>NC_135491.1:55289234-55611462 GCF_052094955.1 Ictidomys tridecemlineatus | reverse complement strand
GTCTTCAATAATCTGTGAAGAAACAAGACATAACTCACGGTAGTCGTAACAAGAATAATAAAAAGACAACCGGTTTCCAAAGCACACCGTTTAGCAGACACTGCCTGTGGAATCGTTTAAAATGCGTTTTCATTACAGGACCGGTCCACCGGGAGAGCTAAATAACGAAGCTCGGAGATGAAGGGGACCGAGTGGTGAGCAGGAGCCACAGGGTCAGCATTTCATTTTCCCCATCCATAAAAACAAGGCCTGTGACTCCTAGAACAGATTTCAAAACACGCCCTAGACCCATTATCTGACAATACTGTGAATGGGACCCTGTGGCCTACGACACCCAGCTCGAGAACCCTCTGCAGCTTCCCAGGGCCTATGGGAGCAACAGCTATGCTCTGATCTTTCCAAGCCCTGGTTGCCCCCGCCAGCTGGCTCTCCCGGCCACTGCACACCCACACCCTCCAGCGTCCAGCTGAGACAGAGACCATCTTGTTGCCAGGAGAGAGGGCAGACCTGAAAACCCACCGGGTGGTTACACCGCCCCACCGTTCCCCACCAGGCTCACACTGACTGTAGGCAGGAGTGACACAGGACCCATATGGTAAGAGGGCTGCACCTCAGCAGGAGCTCTCACCAGCCCCCTCTGTGCTTAGCCCACCTCCCATGTCCCTTCTTCTAGGAAGCCCTTCCAGATTTTCCCACCTCCCTTAGGAAATAAATGCTCTGGGTCCCTACAGTCCTCATCAGGAAGATGTCACCCTGGTGCAGTCAAAGTGGCTGTTCCCTGAGCCTCTGGGCACAAGGCAGAGGCTGGGGAACAGAAACCCAGCTGGCAAAGCCACACGAGGACCTCTCCCCGACCAGCGGGGCCCACCACACTCCTCACATCAAGCCCGCTCTGCACGTCTGGCTGCCCAAGCTCAATGATTTCCACTGGCAAACTGCTTGAAGCAAAGGGCAGAATCCCTGTTTGGCCACTTTCCCTCCCGTGGGAATTCTCTGCCTATTCAGAGCCTCCAGCCCAGCACCGCCTGATTAAAGTAAGACTGGCTCGTCACAGCGAATTCCACCCATGACAACTTGGGTTCAGTCCCAATTTCCATGTCACCCTGTCTTCCCCATTCCAAATCTCAGAAACTACAACCAGCACGCGTCAAAATTCACCCCCCCACGATGGCTCCGGACTCCCCAAAAAACAGCATAGGCAGGATGATGGACGGCAGGACTCACCTGCTTTTCCAGTTCCTCAACATCAACTGTTGAAATGTCCTCGACGTAGTTGGACGGGAAGTACTGCTGGATTCTGGTGCCATAGTCTCCCTTCCACCTGGATAAAAGCAGAGGGCATCAAGAGCCTTCGCCCGCGGGTATTAATAATCCATTACTGCTCTTTAGATCCCAGCTGCTGGCTGGCTGTGATGGGGAAAAGCGGCAACTGGCCAAGTGACCAGAGGGGGCTGTCATTATGTGACAGCAGAGGATTTCAAAGGCAGCTTCTGCCTCCTGTTTTAATCACCAGCGAGTTGCTGGGAGCTCGCTGCTCTCCTCGTTGCAACCATGCTGATGGTGGGTCCAAGACGCGGAAAGTCAGGCGCTCCTATGCTTCAGTGGAAGCCGCAGACCACCCACCCTCTCTGGCTGGCGCCCACCCTGTTTCAGGAAGGGCTGCAAATGTAGACATAAAAACCATACGAGGAATGTTCTGGAGCCAGACAGCCCTGAATCAAATGCCAGCTTCACCACAACTGTGTAGAATGGGACGAGTAGGTCCCTGTCCCCTCAGCTGAAGCACTGCTCCCATGTGATGCCGAGGACACCTGTGGTCCAGCCAGACCCTCAGACTTTGGTACCGCACATTCTCCCAAGTCTCTTCAGGGGGGCAGGCCTCCTCTCGTAGCTTGGCCATCCTACAGCCAGGGGGCTTGTGCCAACATGGACCTCTGACTATGCCACATGGCACCTCCTCCAAGCCTCCAGGACCCCGACTCCAGTCTGGCCATCAGAGCCCAACACAGTATCACCCTGGGACTCGGGGACTCCAGCTTGGCGTCTCCAGGCAGCCTGTCTGCCCTGCCACACCACCGGGCCCTTCATGTGCACCTTTCTCCTACTGGACCCTCAGACTCGGCCACCAGCTGTCAGCAGGGGGACCTTGGATCTACCTCCCCACTATTCGAGACCTTTCTTGATGCTGATCAAATCTCTTCTGTGGTGACAGGAAGCACTTTGATTTTGGGCCTGGACAGGCAGAGTGAAGACGGATGGTACCGATGGCCTAGTGACTGCCAGCTCTCAGCCTATTCCACACCCTCCTCCCCTTCATTTCTCCACA
Source organism: Ictidomys tridecemlineatus (assembly GCF_052094955.1). NCBI lineage: Eukaryota > Metazoa > Chordata > Mammalia > Rodentia > Sciuridae > Ictidomys > Ictidomys tridecemlineatus. The sequence continues at coordinate 55,609,136 of NC_135491.1, read as the reverse complement.
CCCATCTCAGGAAAAGGCAGTCAAGTTCACCCTGTATCTAAGGTGACCACATGAACCGTCTGCCTAGGACTGAGCAGCGCCACCTGCTGCCAGGTATAATTATTAGCAATAGCATTCCCTTCACTCTCAAAAGTTATCTCTGTTGCGACATAAATTATTTGGTGCCCCTGGCTCTGCAGCAACTAGTCTGGTAGGATGAAGAAAAGTTGGTCCAACAATAGGTGGCGCTATGGCCATCAAGGAGTCAGAAGTGACACCTTGGTGGGCAGCTTACCCACGGCCCCTTGCCAAAGGAACTCACGCCAATCTCTTCATTCATTCCAAAGCCTTGGAATTGGAGAACTGAGTTGGGGTCATTATCTGGGCTGTACCCCCACCTCCACAGAAGTCCATCATCTGCCCACAGTGAGAACTGGGACTCCCACAGAGGTAAGTTCAGGAGCATCATGGGGAGCACCCGCAGCCCCAGGAGACCAAATTCTGGTTGTGCCACTTGGAGGGGAGGGACCCCAGCAAAGCCAAGTCCTGCTTTGGGAGAGGCAGGCAGACAACACTGTTGCCAAGCAGGAGCTGCAGCAGGGACAGAGCCATCTGCAGGACAGCTCCAAACCCTCACTCCACAGGGAACTCCACTGTTACCTGATTTTTATTCTGGGTAACCAAGTAACGGTTTGGAGTGAGGGTTCTCCTGGCTTTAAAACAAATTTGAAAATCCCTGGACTGAGGTCCCTTGCTCAAGACCAGAGAAAGGCCTCACTCTCATGAAACTAGAGTGTGGACCCTATAATCACCTTCTGTGTGATCCTGGACAACTTACTACACTTCTCTGTGCCTCAGTTTCCTCATCCATGAAAAAACAGGTGCCAACAGAACTCACCATCATGTGGACACATGAGCTTTCAAAGGAAATGCTTACCACGGTGTTTAACACAGTAAGACCCCAACACGAGCTGCTCTTGGATTTCTAAGTCAGGTCTCACTATCATGTTGGGAGGAAGAAATGCCAGTCTAATGTAGTGCTAGAATCTCTGCCAGTGCCCCTGGTCATCAGCGAGTTCTTACTGCTCTCAGGTAAGAAACCACTTGCCTGGAAATGTATCATCAGGCGACAAATTTTTCTTCCAAGGTGAAAGAAGAGAAGAGGTAACTAAACCTCAGCAAACCCAGGTACCCCTGCCCTAAAAACCTACTCTCCTCAGTTTAGGATGGGGCCATAATACAGAGCACAGGACTAAGCGATAGCCTAGGAATTTGAATTTGACATAACACACGGGCTTGTGTAATGGAAGTGCCTGTTGCTGTGTAACCTTGGGAAGACTCATTGGCCACACTGTGAAGTGGGGACAATATCAGGCACAGCTCCACAGGATCACAACGAGGATTTGGTAATGTGTAAAAGCAGTTAGCAGAGTGCTGTTTTGACTGCAGTGATACCCGGTATGTGACGATGTGAACTGTGCAAGATCTGGTAATCGTTAACACCGCTGCTTACCTACTTCCCAGTGGAGGAGCATAGCAGGCCAAACCCAGCCCAGGAGATCATCAAGGGGATCAGAGGTCAGCCATCCCTGAGTGCCACCACGAGAAGAGACGAGTGGCACCCACCTGCCAAGCATGCCAGCCGCCCCCACCAGCCTTACCAGCCCCCGGGCTCTTTGGAGACGTTGTGGATGAGGGCCCCGCGGCAGAAGCTCAGCTCATCACTTCGCTTGGCTTTGTAGTCGTACAGAGCTTTCACGGTTCTCTGAGGCTTTCAGGGAAACAGGAAGGAAAAGGTCAGGCCTGGTGACAGCCGCAGAGAAGAGGCAGCATCACTGGCAGCTGTGAGGCTCCTCTTAGGAGCAGGAGGCTTCAGAGGCCAGGATGACAGCGCCACCTGCTGGCCAAAGGGCAGCACTGCAGAGGAGCCAAGGCCCCTATGTCCCCGGGAGGCACTGACAATGGCCTGAGCTGGGTGTGACCCAATATGGCTCAGTTTCCTCAACAGGAGAGGACACAACTTTCAGAGCACACCACAAGCACCACCTGAGGTCCTCAGAGGATCGCTGTGCCCCAGGTGTCCCCAGAAGTTAAGGACAGCCCCATTTCCAGGCCATCCAGGGCCGCACGCTGTTCTCACTAGGCGGGTGGCCCTCTAACCAGCCTCCCGCAAGGCCTGACGTTTTACAGGAACAGCTGAGGCGCTGCTCCATGAAACTCATCAGACGGTCAGCCCTTGTTGACAGGAACAAGACAGGACTTAAGATACGATCTTTTTTCAAAGAATTTGCTGGATGCCTGCTGCTTGGCAAGCAGAAACCCAGACAAAACTACACCCTTGTGGCAAGAAAGTCTTCATGGCAGAGCTGTCGAGTCTGCCTAGATCCAGGGCTTCCCTTCCTCTCACCCAAGGGAAATGGGAACAGGGAGCAGGCAACCTGCTCTCCAAGGCAGACAATGGTGTCGACACGCAGGTTCCAATCATCACTCTGCCCCTTCCTAGCTCTACATTTAAGGCTAAGGCTCAGTTTTCCCACCTGTGAAATTGGAATTAAAAGTTTACATACCAGGTTTGCTGAGACTATTAAATGAGGTACTGCATGTAATGACAATCGCCCACCACCCCGTCAAAGACCTGTTCTAAGCCTGTTTCACCTACGGTGTCTCCTTTAACTCTCACAACCACCCCAATAGGGAGGTAGAAGTGGTAATATGCCCATTTTACAGAAGAGGAAAATGGGGTACAGAGAGATGACCTTGGGTGATCTGCCCAAGGTCAACAGTTGGTAAGCCCCTGAGCCCAGAACTGGATCACCTAGCGTGGGTTGTTGCCATAGTCCATGATGTTCCATAAAAAGCAACAAGGATTCTAGAAACTCGGGACCTCCAAGAGGAGGCCACCCAGACCTCCTGCCTTTCTTTCCTCACCTGCAAATGGAGCAGGCTCTACCTGGGCACTCTGCTTCCAGGCAGGTGGAAGCACCAGAGCTGGGCTCAAGGCCTCAGTGGGAGGCAGCCTGTGGCAGAGGGAAGTGCCACATGGCTGCCATGGGGAGGAAGTCTCCAGCCCGCTGGGTGGCAAGAGAGGTCCCGATAAGCTACAGAGAAACCAGCCATTCCCCAGATGCCCAAGTGGGCACATGGCAGGTCAAATGGCTAAGAGCCAGCCTGCCCAGGACCAGAGTCCAGCGCCACGCCACCGCTCTCCTGACAGTTAACCTCGAGGTACCTCAGTTCCCTCCTTTGTAAAATGGGCTTCAAAATAAAACCTGCCTCGTGGGGCTGTCGTGAGAGCTAATGGTCCAGCCACTGCCGGGTATGTGGTTACCTAGGGTTATTGATCTGTCCTCCAGTTTCAAGAGCTTACCGAAGAGAAAGAATGCAAACATGCCGGGAGCCTCTGCGTGAAGCGGCTCACTTTAGTATTAACTAGAACAACAAAAACCAGAAATGACTCCAGTGGCCACCGATGGGAAAAGAGCTAAATGGGCAGAATCGCCAGGATATTTCACAACATTAAAAACATTTTTAGGTTAAATTCCAATATAGAGATTTTGCTTAAATTGCTCAGCCTACCAGGTTTGACAAAATGGTCACTAAGAGATGAGCAAAGGAAACTTAAGACGGAGCAGCAAGGAGGGTCAACACAAGGCACAGGTGGCACCCGGGGTGGGCCGCTTCCTCTCCGCCACGTGCTTTCTTTCCTTCCATCAGTTTCCACGTGACAGTAATAACCTTACTTGGAGGTGCTGATCACAGGTGGCAGTTTGGATCAAGTGCTGCATTCAGGGGCATCTCACGTGGCCCACACGGTGGACAGAGGAGATCGTCTCTACCATTTGGCTTAGTTGCCAGAGTTTTAAAATTAGGAGATTTCATGTGAAACACCCAGATTACTGGCTTGTCCCACGAAATCGGAAGAGCCGAGCTGCCCGCCCGCAAGGCAATGCCAGAGGCTGCTGTGGAGCGGTGCCCTTGAGGGCGAGCGTCCCTCAGAGGACCGCAGGCTCCGTCACCCCTGCCGACCAGCTGACGAAAGGCCAAATGCCAGTTGCCATTCATCACCAAACTTGCACTATTTTGTCACTGTCGCGGAAGATTTAAAAGACCGAAATATTTCTTACGCCCGGACAGCTCCATTCACCCATGTTATCTGCCTGACCTTCACGGACATGTGAGCTGGCAGCCCCTGCCTTAGGAAATCACATTCAAAAGGAAAATGAGAGAGACAGCCCCGCAAAATAAACTCCAAAGTACACCCCGCCAAGGGCAAAGACAAAAGGCCCCTGGCCACTGCTCCAGAGGGCCCCAGTCAGATGTCCAGGACCTGTACGTCGGGCAGAGGGGCGACCATTCTCATTCCAAATGTTCTTCAGTGCTAACCAAAGTCTCTGAGGCCGGCTGGGGCAGGACGACCGGCTCCTCAGGACTTCACTGCTTGCTCAAGATTTGCATCAGCCGAGGATGAGAAATTTTAAATAAAGAAAAAGGGAAGGAAGAGAGGAAAGAAGAAAAAAATCCATCTGTATTTAACAGAGGCCACCAGCAGGCTGCTTCCTAGGCAGGGGCTGCACACCAGCCGAGGGCCAGTCTCCCACACAGAAAACCCACTGTGGCTCTCCCTCCACCTGCTCAAACCACAGAGCAAGGAGGAGCCGGGAGCAAAGGCAGACCTCACGCCCACCTGTTTGGAGGTTCATAAGAGCCAGGTGGGAAGGCAAGATAGCGTCTGCATCGAGGAGTCAGAGAACCAGACAGAACACACACCACAGGCTCAGTTGGGTAGAAAAATACATTTGAAAGACTTCTAATTGGAAGCCATTTGGCCAAAAGGTGGTTCATCAAACCTCAGAGTTTTAGCAAGGCCCAGCTGCTTGTGGATGGATTCTATTAACCTTTGCCCTGAAACCAATCATCCTTTCTATTAAAAAAAAGAATAAAAGAGTGTGTGTGTGTGTGTGTGTATGTGTGTGTGTTTGGAGAGAGAGCATGCGCACGCCAGGTTTTCCAGAACCTTCTCTGGTCCTGTATAATTTCCATGGGGCAAGCAGGACCTTACCATAGAAGGGTTAATTTCACTTGGGTCCACGTACATCCTGCTGACATCGTAGAGGGAGTTTATATCTCTTTCCTGAAAAGAGAGAGAGAAGTCAGTGGACAGCACTGCCCCCGGAACAGCCCTTGGACACAGCGAGGGCTACAGATGTCCTGGCACTCACCCGAGGGGAGGGTGGAAATCGCACAGAACTTACTGTGGCTCATGGGTAGAGATGGTTAGAAGCTACAGAGAAGTTCTCCCAAATTTGGGAACCTCCCCCAAATCACAGGGGCCCTGTGCTGGCCTACTGTGTGCCAGGCACTGTGTTTCCCTGTAAAAACATCAACCTGCAGAGCCAACTGTGGAGCGAGTTCTTGGCTCACAGAGCCACCAGCACGTCTTCTCCTGTCCTGGAGTTCAAGGAAGGCACACAGAAGCTTGAAATCGGCCACTGAGGAAGGATTTACACCACGGGAACTGGCTGGCACGCGCTATAAAGCAGGGCCTTTTTCCCAGAGCCTCTGCCGAGTACCACCTTCCTGCCTCTGTTCCCTCCCCCAGAGGCCGCCAGTCTCTGTCCATCAGCAGCCTCAGGGACCTGCAGTGGCCACTCCCTCTACCTGGGAGGAGTCCCAGTTCCTTCACACCTCCCAGGCTGACCCACTGGGTTTCAGCTCACATTCTCAGCCACTTAAGTCCACCTCCTCTGACCACCCGCAGCCTGCAGCAGCGCCACCCTCCTCATGCTATCCAGTATCACTTGCTTCACTGAAAACATGCCAGTGACGTCACTGTGCTGGCTCTCTTCTCTCCAGAACTTAAGTTTCCCAAGGGCAGGCGTTGCTCCCAGTGTCTACAGCAGTCCCTGGCACAGTCAGGACTGTCCACCTTTTTTCAGCAAATTAATAAACCCTTCCCATGGGAAGTGAGACACAGTCATCACAGCAGGTTTACGCTCTGCTCAAAACCCTCCAATGGTCAGAACACCAGCCAGTGACTCACAATGGCCTACCAGGCTCTACCTGAACCGGCCCCACACTGACCCATCCTTATTAAATTCTACCCCCGCCTGGGCACACTTGATTCTAGCCATGCCAGCTTCCCCTCTGTGCCTCCAGGCAGGCTCATACCTCAGAACCTTCACACCTGCTGTCCTTTCTTCCCCCAGATACGATGCCTAGCTCGTGCCAGGCCCTTTGAAAACTGAAACCTCCCCCTTAGTATTCTGTATGCTCTTACCCAACTTCCCATATTTCTCCTTAGCATTTATCACTGATGCTTGCTACGTATATTTTCTTATTTATTGTCTGCCTCCTCCAAGCTAGACTGTACGCAGCAGGAGGGCAGGATCTTTGTGTTCTTTTGGATCCTCAGACTTGCAGCAGCTACAGACACACAGTAAGTACCAAAAGTTATGCCAAAGGAATGAACAAAATCCCAAGCTGGCCACCTACCATGTTGTAGCGCTCCAGCAGCTCAGGGGTCACAGGGTAGCGCAGGCGCATCTTCCGGTACAGCGCGTGTTTCTCATAGTAATTGACAAGTTCCACGAGGCTCTCGAAGTAGGCAGAGGTCCCCAGCACAAAGTGCCGGCCATCCCGGTTGATGCGACAGTGCTTCACCTTGCCCCTGGCCCTAGGGGAAGGGGGAACCAAGTGGAGTTGGCACACCAAGATTCTGATGGCCACACACTCGCTGTATAGGCCCTGCCCACTAGAAACCACCTGGGCATCCACCCTGAGGGGACTGGGTCAATAAACAGAGGCTGCCCTCCTACAAACACAAGACTGCACTGGAAACGACAGCGTGGGTCTTTCTGCACCAGAGCTGGCTCCCGGCCCACCACAGGCTTGACTGTGGAAACCCCCGAGGTGTCCAGACCAGGGTCAGCGCCCAAAGGCCCGGGGGCCAAGTCTGACTCACTGTGTGTTTTTGTAAATAAAGTTTTATTGAAATATTTACCATTCATTTGTTTATCTACTGTGCACAGCCACACTCTCCCTGGAACAGCAGGGCCGAATGGCTGCCAGACAGACCACGTGGCCTGCAAAGCCTTGAGAAAATCGCTGATGCCCACTCTAGACCTCTGGGACTAGAGTGAATCTAAATGTGGCCCAATAAGGTAACTTCAGAATTACTTTTCAAAAAGGAAATGGGTTTTCTGTTTTTTCATGCATTTGAAAAAAAGAGAAAAAAAATTCAAACGGAACACTCTTCAGTCTCACTAGCTCTTCTAAGAACAGAAACATTTTGAAAAATAAAATTTTGATCTTAAATTTACAGCCAAGAAGATCTTATAAAAACAAATGGTTTTTGTTTTGTTTTTTTTTTTTAAGTCTACCCTGATGTGCTCACCAAGAAGGTGATAAAAGTGTAAGGTGACAGATATGTATTCACCCTGAGTTTGCTGCCACCCAAGGAATATATGAACCAAACCATCACGATCTCATAAACAGGTACGAATATTATGTGCCAATCAAAAACTCTTAAATTTTTTTAAAGTCTATTCCAAATAGACAAAGCAATTTTGAGCAGAAATAACAAAGCTGCACTTCTCACTCTTTGACTTCAAAACATACCCCAGCTCTTGTCATCAAAACAGGACGGTGCTGGCAGAGAAGCAGAGCCCTAGACCAGCGGAACAAAATAGCCCAAAAGTAAGACCAGGCACTTATGGGGAATCGATTTTCAGAAGAGAGGCCAAGGACACACAATACAAAAGGAACAGTTTCTTCAATCAATGGTGTTGAGAAAACTGGAATCCAACACACAGAAGAATGAAATAATCTCACACCACATAGAAAACTCAACCCCAAACAGACTTGAATGTCAGATCTGAAGCTGTAAAACTACCAGAAGGAAACATAAGGGAAAGCCCGGGACACTAGTTTGGACACTGATATTTTAGATACAACCCTAAAAGCACAGGCAACAAAAGCAAAAACCAGACAAATGAGGAAACATTTACCACCTGAACATCCAAAAAAGTATTAGTATCCAAAATACGTAAGAAACTCAAATAACCCATTAATGACAAACTAATTTTAAAAAGGGCAAAGTATCTGAATAAATATTTCTCAAAAGACATATAAACGGCCAACAGGTATATGGAAATGTCCAACATCACTAAAAATGTAAATTAAAACCACAAGAACATCGATAGTAGCTCACACCTGTTAGAAAAGCTATTACCAAGAAAAGATGAAAGCGAAGTCCTCTCTGGACCTCTGTCTCCTCACTGGTAATACCTGTCCCTGCCCACCACAGGCTGCAGTGAAGGGCTCATTCAGATGGGACCTCGGAGGCCACCCAGTTCAGGGACAGTCAGGAACTCAGTGGAGGGCATGACGTCACCATGAGCACAGAGCTCAAGGAAACCTGAGGCTGGGAGGTGGCAGGCCAGCATGACCCTGGGGTCTGAACACCGACCCTCTCCCCCATCACTGGTGGGAGGGGAATTGGGGGTGGGACTAGAGAATCACAGTCCTGGAGGTGGCTGGGTGGCAGATGCTGAGGGGCTCAGGCCAGAGCTATGACATCACACATCTGGGCTGTCTGGGTTCAAACCCCAGGCCCCTGCTGCATGCTTCTACAAATACTTACCCTCCCTGTGCCTCAGTTTCCACCTTGGAGAAACAAGGTATTGAAATGCCACAAAGAGCGGGCACAGGACGTAGGCAGTGTCTGGGACACACCAGCACAGGTGGCGCTTGCTGTTACCCTAGTCATCAATGCTGCTGAAGCTGGGGAGAGAACCCCATCCCGGAGGTCTCCTCCAGAAGCTCCCTCTTGTGCCCCATGCCTGCCCTTCCTTACCTCCCCCTGCCACGCCTACCTGAAGGTGATGGCATAGGAGTCGGTCCCCTCCCGCCGTCTCCGGATGAGGAAGGCTCCGTCTCGGGGAATCCGCATCAGCATATCCTCCGCTTCTCCACGGCTCAGCCTGTCATAGTACCAGCTGTGCCCAGGACACAGAAAAGAGCCAGGTGAGGGCCCTCTGGGGTGCTGAGCTGGCCACCCACAAGGGATGAAATAATGGGCTCCAGGAAGTCCTGGAATTTGTCCCTGGAAACAGCCATGGGAATCACACTGGGACTTCCCTGGCCAGCCGCAGCTCCGAGGACAGTCATTTTTTAAAAGAACACTGGAAGACTGAATGGGTTGGCCCGAAGGACAGAAGAATAAACCCACTGATCTTCACCCACCCATCCAGCCCAGTCTAAAAGGCCAGCCCCAACAAGTAGGGCAGAAACCATAGCAGGTCTCAGGAAATCTGAGCAGAGCGCACAGGGGGTTCTGGGGGGACTTTGCTTGGGTCTTGGTTATTTCATCATATGTGAAATATCAAGTTTTAAAAGGCGACCCGAATGAAAACAGACAGGAAAGGTAAAAAAAAAAAAAAAACCCTTAAGTTATTCTTCTTCCTCAGAAATAGAATTCTGCTTAAAAGTTATTTACACACTGTGTTGGCCTTTTGCAAGACATAACTTGAGACTCACTTTGCTAAATAAAGAAATGAGGGAAACACCCTTACCATCATTTGCCTTTCCTGTTCACTGTCAGAGTGAGCTTTGACAGGACAAAGGACATCATTGGGCCAAATTTCACCTCTAGAACGAAGTCCAAGACCTCAGGACTATGCATAGAAAGGAAAGCGAAGGAAGGAGACAGCGTGGGGAAGGGAGGAGACAGAGAGGCCAAGGCCATGGCCAGCTAGTGGTTCAGAAGCCCCCTGGCTGGCTGCTCCGACCTGTGGACCCGCCCCGGGGCCTCCCACCCGCTGGGGGACCTACGGCTTGGACTCGTGCGGGTTGGGGTTGGGCACGGGGTCGGTGAGCCGCAGCTCGAACTCGGCGCAGCGCAGGTGCGACTCGCGGTAGTGCTGGACGAGCGCATAGATGCTGTCGAAAGTGAGGTTGTCGGTCAGGTAGTACTTCAGGACGCCGCCCTCGGTGGTGGAGCGGATCCGGCAGTGCTGCACGCGGCCCGACCGCCTGCGGGGGGACCAGGTCAGCGCACGCCCGCCGGCTGCAGACCCGGGCCATCCCCCCAGCTCCCGGGAGGGCGGGCCGGGAGGTACCAGAAGGACAGGGTGTAGTCGTTGGGGAAGGTCTCGCTCTCGCGCACCAGGAAGGTGCCGTCCTTGCCGCCGCTCTCGGCGCAGTACTCCTGCAGCAGCTTCTCGGCGCTCGTCCTTCTCTCCACCTTCTTGTGGAACCACTTCTCCCCAAAGTGCAGCTCCGTGGGGGGCGTGTCCTGGCCCGCAAAGAAGAGGAGGTGCTCAGGATGGCTCCTGCTGCCCTCCCCTGCCTTCTCCTCGCAGCTCCCATCTGCAGTGGCCTCTTGGAGTCCTGAGACATGGGGTCAAAGGTCCCCAGTAAAGGCCTCGATTCTGCTCTACAGGAAGTTGAGAGCCACGCTCTGGGGAGTATGGGGTATGGCCAACAGCTGGACACGGCCAGAAAGGCCAGGGGACACCGCAAGAGAGAGTATCCAAATGTCCATGTACTCCCTGGCCAGCGAGGGCCACCATCTAAGGCCAATTGGGTCCTGCAGCCGGTAGGAAAGAGTCTTGAATCTTACTGGTTAAGCCCCTGGGCCAGCCAGCCAATCAGAGAAGAGCCAGCAAGGCTCTGGTACCCAAAGAGGAAGCTCCTTATGGATGAGGATCCTGAGCCCATCCAACATCAGGATAAAAGGCCACATGGCACCGAGGCCCAGCAAGAAGGCGGTCCAGGGGAGTGGACAGGAGCAGCGGGGTCTCCACCTACCTGGGGCAGTTCATCCTCCACGGTCTGTTCAATGTCGTCACTGAAGGACAGCTTGGCATCGGCAATGGCGCAGTAGTGGCGAGTCCATTTCTAGAGGGCAAAGTTGGCATCAGTCCCCCAAGGTCTCCACCCCGTCAACTCTGGGGCCCTCCCCGCAGGGCACCTCCCCAGCATTCACTGGGGATTCCCCCTCCCAGGTTCAGACATTTATGGTGCTTTCTACGAATCTGTTCCCCTCTGAGACATTTCTTTTTTAAGACATCTATTTTTTACTTCTTTTATCATTCTCAGGACTTTTTAAATCAGTGTGTCTAGGAGTAGATACGACTTAATGTCAAATTTTCTCCTGCATATTTAATTTGCAGCCTTTCTTGATGGATGGGATTGTTTCATGCCCCACATGACTATCTTTTCCTGTCGCTTCTACTTTAAGATTTTTCTGGATTTTTCAGCCAGTGAGTCTAAAGATATCTTCTGCAACATATAATTATGACTTTTTATTTACCATAAATTTTAACCACCTTTATGTTTATTTCTAGAAATGTAAGAACAGATACATAAAAATATACCCAAATGGATTTGCCTATTAGGTTAAAGGACAGGAGAAGAGGCCCTAAGAGTTTTAAATGCCTTACTCACACAAAAAAATAAGATTTCTAGTGGAACTATTCCAGCTTGGAGGACAACTAAATATAGTGCCATGGGGAACAGAGAAAGAACGTCAGCAGACAAACTTGTAAAGCTGAAATAAGGTCTGTAAGTTAGTTAACAGTATTATACCATTGTTAATTTCCTGGTTCTGATCATTGTACTGTACAGGGTTATGCAGAATGCTCATTTGGAGAAACTGGGAGAAGGATATATGAGAGTTTTTCAACTACTGTGTAAATACATATTACATTTAATATAAAAGTATTTCAAAATAAGACAAAAATGCAAATGGAAAAGCTTAATTGTGAAGACCAATTCACTTGGCTTAAAATGGGAACAAGACAGGCAGGATTTCAGAGTTCCCCAGTGGGGCGCTAAGAAGGGTGCAGGAAGCCACATCCACTGCACACATGGGAAGGGACCCAGGCCCACCTGGTCAATGGAATCCCACATGTACAGTTCACCCTGCTGCTTGCGCTCTTCTTTCTTGTCCTCCACATTGACATCAACGTCACCTCGAGGACCCAGCTTCTTATGCTGAAGGAAAAGAAATTCACACAGTCTGTCTCTCTCGAAACCCATGTTGAAAATCTGGAATCCGCGAGAACTCCTCCCCATCAGCCATCCATCCAGCCAGTGCCCACCTGCATCCTCCTGCCTCAGAGCTTGGCTCTGTCTGTTCCGCTGCCTGGTCATCTCCCACTGTATTCAGCTCTGTCCTCGGGGCTTTGTCCTTAGAGGGGCCGTGCCTACCACTCAGTCCAAAAACAGGCCACACCACCTTCCCATCCCTGCCACCCTCCAGCCCCAGTCCTGCTCTGTTTTTCTCATATTCTTGGCCCCAAGGACATCTGATTGTCTTTAGTCTGTTTTTTGTAAGAATACAAGCCCATGAGGCAGAGATTCTGTTCTGCTTCCTGTTGAGTTGTGTGCTAGAACAGCACTCAGAGATAGTAAGTACTCAACAAATGCACAGAGAACAGTCACTACCTCATGTGCTCAGGTGAGCCAGGAACAGAGAGGAGCAAATGAGCCAGGCCCCCTGAAGCCCCACCTGCCAGAAGCTAAAGGAGCCCTGGACCCCTGACAGCCAGGCCCCCATGCACCTGGCCCGCCTTCACCATGCAGGGAGCTCCCTTGGTGTTTCAGTGACAACCGCCCCAGGAGCCCATGGCGTTGACCCAACAGTCCCAGTGCACTGACACTCTTACCCACAGGACACCAATATCCCCTCATCTGGTGGGCTTGACGAAAGCCCCCTCACACTGTGCAGTGTCTCTCTGTTGGCAGATGTGTCCCCCACAATACCAGACCTCCTACAACAGAGGGACTGTGCCCAACGTTTGTTGGTGGCCCAGTGACGATTTAGGGAATGTGCCATGTGCTGGCATGGCCACACCCTCACATTTGTTACTTCCCCCATCTGGAAGGGCATCCCCCCTTCCCTGCCTATTGCTGTAGTTTGAATGTTTGGGTCCCCCCCCCAAAATTATATGTTGAAACCTAATCACAATGTGATGGTCTCAGGAGGTGGGCCCTTGGGAACAGTAAGGTCACGGGGTAAAGATGGCATGAATGGGATTAGTGCCCTCCTAGGAGGCCCCAGAGAGCTGCCCTGCCCCTGCCACCACATGAGCACAGCAAGAAGTTGGCAGTCTGCACCCAGAAGAGGGCCTTCGCAGTACTGCCCTGACCTCAGACTTCCCAGCCTCCAAAACAGTGAGTGGGAAGTTAATTTGTTGTAGACCACTCAGCATATGGTACTGGTTATAGCAGCCCAAAGGTGCCGAGGTGGACCAAGGCACCTGGTGAAGACCTGTCCATCCTTCCCTGTGGCCTTGCTAGTTGTCTACAAAACCCATCTCCCTCCTAACAGCTGCCAGGTACAGCCTTCAGATGCGGCCTCCATTGGATGGTCATGGACAGAGTTCACATCACTGACCATGAAGGACGAGCCATGGACAACAGACAGCTCTTGCTCACAGGAAATGCTCTGCCCCAGAGGCCCAGCATGCTGCCCTGTGTGAGCTGCACTCAGACATGCCAAGCCTCAGCTCCCCCACAAACGAGGACCATGCTCCCGGGCAGACTGTCCTCATTTTTGTGCTGTGGGGAGAACTACGGATCCCATTCTCAGATTGTTAACAATGCATACAATTACAAGGGAAGCCAATTATACTGAAATACAATTATTAAGATATTAAATAAAAATAATTCAATATAGTAATAGGCATGCTTCCTCATTAGCATCTTAAATAAGATGCACAGGCAGATCTAATCACCTCCATAATTCCCACATGGTAACAAACACTATGCTATTTTGAGATATCTGCAATAACTGAATGTGATATGAAAGTATCTGTGCCTTCTGCTGGTGACAAAGCCCAGGTGGCCTGCTGCCGACACTCACAATGGAAGGAAGCCCCCGAGCTTTACAGACCGGTCACAAAAAGAAGATGCAGCATTTCCCACTCAAGTTCATTTGCCCTCCCCCATCCTAGCCAGGGGCTCTTCGGGGTCTGTAGAGCCCTAGCTAAACCCCTTGGGAGATGGGAGAGTAGGTGGTGAAGATCTTGGGTCACCTTGCAGGCTGGAGCTCAAAGCTCCTAGAACATTCTCCTTCAAATGAATAAGAAATGGTTTCAAATACTCTAAGCCACTGCTTCTGGTCTCCATCCTATTAATACAAATACCCAAATGCTCCCTTGGCATCACTGGGCCCAGGACCATCATCCCATCCACCTCCCTCACAGGCCTGGGGACTCCGGAGGGTTGGAACAGCTCCTGGGGTCATTTGGAGAGGGGCGTGGTACCAAAGAACAAATGAGCAATCACAGATTCCTATTACGACCAATCACTCACTAGTCAGTGCGTGGAGAGCGCCCGTGCGGGACGGAGCCGCAATCGCTAGGGCACCAAGCGAAGGAGGTGGGTGACCCCTGAAACCCAGGGGGACACAGGGGCACCTCGAGAGAAAGTGGCCTTCCCGAGGCCATGAAGTTGGTAAAGAGCAGCACCTGGGGCCAGGCGGCCTACCTTGATGATGATCTTCTCCCGCAGCTGGCTGGGCGACGGCAGCTGGTCGGCGCTGGCCTCCGTGGGCTTTGTCAGCAGCTGGTCGCCAAACACCTCCTTGAAGACCTTGGCCATGTGGCGCTGCTGCTCCACGCAGCAGTGCTCCTCGATGGACAGGATCACAGGGAAGCTGCAGCAGCAGGGCAGGGTCAGTTCAGGAGCGGGGCGGGCACCTCCATGGCTGCCCCACACGGACCCATGACGCCTGCGCCCTGGCTCAGCCGAGGAGGTGGACACCGCGCCAGAACTCAGGCCCCGCTGACCCCAGAGCAGTCATCAGCCACTTTCCCATGTTCATTGTGTCCAGGGACAAACTACAGCAACTTTTCTCAGTGCTTTTCTTTTAAACTATGCACAACTTTAAATTTAAAAAATAATAATAATAAAATAAAAAAGCCCCTGAAGTTTTAGCTTCTAATCTACAAAAGAGGTGAAAACACAGTACAATGAGGACTCATGTGTCAACTAGAGGCCCCAGTGTTAGCATTTTCCTGGGTGCACCTGCTTATCCTATTTATTTTTTCCTATTTTTATAAAGTGTAATTGTTTCGTTATGTTCATTTATCACACGTATGGGCATTGTATGCACGTGTATATACTGATATATTATTTGTGTATGGGTGCATCATGCACATTGTGTGTGTGCAGGTACAGCTGAATCTCATCGTCTGTGGGGGCCGTGGTCCATGAGTCGCTGCCAACACTGACCTGAGCCATCTGCTCCTCGGGGGGAAGACTGGCTTAGAATCTCAAGCCTTTGGTCACATTTTTATCAACCTTTAATTTGAAGACCTTTTTTAATGAGCTTCTGTTTGGAGACACCTCATTCAGTATATCCTGTTGATTCATTAACAGAACTAGAAGTTGTGCTTGAAGGCAGCTGATCTATCACATGGATTTTCGGGCACATCACAGCCTTCTGGTTCTCAGGAACCCCACCCAGCACTTTTGCCCTGTGCTTGGAGCCACTTCAAAAGGTGAAGTTACCAGCCAAAGTTCAAAAATATGAAAAACATGGCATGAGAGAGATGACCAAAAGGACACTTGTTTGCATTTCAAGGACTGAAAATAAGAAGGCAAAGCATCTCTGCATCTGAGCTGGGCATGTGCACATCAGATGACTCAAATTTCCCAGCACTTGTCACATGCCCAGAAATGACCTCAAAAGTGCTTTTCAATTTGGAGTTAGAAATAAATTTTGGAATACAGAAGCCACTGATAAGAGCTGATTTTGTGTGTGTGTGTGTGTGTGTGTGTGTGTGTGTGTGTGTATCATTTGAACAAGTATATCTATGCCTATTTATGATTTGTGATGTGCCCAAGGTACATACACGCACACATTTACATTTTTTCCTGAGCCATTTGAAAGGAGGCTCAGAAATCCCCCTCCCCCCGCCTATATCTGCTAAGAACCAGGCCACTCTCCTGCCTGCCCACACCACCATTACTGAACTCAGGAAATTATCATTAATTCAATATCACTGAATAGATAGTGCATACTCAAATTTCCCCAACTAGCAAAGAAATGTAATATATAGCTAGGTTCTTTCCATCTAGAATCCATCTGAGGTTTGTGCAATGCATTTATTATGAAGCAAAACTATTTCGAAGGCAGGTGTGTCACTGCCATAAATAGGAAGCCACAGCACCAGTGGAAAGCAGAGTAAATGGGGTGGGGGCTTTAAAATAAAATCATTTAGCCACGTTTCACCTCAAGTCAATCCTGGGAAACACAGATTTAAGCCCCCATCCTGGTCCACACAGCCGAGCTTCCAGAACAAAGAAGACCCAGAAAACTCCACTCGGAGCCAACTCTGAATGGAACGGATGCTGCTTATCATCTTTTTAAAAATCCTTCTTAATATGAACACTCATCCATTTTACCACAAAAAACAATGCATTTGACTATAGGGTCCCGCCTTGCAGGTCCCTTTTTGACCACAAAGCCCTCCCTCAGCTAGGGGCAAGGCCAGGCCCTGTGACTGCACAGCCACTCCCAGCCACAAGCACTGTGAAATCAAAGCACTCTCCCCAAGAAGTCTGCTATGGCATGAAGGCTGAATGTCCCCAAAGGCTTGGTCCCCAGGTGGCAGATCAGAGGTGGAAACCTTTAAGAAATGGGGCCTAGTGGGAAGTCCTTAGGTCACAGGGGTGAGCCCTCGAAGGGACTGTGGGACCCTGGCCTCCTCTTCTTCCTCTTTGCTCCCTGGCTCACCATGTAAGTGGTCTTGTTCTGCCATGAAGTGCTGCCCCACTACAGGCCCAAGACAACGGGACCACTCATGGCCTGGAACCTCCAAAACTTTGAGCCAAAATAACCCTTTTCCTTTTATAATTTCATTATCTCCGGTATCTTGTTACAGTGACAAAAAGCTAATAGAGTCTGATTGACTTCACCACCTCTGTTAACACGGGGTCCTTCATGGCTCCACGGACAGCGGAGGTCAGCACAAGCAAGGGCTGAGGCTCTTGGGGGAGGGATGCCAAAATGGAGACCGTGTGTGCACCGATTTCAAGGTTTCCTACCAGGTAGGAAAAAACACTCGGACACAGTGCGAGGACTGGGGAGACATCACCGGGTCTAGTCTCCACTGCCGCCCTGTGAGATACATGTGATCATCACCTCCGTTTTCAAGATGTGGGAACCACAGCAGTGAGCGGTGAGTGCCTAGCAGGTTGCTAATGAACAGAGCGGGATTCAGACTCCAGGAGAGATCCCAGCGCCCACTCTCATGGTGCTGCCACATGCCAGGAATGTCCAAGAGACCATCACGCCACTGAGGTCACCGTGGACCTCTCACCAGCCCTGGCAGTGACTTTGGCCAAGAGGGGGTGCAGACCTCCAGTGCTTGCGGAAGGAGGGGGTGGGCAGTTCAGTGTGTGTGTCTGTCTGTCCCACACTAGCCACTTTCTCCTTAAAGGCAACTGGCCAGCTGACCTGGAGGCAACGAAGGCGTGGTCTTTGATGGCCTGGACGACGTCGTCAAACTTGATCTTGGTGGTCCGCGTCCAGCCGTGGTAGATGATGGGCTTCCCGTCAGGCCCGTCCCAGCAGTCCACTACGGGAGAAACAGGGCAGCTCAGCAGCAGCCATCCGGCCAAGGGCAGCAAGGTCAGGGCTGCTCCCACAGCAGCCCAGGGACAGGACTCCGAGGAGCACCCCCAGAGCACACAGGGGTTCACCGTGTACCCGGGGTTACCCGCCCCTCATATAACCCAATGCTTCTCCAAAGAGAAATGGTCCCAACGCCTCTTTTTACGAAGCTCTCCACAGTGTGTCTGCTTTTCCCACGTCCCCGGGGAAGCCTTGCTTGCCTCTCGGCCAGTGGAAGTAACAGAGGGCATGAAAAGACCGTCAAAGGTTCAGGCGAAATAGTCAAACAAGCAGACTATGGAGGTGAGCGAGCGACTCCCAAATTTTCAACCCCCCCAGACAGCAGAAGCCAAGAGCTTCTGACTTTATTTTTTTCATTTGCTTTTTGGGAGAATCTATAGAATAATCACGACTCAACTTTATACCATGGTGAGTGTTTTCGGTAAAACTGGAGCCTGAGCCCCTGGTTTACGCCTTCTTCCAGCCAAACCCACTGCTCTGCTGTCCCAAACACAGCCGTGTTAGAGGCTTGGTCCCAGGGTTGAGGGGAGTGCTAATCAGAGGGGACAGGGCCTTTAGGAGGTGTGGCCTGGGGGGGGGGGTCTTCAGGTCACTGAGGGCGGATCCTTGAAGGGGACTGTGGGACCCAAGCCCCTTCCCTCCTCCTAGCACATGATGTGAGAGGGTTTGCTCCACCATGCTTTCCCGCCATGATGTGTGAAGCCATGACCCCCACCCTGTGAACCAAAGTAAACCTTTTGTCTTTATAAGTTAATTATGACAGGCCTTTTGTGACAGTAAGCAGAAGCTGACTAATACACCTGCCTAGGAACTTTTGAGATCAAGTGAGGCTGGAAGAGAGAAAACCAAATAGATGACAAGAAGGCAGGACAGAAAGAAGGCCTCTGCCTTCAGCCCAGCCATGGAGGCCCTGCTTGTCCTTTCCACAGATGCTCACGAATGCCCCAGTGGCCATGAGACGCGGTGCCTGGGCACATAGGAACCAGTGCTAGAAGTAGAGGGCATTTACTTGCCTTCTCTTAAAAACAGAGGGTGGCCCAGCCTCCCACTCTGTTGGGACACACTCTGGGTGCCCCAAAGCATTCGGGCGAGGCCTGACCAGTCACTCCTTGACTCGGGGACAGACGGGTATCTTCCAGGGAAAGGTCCTTGCCACTTCCCTCACTACAGGTACTCCTGGCACCAGGCCTCCCTCGGCCTGTCCTGCCCGTCTCCGATTCAGCCCTTTAAACCCAAAAAGCTCCGAGCGGCTCCAGAGGCAGTGGCCCCCGGTAGCAGTGCCACCTCCTCTAGGACGGGCTACTCACGTTCGATGCAGCGGCAGCCCATGCGCAGGCAGCGGATGTACGCTTCCGGGGACGACTCGCTGCGCAGCTGGTCACCTGTGAGGTACCTGAGGCAGGAGAGTGGGTGGCCGTGAGGGGAGGGAGCACGCGGGGCAGCCACGCACCCCAAGGTGTCCTCAGGGACCATCGGAGCCCTAGTCCCCACAGCCCCGAGTTCTCCCTGTCCAGAAATACCCGAACCAAGCCCGGTCAGACACACAGTCCCCGGGCTGCACTGGTCACGAGCTTAGACATAGGCCACCCGCCAGAAGTGAATGATGGCCCCTGGCAACCCAGAGCCTGGGATGGCGTGTTCTTTCTAGAACTCCGTCAAAGGGTGAGAAAGAGCAGATGATAAATCAAGGACCCACGGCCGCCCACCAGGCCTGGCTGTCAGCAGTGCTGGCCCTCGGCAGGCTCTCGGGGCTGCAGGCTGCACGGAGCAGGTGCCCAGTAGCAGCTGGTGGCCTTCATTGCTGTGAGTCACACCCACCAAATGACCACAGGGACACTCATACACTCCTCTCTGTGGCCACACACGTGCCAAGGGACTATGTCCCTTCACCGTCTCCTACGCTTGGGAAAACCCACTCTGACAAGAATGGACAGGGCAGGGAAGACAGAACCAGGGAGTCGATTTGCCCCTGAAATACTTCACTCCGAGATACTCAGAGGATGACGTACCCACAGGCCTTTTCTCAGCCCCCCCACCTGCAGTGACACTTGAGCGAGCACAGCCTACCCCTCTCGGGTGCCCGAGAGCCCAGGACTGCGCCCCCACCCTCAAAGGCAAACACCAGAACCCGACGTACCTTCCCCGTCTCCCATCCCACCCACCTTCCTTTTCTCTCTCTGCACCTACCACGGACAGGGCCTGGCCCAGAGCAGACCATCCATAAATACCAGTCAACGGCCAACTGAGAAGCTTTGCTATGTCCACTGAGACGCCCAACTTGCAGAAAGGCAGGTTTGCTGACTTAGGGTTTAGGGCCATCGACAAAGGATTATTACTCCAACACCAACTTGGAGAGGAAGCTGTGTCCCCCACCCCTTCCAGAAGCTTCTGCACATGCCAGTGTGAGCAACTGGCACTCCCTCTCTACCTGTGTGACAGGCCTTGCCAGGGCAGCCCCCTGGAGCACGGCCGCTTGGCCCCTTGGCCCCCAGCCCACCGGGCTGGCAGGAAGCTCACGTGTTGTGGGACGAGGAGATCCAGTAGTGCGACAAGGGGTTATTCATGTCCTGCATGTCCACCACGTCGTACTTCTCGTCCCAGATGCTGTTTTCTCGTGAAAACAGGTACGTGAGGAACTGAAAGAGACACAGAGGCAGAGCCGTGGCTTGAGGACCCCGTCTGGCCGTTTCTGCTCTGTGCCCTATGGGGAGAGGGCAGCTCTGACGCAAGCACCCACGCATGGCTTCCCGGATTCTCAACACACCGGCTCAGGAGGCATCGGGCCACGGCCACCCTGGGCTTCCTGCACCCAGCAATGTTTTCTTTTTTAATGTTTATTCCAAAACGTTTTCTTCCTACACAGAAGTTTTCCGTCATTACAGTAACAAACGTCTGTGAACTCACCACCCAACTGAAAACCCAGAATGTTCCCAGAATCACAACACCCAAAGGCAGGACACTTCCTATCCCAACACCTAGCTCCTTAAAATTTAAAAAAAATCAGAAGCCCAAGTGCCCCGGGCTGTACTCTACCTGGGAGCAGCCTCCCCACCCTCCCCGCCCGGGCCTCCCCTGCTGCCCTGAGCAAGGTGGACACAGCCATCCCTGCCCCAGCCACACTTTTCCATCTTGTTCACAGTGACATGTCTTCCCTGGTGGCAGCGCCCTCTAGTGGCAGATCACACAGCCACACAGGGAACAGGCACAGGAAAGGAAAGGCAGGAACGACCCCAAACCTGGGGAGCCCCCCAGAGACAGAGGGACCCGGGGCCGCCGACGGCAGTGCCCTCCGAGGGAAGAGACCCAGGAAACAAGCCCTGGAGGACACGGGCACAGCCAGCCGTGCCCACTCACCTCATCCACAAACAAGAAGGGTTCGGCAGTTTCCCTCACTGTGTCGTCGATGAACTTGGTCATCCGCTCCCGGACCTTGTTCAGATCCTGAGCCCACAGCTCCTGGAAATGACAGAGAGAACAAGAAATCACCAAAATGACAACTGGCAAAACTCCTCCCCACTCAGGGTATATCCAGCTGTAAAGACCAAACTATTGACCAATTCTGAATTCCTTGGCCATCAGGGGCCACATATCAAGGTCTTGGCCAGGGGTCAGCAAATAGACTCTACAAAGGACCTAAGAGCAAATATTTTAGGCTCTGCAGGCCACAGGGTGATAATTCAGCCACTTCCTGTGCAAACACAGCCACAGACAATATGAGGCACACAGGCGTGGCTATGTTCCAATAAAACTTTATTTGCAAAAACAAGAAGAGGGCTACACTTGACCCATAAGCTGGTTGCCGACACGTGCCCTGTAATAGTCCACTACATTGGTTGGTAGGAAGCAGCCAAGGAGCATGGCGGTTGTGTCAGCCTGCCAGGGTTACCTGCCCGGCTCATCCTCTCCTTCCGTAAGGGCAACCTTAGGCAAGATATATGCCCTCTTTGTGTGTCCACATTCATGACACTGAAATTATAGTGTTTGCTGCACGCTTCAGCAAGGGACTGCATAGAAGAAGGTTATGGGCTTAACGTGGCACCTGGCACACACTCAATTCATGAAGGTTTGCACAAATAATTACCATCCCCAATGGCCATCTTCAGCCCATACAAGGCTGCAAGTCCTATACTGTTACTGTCATTTTAGAGACAGAACACAGAAGCCCAGGACCATTAAAAAATGACCCCAAGTCCACAGGGCTCGTAAGTGGCAGAGTCCAGTTTCCAAGTAACTAAACTTTGGAGAGTGGAAATAGAATCTGATCATGCCCTCTTTTCAGGGAGTCAGCCAAGCAAGGCTGCTCAGAGATGGCTAAGGCCTGAAATACACCCATCCAGTTCCAACACAGCTTCTGCAGACTTGGAATTCCAAAGTCCTTTAGGAAAAGAACACATCGCATACAGTCACTCTGTTTTCCTCTCCACACCCCCAAACCCCCAAGCCCCCAACATTCACAGGCAAAAGGAATGAACTGTGGCACACACTCCAGCTTTGACTGTGGGTTTCAGGTATCCTAAAACCTCCGTCCTTACGGATAATAAAAGCAAATTGCTGGCAGATGTGAGTGTGGTTGGGTGGGAAGGGTCAGAAGAGGGTGTCAGGAAAGACAAAAAGCTGAAGCACAGGTGCAAATGGTGTGGCGAAGACCTGCCTCGCTGGCACGGGGTGCAAAACCACAACAAGCCCTGCCGTGGCCTCATGCAAATCCGCCGGGATCTGCGGCACAGACCGGCGAAGGCTGGGAGCAGTGAGTTCATCTCCATGTGGTCCTTAGATCTCTGACTAGGCAACGTGAAGCTTCAGGGGTAGGATACTGATGGCAACCCCTTGCTGGCCCAGATGTCCCAAAGAGGCCGGACACGGCACCCTTCCTTCCATCCCCACGAAGCATTTGATTTTATTAAAAGGCATAGTTCTTAGCAAATATAATCTGACACTGGACTGGCTGTGCACAAAGAGACCTCTGCCTGAGGGAGACGACAATTCAATGTTCTAGGAGGGAGAAAAGCATCTACATGATGTGGGTGGCTGCACTAAGCACCTGCGACAATGAAAACGACAAAGAACGATGACGAAAATGAAAATAAATGGTGCTGGCAGTCACCCTGGGCACTGGCTCTGCCGGGGCCTGTGCTGAGCTCTCTCAGCAGAGTGACTCATCCAGGATGCAGCAGGACTCCAGAGGGTGTGTGGTACTCTCCACGCAATGTAAACGGGGAACAGAGGCCTCTGTGTTAAATAACGGGACCTAATGGGGAAGCTGAAACCAAACCCAGGCACAGGGGCTCTAGGGGCTGAACTTCAACGCCTTTTTGTGGAGTAACACCCAGGGCTGGCTATACTTAGCCAGGCCCCTGCCAGAAACGTGGTTGAGCTCCCGGTTTCCATTCCTACTAGAATACTGCTGTTATTTCCTCGGGACATGTGCCTAGGAGGGCAACTATTTAATCAAACTGTATGCATCTTGGTTTAGTGTTTTCATCTTAATAGCACATAGCCAAACGGTTTCTGGAAAAGTTGTAATAATTTGCACAAAGTACTACAGTAGCCATTTTATATGAGCACCATCACCCTAAAAAAAAATGTCGCACAGATCCCCAGGTGCACAGAGCACCCCTGCCCTTTTCTCCTGGCCCTATGACCTTGAGCTCTAAGGGCACCCAGCAGCTGGAGCCCAACAGGGGGAATCCTGCAATACAGTAGGTAACCACTAGGTGGGGCTAAATCTACACTCAAGTCAGCCTACTGGGAAGTTCTGGAACATCCTGGCTACTGGTATCAGTAATTGTATCAACTTAACTCCAATAGTTCCCTGCAAAACTGAACATTCTAAGCAAAGAAGAGCACAGAATCTCACAAGTAACTGCTCAACAGAATTAATTTGCCCCCTTCCTTTTAACCAACCTGCGTCACTTTCCCTGGGCCCTACACAAGCAGGGTATGATGAGCACAACGCCCATCAAAGTCCTCTTTCACCATGGCCCAGAGCGCCAGGGACCTGCCGCCACTGCCTGGGCCCTTATGCAAAACGTGCCTCCCTCCTGTCATTAGCCTCTCTACCATCAACGAAACCCAAACCCGGGCAGGGTACTGGGTGGCAGACACCAAGAAACCGCTCACTGTGTCAGGTGAAATAGGAGGACTGTGGCCGTGGCTTTTAAAAACAAGTCCCCTTCTGTGCAAGAGAGCTACTGAGGCATTTATAAGTCAAAGGCTACAAAATCCAGGCCACAGAGTTCAGCAAAGGAACGGAGAAGGGGGCAGGACAGGGGAGACTCGGATGGAGATGGGAGGGAGGTGAAATAAAACTGGTAAGATGTTCCTAATTCTAAGTCTGAGTAATGGAGACGCGTGGTTCACGATCTACTTCTGTGTATGTTTGAAATATCTGGCAACTCAGTATTTTTATGTAAATGAACTTCATTTTGTCGTGAAACAAACAGTTCTGAAACTATAAAGTCTATTCAAAAAGATAAAGAAGTCAAATAAATAAGAGAAAACGTCAATGAGACTCCAGTAATATAAAGAGAAATTTTAAGATCATGCAACTATACTTGTGTACGTACACACACACACACACACACACACACCTGCTGCAATCTTCTCTGACCCCCCCCCCCCCCAGTTTGGAGCAGTGTGAGCTCTCATCCCTATTTACCAAGGGGAAATGGGTCGAGAGGCTGAGCACCCTGCCCAAGGCTGTGCAGCTAGGGAGACTTCAGACCCCGGGGTCACCACCCGTCACAGAGCTTTCAACACCAGCCTGAAGCACGAGGCACCATGGTCAGAGAGGCTACTGCTATTCTATGACAGTCAGAGGCCAGGTGGACACGGTGTCCCCTAAAGGCACCCCCAGTCTCAGCACGCTTGCCATTCTCTCACCTGCTGCTCATGTAAGAGAAACCTCTGGAAGTCCTGCAGGTAGACGGCAGAGGCATCCGGCCGGTCAGTGTTGCTGCCCTCAGGGAAAGAGAGCACATTACAGAGAGAAAAATCAACAGAGGGCCCCGCTCTGCCCAGAGTGCCCAGCCCCCACTCTGCCAGGTACCAGGC
Organism: Ictidomys tridecemlineatus; assembly: GCF_052094955.1. Taxonomy (NCBI): domain Eukaryota; kingdom Metazoa; phylum Chordata; class Mammalia; order Rodentia; family Sciuridae; genus Ictidomys; species Ictidomys tridecemlineatus. Next base: position 55,584,454 of record NC_135491.1, on the reverse strand, counting down.
TGGCCCCCAGATGATGCAAGTGAATGGCACAGAGTCCTTGACCTAGGAGGACTCAAGGAGGGGCCCTAACACCAGAATCTCAGAAAGTGGAGCCTGGACTCTGCATTTGGCCATTCCCAGTGTCATCCAAGGTCTGGGGCACACTTCTTGAGTGTGACCATGGAGAAGACAGAGGAACGAAGCAAGAGAGATGAGGCAGGAAGGGGCTGCCCAGGATGAGCCCAGAGGGCCCCACCAGACCTGGAGGGCCAGGGAGGCCTTCAGGAGGAGAGTGAGGAGGGGCGAGTGGGATGGAGATGAGAAGTGTCCAGCAGGGGCCCAAGGAAGAGGGCGGGGGACGATTCCAGAGGGGAAAGTGGGGACCAGGAGGCAGGGAGGGCAGGACCTCAGGGCCACAGCGTGCACAGCCCCTGCTGGACAGGGCCACATGTGGAGCCCGTTTAGCAGGAGCTGATGCTAGAGGAGCAAATGGACCAGAGCCTGGGCCTCCTCGGAGTGTGCCGAGCCCTCGGGGGCTCTGAAGACGGGGAGAAGCCGCTGCAGTGGGCAGGACTCTGCCAGGGAGCCAGCAGGGGCCCTCGCTCTGGAGACCCTTCCTCTGGACAGAGGGATCCTTCACTCTGAACCAGGCAGGACCCCCTCCCCAGCAGGCCGTGGACGGCTGCTTCCAGGAGAGGACGTTTGCAGCTACCAAAAGCCCAGAACCTCACTGAATGGGCACAAGCCTCTGCTGGTTTCCAGGGAAGCACATTCCGCAGAGGAGAGAACTGCCCGAGCACATGCGGGAGGGTAGGAAAGAGCCGGACCTACACTACATGGGACCTCACGTGCTGGAGCCGCTCCCCTTACCAACGCCAAGAGTCACAGGTCTGCCGTCTCAGAGCAGCCTCCGGGCCTCACACTAACCCTTCCACCCAAACTCTGAGAGTCCACTCATTTGACACCTCCGTTGGCATCTTGGAGCTCTAGTTTAGAGAGTGACAGAGGGAAAGTCACTCCTCACTGAGGACTGTCGGTGCCCCACAGGCCATCTCTAGGTGCCACTTCACTCCATGGCAAACGCTTCCGGTCAGACAGGCTTGGGAAACACAAGACCCCTGACAAATCCCCACCCGGGGACTCCTGAGGCACAGGAACGTCCTGACGAGTCCTGCAGCACTGACCCTGGATAACGCTCTCACCACAGGCCTGAGTCCTCACCACGTGCCCAGCACCAGGAGGCACCGTACACGCTTCACCCACTTTAATTCAGGGCAACCTGCTTAACCAGGAATCTCCACTAACCTCCCTTTAGCTTCTGTAGGAACCTGCTAACGTGTCAAGTCCAGGACGCACACTCTAGGAAGGAGCCCCGAGGCTCACAGGCTTCTTTGTAGAGCCTTTTGGACCATCCACCCAACACTCTCCACCCCGTTGCTGTGGCCCCTCTCCCATGCCACCTGCTCAGGCTGGCCGGTCCCCTGCCAGGGACCCTGTCCCTGAAGATCAGTCATGGCACAGTGGTGTCCCTTCACAAGGGCCAGCTGCACCCGAGGCAGAGCTAACCTGAAAAGCAATGACATAGAGAGGTGCCTCACCCCAGGATGAACACCGCGGAGTCCTTCTTGAATTCGTCAAGAATCTGAAAAGGAAAACACGCACAAAATGAGACGGGACAGGTCGCACGACGCCAACGAAAAGACTTGCTAAAATATCACCACGGGAATCCATGTTAGCTGTGACCATTTAGATGGAACAGAAACTTCTGGAGCAAAAGGGAGAAGTCTCCCTCCCCCATCCATCCTCCTCCCGAGAAGCGACCGCTCTTTGCGATCAGATCGGCTTCCTCCTGGAGCTTGGTCCACGGGTGTTCCTCTACCTAGATCTCACTTTAGCACGTCACCCACGTCTCCCGCAAACTTCGGGGTGGTGTCTCCTGCTTCACACACGATTCTGCAGCCTCAAGCAGCGCCACTTCACTGGTTTGAAAAGCCACATTTTATTTCATGATACGTGTCAGTCCACTTGCTCTCACACCAGTCTTATAAGGAGCCCCTGTGCGTTCACACGTCCACCCTGGCCCACACACCAGCGTTCCCACAGGCCATCTTCCTGGAACCAAATCCCAGCGTGAGATTTGCACATGAGCTCCCAGACTCAGACAATCACTCTCAAAACATGGACCTGGCTGGGCAGCCCCACTGGACCATGCCACCTTCCCTCCCAGCATCGCTACATTTCAAATCCTCAGTGTTTCAAAGATGGTATTTCTCGTCTTCAAATCCAAGGGCAGGAAGAAAGGCCAGACGGCTTCAGTTCTGCTCTACCGGCCTGTGACGTGGGCACCTTCCTCCTGCTTCTACTCACACCAGCTCGTCTGCTGAGCACTGGACACACAAATGCACACACACACGCATGCACACACACACACATGCACACACACACACACATGCACACACACAGCCCTTGTCTGTGTCTGAACACTGCAATTGTGTAAGATTTGAGTAATTCTTCTGGACAGAAATGGAAATGCAGCCACTGGCCTGTGACTAACACTAATGATATCAAACAGCGACCAGGCCACCTGGGTCCTCTTGCCAAACTACCTGGAATTGTGAGGATGAGGAATATCGCTGACAGTCCAGAGGCAGCCCACAGGCTGGGGAAGCACAGGGGAGGGTCCACATCAGTGTATACAGGTGTGTTATTTTTTTCTGGAAAGATGATCCATATCTTCCATCAGCATCTCAGAGAAGCAGTTCACCCCCAAAGGCTGAGGGTCTTTCAGACAAACGCGGAAGTGCTTCCTTTCATGGCTCAGCTGTAAATGGGGGGTGGCTTTGCCAGCTGCTCTCTGGGCTCACTTGGCACTTGGGTCACCAGGTCAAGCTGGTGCCGAACTGAAGGCTGGGTGGTCTGGGGCTCTGAAGACAGCACCGTGTGACACCCCTGGGGACTGCCCCACCTTGCCATCCTTCCTGTTCCTGTTGATAGGGCTCAGGAGCTCCACCACATTCTGTGCATGAGGGACATGGATGGCGGAGGAGGTGCCACTGGACACAGAGCTTCCTGGAGCCAGGAAAGACCCTGGCTTCCCCTCTCTGTAGCTCCCAACTTCTTACAGGGACCCCTACATGCTGAACCAACCAGAGACCATGCACAAAGGTGCCTGGGTATGCGTTTGCAGGAGCTGCACTGGGGCACAGAAAGGAGAGGAGCCCTCAGGGAAGAGCTAAGAACACAGAGGAAAACATTGCTCCTCATGCCCAGCACTTGGGCAGCCCAAGGGGAAGCAAACCCGGGACTCTGAACTTGGAGACAAAGCTGCCTGGAAATATGTTCAAACCCTGGTTGACGGCAGCGGGCGTGGGGCAGGGAGCGAAGGACAAGAGTGGATGATGCCTCCAGGCCCAGCTTCCCCTCACATCCATCCTAGTAGACAAGTAATAAAATACCCCCTTCTCAGAAAAACAGGAAAAGGGTCAGAAAGGACAAAGACCTGTGCCAAAAGGACACGCCTAACAGTTCCAGGGTCCAGAATTTCACCAGCTGGATCTCCAGGGCCCCACATGCAGATGCCACCATGCAAGTCAAACAGGCGAGATCCCAGCAATCAGAGAATATTCTAGATGCTCCAGGCACATAATGGAGGCAGCAATTAACTTAACCCAGCATTACCGAGCAGGAACATGCGGTCAGATCCTCCCTACCCAGGGGACCAGGGTGGATTTTGCACAACTCTGGGCAATGCCCAGGACCCAGCCACCCCAGCAAGGGATGCGTGTGTGGTCAGGGAGCTGTGTGCTCTGCTAACCTCTGTGCGCCCTCTGGGGTCCTGCAAGTCTCTGCAGATGAGTCGAACAAATGACTAAAACAACAGACAAGTTCGCTTTCCCTGGAGCTAAAAGATGACAAGGAGACCTCACCTTTGAATTGGCCCCAGGAGAAGTAGAAGTCACTAGCTGGAAGGAGACATGCCAAAGGGAGGGGACAGCAGACCCCAGAGTCATGCAGATCAAGGAATGGAGTTTTCCAGCATGGATGGAGGCAAGTCCAGCATTCCAGAGCTGTAACTCATCATGCCTGATCACTGCACTTAGCAGGTAGGAACCCTCTGGTCTAGGAGGCCAAGGGCCAACCAGAGAGTCACTGCCAACTTGTACCCAGCGGACTCTCCTCCTCTCCAGCCATCATCAACAAGAATATCTGCACCATTCCCGGGGACCCTCGGCCTAGGCATCTTTAAGAAATGTAGATCACTCGTGCCCTCCACACTTGCTCCCATAGGAAAGTTGCAAGAATAATCATTAAACTTCTCATTGAATGTACAGGCACAACCATAGGTAGGTTTACAGGCTTTTTAATTTTTTTTTTAAGGTACTAGGGATTGAGCTCAGAGGTACTCTACCCTGAGCTACATCCCCAGCCCTTTTCTTTTTTTATTTATTCTAATTTGTTATATATGACAGCAGAATGCATTACAAGTCATATTACACATATAAAGCTCAATTTTTCATGCCTCTGATTGTACACAAAGTAGAGTCACACCATTCATGTCTTCATACATGTACTTACAGTAACAATGTCCATCTCATTCCACTGTCATGCACCACCACGCCTGGATAATTCTCCTTCCATTTGTAAGCATTTTCTCCTTTTATATACAAGGTGTGCTCTACCCACAGGGAACCCCACAGGCCTGACCAGGAGGTACCTGGGAAGTTCTATTGTACATGTTTGAAATGACTTAGTATCAAAGTTTTAAGAGTCAACAAGAAGCATCAGTGGTTGGGCATCAAAGTTGGGCAGGAGAACTCAAGTCCTCCATCTGCGGCTTCCTAGGGGTGTAACCTCCAGTGAAGGGCCTCTCTGAGCCTTAGCTCCTTCATCCATAAATTGGAGACTAACAATACCCCTTTCACGGGGCTGAGAATTAAACGTTTGTACTTAGCACAGTATCTAACATACAGTCCACCCAAAGAAATGTAAGCTATTATCTGCATAATGATATTATTACAGTCTACTTAGATGTATATCCCCTCGTGGGGAGGGCACACTGGAAATTAAATTACCTTCCTGCTGCTGCCCAACTTTCAGAAGCCTTGAGGCTAGATAGCTGAGATGTAGGAAGGTAGGTGATTAACACAAGAAGGAATGGGCATCCTCAAGCTAGAAAGCATTTGGCTACTGATTAGCATAAACCCACTCCCCAGTTTCAAATCTGAGGCTCATGAGTCATCAGGACAGCTCTGTCTCTCCAAGGCACCTGAGAAATCCAACTAACGCCCACTCAGGAGGCCACTCAAGAAGCTATTGCCTTTCTCTGCCTGGTGCTTCCAGCCAGCTCAGAATCAGAACAGTCTGCTAGCAGATTAGGGGAGGGGCAAGGAGCCCCCCACCCCAGGAGCAGCTCAAGCAGCCAAGACACTGTTTACACAGCTGGGGGCTTGGTCATTCAAATTCTAAACCCTGAGTTTGCAACTGCTGCAGAGGAGCTTTATAGCCTCCCACGGTAAGACCCAGGACTTCTGTGGCCTGGCAGGCAACATGAATGAGGAGAGGGCAGGGCTGGGACAAGCAGGAACCCGACACATTCCTCCCTTTGGCTGATCACCATGGGGAGCTCTGGACCCATTTTTAGATGGATCTCGACTTTTTTAAGGATGCTCAAAAATCTGAATTTTAATATACGCTCTCACAACCTTTAAACAAAAGCTTGATTTTTAAACTATTTAAACCACTGGACAGGACAGGATCAATCAGATGCAGGCTCAATGTGGCATTCTGGCCACCAAGGGGCAACCTTGGACAGAGTTCAATTTTCCCCAAAGTCCCACCCAGGGATACTCCTGGAGGGTCAGGGATCCCGCAAAACTAAAATTTCTTCTCTCACACACATGCTTTTTTTAAAACCCATACAGCCAGGCGCAGAGTGGTGCCTCAGGAGGCTGAGAGGCAGGAGGATCACAAGTTCCAAGCCAGCCTCAGCAACAGCAAGGCCGAAGCCACTCAGTGAGACCCTGTCTCTAAATAAAATACAAGATAGAGCTGGGGATGTGGCTCATGGTCGAAGGCCCCTGAGGTCAATCCAGGGTAACCCCCCAAAATTTTTTTTAAATAAAAAACAGAACCCATATTATAGGTGAAATATATCTTGGGCTGGGGATATATAGCCTAGTGATAGAGGGCAGGGTTAGCTTGTGCCAAGCCCTGGGTTCAATCCCCAGCACTGCAAAAAACACAATGTAGGTACAATTTCCCCCCCACCGAGGAGGCCCCCACCTGTGCAGGCAGGGGGAGCAGCCTTTGGCAGACCTACCAATTCTCAAGCTTTGCCATTAGTCCAATGGGACAGCGTCCTGAACTTTCAGGGCAAATTGTCACAGGCACTGTCAAGTGCATAAGGCAGCAATGGCCATCACCAGGATTTTGTGCATATCAACATCAAAACACTTTTGTTATCCTCAAGAACTAACTGTGGATAAAAGTAATAGATTCTGACCTAAAAGAGTATTGTGATCAGCTTTTATGAAACATGCAGTTTTGTTGTTGTTATTCAGGTCTCATATTTAAAGGAGGACTTCTACAGTTTTAGAAGTTTGAAATCTTTGATCTGATTTAATATCTTCATTTCGATGCAGAAGCTGCATCAGGGAATAAAGATGGCTTCCCCCAGCATCACTCGGGTCAGTTAGAGATCAAACTGGGGTAGAATCCACTTCCCCCAGCTCCAGAGCCTATAATCTTTCTCCTCTTATTTAGCAAACCAATAATGAATTATTATATATGTGAAAAGTAAACACATGGCATTTGAATTTTTTACTCCATGAAATATGAGTCTTCCCCAATCTAGGCAGAGAGGGAAGGCTTCTCCCCTTTCTCCACCTCTTGTAAAGTTCCGTGGCTAAGTTAGCCACTGCATAGTCAGCCTGCCCTGCATGCGGAAGACAATCAATCATAATAATCTAGTAAAATTCACACAGGCACTTGAAACTCCTGGTCTCCTACTCGGATCCTCCCAGTGCCCTGTGGGATGGGACTCATCACTTCCATTGCACAGAAGAGAAGACTGAGATTCGGTGCAGTCGGGAGCTTGTCCAAGATCACACAGCTAGCTGGCGGGAAAAACCAGAGCCCACTGGTGCCAAGTCCCACGTGCACCCCGCTCCCTGGAAGCTCCCTCTGGAACCCCCTCTACAGTCTGCAAAGCCCTTTCCAGCTGTAAAAGCAAGAGCTCCATTGAACATGTGCCGCCCACCAGCTACAGCATGGCATTGCCCTGAATAGCCCATCTTTCAACTTGATGCTTTACGGAGCATTTTTATTACCAAAGTAACATGCAACTTGGAACCAGTCGGAGGAAATGATATTCAAAGAAGAGTTACTTCTTCCTCCTACCCACCCTCCCAACCCCTCCAGCACACGGATGAAACCAACATTCGGTGGGAGTTACATATTCTTCCTCACTCTCTCTCTCACTCTCTCCTGGCTCCTAAACATGAATGCAAACAGACATTGGAGTGCTGTGGTGGGCCATGCTTTCGTAAACCAGAATTAGCTCCTTGCCATCCCCACAGGACAGCACCAGCATCCTCCCAGGCCAGGAGCAACAGAACTGACTGTCATCAGCCGCTTAAAGGCACACAGTGTGGAGGGGCCATGAGTCACCAGGCCCCTCTTCTGAGGGGCACCTCTTCTGAGGGGCATTCAGAAGACCCCAGGTATGTTGGCAGCATAAGAAAAGCTACCATAAACATCTGGACTACATCCTTAGTCCCTCATTCCTGCAAAACAGTCTCCAAAATGCCACTTTCAGGTCAAAATGCACATGCATCTTAATTTTAAAAGTCTACTGTTTTCACGAAAAAATAAGTCCACGTAAAAAATAGGAATAAAAGTGTTAAAATAAGAAACACACGTGACCCCTCAGCGCAGAGCCGGCTGCTATGAATAATTTGCTAATTTCCTTCCAGAATGAGATAAGACAGTAGTCGTTGCACTCTGTACCTTCATAGGCTCAGATTAGGTTCATACCCCACCAGAAGGGACGCGGGCCTCAAGCCACCACCCTGTCCCTTTCCCTGTAGCTCCCCCACAGTTCACTCTTTTTGCCAACCTAATAAATGAAAATGCATGTCACTGTCATTCCCGTCTTATGTTTCCTTGGCCAAACGGGCGGTCAGATACTTCCTGTGGGTTTTTCAGACACAAGCCAGGCTTCAAAACAGGAGACAGAGCATCATTTGACCCTTTGCTCAGGATTCCTCTTACCGATTTCTGCTGCTCAAACATGAGTTTTTTATAGAAGAGGTGGAACTGTTCAAAGCTGAGTTCATCTTTATGTGCACCAATTTCCTGTAAATACAAAAAAATTAAAAAATTAAAAAAACAGTGACCACATAGTGTTGGGTGTCCACCATAAGCCGCCCCCCCCCCCCGACTGCCTGCAGGAACTGGACACCATTCCTTCAAGGACAGCTCAGAGCCTCCTGTGTTCCCCTGAGCCAAGCTGTCCACAAGTTTCCCAAGTCACCCGTCTGAGAGAACGCCACAGGGACCACCGCCACCAAGGACGGCCCTCCCTTGAGCCCCCAGGGGAAGAGTCTCGGCCAGGTTTCCAAGAGCCACCGTCAACAAGTCCTCCTCCTGTGGGCAGGAGGTACTTTCTTTGGAATTCTGAATCCAGACATACTTATAAAGTATATATACATAATTCATTTTTTAAAGCATAAATTTAAAAAAAAAAAAAACCTGATTGTCAATCAGGAGTTGGACAGAATTCAGCTCCAATCAATTGCTATTTAGGGCTCTGAGCAATTTAATTGACCCTTTCAGACCCTCAGTATCTTCATCTATTAAACAGGAGGCCCATCACCAACCTCCTTATCTTCCCTGAAACCAAGTAAGATAACAGATACAAAATGCCTGGCTACACAAATGCCTGATAAGAACAAGATTCTGATCACTCAGGGATCAATGATAAATGCTCCCCTCATCCTCCTTCTCTTCTCAAATCCTGCCTGTCTGTTTCTGTTGAGGACCAGTGTAGGACAGTGGGGTAGGTCAAAGCATGGCGTGGTCAGCTCCCCAGGCGCTCGCTAGGACAGAATGAGCAGAGGAATCCTATGGATGATGGCTGACACTGGCATGGCCACAAGTCCCATGGGGCTCCTGAGATCCAGTACCCGCTTCCTGTCAAATCACAAGGTGCCTGTCCTTCATTATCTCTGTGCATCCTTGCCCCACCCAGAGAAGCCCCCCGACCCTCTGTATCCCGTGACTCAGGGGCTTCACTGTCCTGCTCCAACAGCTCCAGAACACAACAACAAAAGCAAACTCAACGAGAGGTGGAAGGACAGATGGCTAGAGGACAGGTGGGGGAATCCAGAGCCATTCCCTCATGAGCACACCAACAGGACTTATTTACAAACACTGTTTTGCAAAAAATACACGTTCACGCTACTAGGAAGAAAGGACACAGCAGGAAGACCAGGCGACAGGGAAAAGAGCAATGAGTACAGGTGCTCTGCGGCCGACAGCCCAGCGGTCTTCACCACGTCCTGGCAGGGACGGGGAACATGTCCCGCAGCCATCACCCTGCTAGGAGCCACAGCAAAGTATTATGATGCATGGCACCTTTGGTTAAGGTGACTGCCAGCTAGCCATTGAGATGTTATGATTATGTTAAGATTTACATTCATATGGAAATTGGACTCCTGCTGTTCACCTCGGCCTGCTATGGGACTCAGGTTACGGGACTCCCGGAGAGTTCCCATTGGTTGGGGAAGGATAGTAGGCGGGAATTCAGGGGGAGGTCCGGGCCCCGGTTCCGGTAGAGACACACACGTGTGTGGACCAGCTTGCTAGCCCGGCGCACACGGGGCATTGGCGGCCTTTTTAAAAATAAAGTTTTGTTCCTGCTTGAGTGGCTTGTGATTCTGTGCCCAGCCGGGTTGCGGCATCACCCCATCTGCTACTGGGCAGGAACAGGTGCACTGGAGGCTGGGACTCTCTGGGCACCGCCCCACAGAGCTCCTGCTCCCAGGCAGCCATGGGCTGGGGGAGAGGCACCACGTAGCCCCGAGTTCCTAAGATTCCCAGGCTCAGCTTTGAGACTTACCGTAAGCTTGTCTTTGAGGAACTTGGCACCGCTCACTTTGAAGTTGACCAGGGGCAAGATGGCCTTCAACTCTCGGAGGCTGATGCTGCAAAAGAGGAAAGATCCGGATCCATGGGCCTCGAGGGCTCAGCCGCGCAGGCTTCAGCCCGCCCCATGCTCCCACCTCCCACCCTCCACGAGCAACCTGGCTGGCAGCTGCTTCCTGAGCAGCTAGGAACCAAACACTCGGGGTTCATGGAGGGGACTCCAGTGACGGAGGCTGGCCCCACCCCTCAGGGATGTCCACAGTCGTGGTAGGAGTCGGGTGTATGGGGATGATGCCCCATGAGGAGGGCTGGCCTCCACCCTCCAGAGATGGCCCGGGACCCCCAACACCAACCGCACAGGGGCTCAAGGCCAGGCCAGGTTACCAGGGGCGGGGGAGGGGCGGGGGGCACCTGAGCTGGTTGTGCCCCAGGCCGCCCAGGCATCACGGGCCTCCCCCTGTGAAGCCCGCATCAGTGGCCCAAGGGTTCAGAACAGGTGGGGGTCCCTGGGGAGCCCACCAGAGGCCAGAGCAGCACAGCCAGAGTCAGAGGCAAACTCCAGAACAGCCTCGCGCCCCAACCTCCATGCACTGCCCCCCCACCGTGCGCTGGCCGTCAGCTTCACTTCAAGAGGAGAGGAGAGTGCCTCCCAGGAAAGGGGACACTAGAGGTCATCCAACCACAGTGGTGACCGCAGCCGAAACTCATGAGTGTGCGCCAGGCGCAGGGTGCGCTCCAGGCGCCCTGTGCAGTCCCTGGCTTCCACAGCCCTCGAAGGCAGCACAGGCTCACACTCCAGCCACGTCCAACTGCCACCAGGGAGGGCACACACCACAGGGACAGGTGAGACTAGAGTCTGTGACCCACAGGCAGGAGATCCAGACCCTGACCAGAGAGCCCAGCGTCTGGTGGACTAGAGAGGGTGAGGGTCAAAGGAGCCTGCCCCAGGCGTGGGCAGGAAACGACCCAGCTTCCTCCACACGGGAGCCCAGCCCCACTGTCACCTTCACAAGGAATACAGGTGACCGTCCAGCGGCGGCTCCTGAGGAAGGCTGGCCTGCTCTGGCCACCCAGAGTCCCCACCGCCCACCTTCTTAAACTCTAGTTCTGACGCCTCTCTGCCGTCAGAGCCCTTGACCTGTGAGCTGCTCCCTGTCCACCCCCACTGCAGGGGCAGAGCACCTCCACAGAGAGAAGCTCAGAGGCACAGAAAGCCCCCAAGGGCTGGGTGGGGCTTAGTGGGCAGAGGAGCCAGCAGCTGGGGGACATTACCCCCCACAACTGAGAAACCCTCCTGACTCCTCTGCTGAGGGTGGAGGGCCCGAGGGGGCCAGCACCGCAGAGGCAGCAGAGAATGGGTCTGGACCCGGTTGGTGGTCCTGGGGCCTCACACTGGGAGACGTCAGAGTCCCCTCAGGAGCCCAGGTTGCACTGGGCAAAAGAAGCTTCCCATGTCCAAGAACAGAGAGGGTGAGGTGCACAGAGCTGAGGACCAGGGGAACAGATCTGGGACCCGGAGCATGAGAGTCAGGGCATCCGCAGCACCTAAGCCCAACTGTCACCGCAAAACCAGAGCCAGAGCTTCTAGAGCCCTCCTCTTCCCCACACTGGACATTCCTGGAGCTCAGCTCCACCTTCTCTGGCTGATCATCAGCTAGAAGGTGCCTAGCCCAAGGTCACACCCCCCCCCAGGGCAGCTAGCATCCAATGACAGGCCCATGCAGGGGAATAAAGACCTCCATCTGGCCTTGGTTCCAGCTCTGTGACGCAGTCCCTGAGCTGCCCAGGGGAGCAGCAGATCCCCCTTCTGGGGAAGGATAGCAAAAATCCCTCCCCCCCCCAGGAGCCACCAATGGTCCCTCCCTCCTCCATGGCAGGCATCATTGAACAAAATCCTGCTGCTCTTCCCTTCTCAGCCTGGCCAAGTCCCAGGACCCTCAACGCTGCACCCCATGTGGCCACTGCCAAGCCAGTGACATTGGCAGCTCTCTAAACCCACCCCACCATCCCAGACCTCTACTATGACAATGACAGACACATCATCCGGGCCTTGCCCCAGGGTGTCCACAGACCAACCCATTGAACCCTCCCGCCAACCCCCAGTTGGGAGGCAGGACTATTCTCTTTCAAGGTGAAGAAACTGAGGCACAAGAAAATTAAACCATTTGTCCCGATTCACCCAACCAGCAGCAGAACTTTCTCCACCGCTGAAGACGTTCCACATCCAGGCCCTCGGCGCGGCCGCCGGCCTCACGTGGCTTCTGCAACCAAGGGGCTGCTTGTTTGTTTTTTGCTTTCAGGGTACTGGGGACTGAACCCAGGGCTACCACTGAGCTACACCAGCCATTTTAGAGGTTTTGGTTTTGTTTTTTTGAGACAGGGTCTCGCCAAGTTGCCATGCCTAGCCTTGAACTTGATCCTCCTGCCTCGGTTCCCTTGAGTGGCTGGGATTAGAGGCGTGCACCGCCATGTCGGCTCTGAGATACTATTTCCAAACCGTGTTCTAGGTTCTCTCCACCAGTAGCCCTTAGCAGATGGTCCCTCCAGCTTTATAGGAAGGGCTCGCAGCTGGGATTATGATTTTTTAAATTCTATTTAATTTTCATTATGTTAAACAGCCGCTAGTGTTCAGCAGCTCCCAATATGCACAAGCGGTTGGAGGGTCCTTCTGCAAACAGTTCCCGAGGTATCCACCTCACCCAGGAATTCGTTAAAATGCAAATTCTTCAGCCCCAGCCCGGAACCACTGAGTCCACTTCCTTGGTCCCTTCATTCTAACCCTTCAAGGGATTCTGAGGCTTGCTCAAATTTAAAAATCTCTCTCTAGCTCCCAACCGCCCCGCCCCCAGCTTCAAGGAAAACTTCTAAAAATTTCCCATGGCAGAGGCAGTGCCCAGAACAACAAAATCTGCCCAGGGAGTTGTACTGTGCTGGAACCTCAGCTACTAACCACACGAAACCCATTTGCATTCAGGGAGATAAATGGACCCACACCTGTCTCTCACCTGCAAAAAAAACCCGCCCTCTCCTCCCACTCCCTGAAGGCCCAGCTCAGTGGCCCCTTTGTCCCTGCAGAGCTGAAGGAGAAAGGAAACCAATTCTGCTATGCAAATTCAGCGCTATCCACCCAGCGGGCAGTGAGGGAAAGAAAAGTCCGTGCTGGTGAGGAGGTGGGGAAAACCGAACCTCTCAGGGTGCCCCCCCCCCCCCGTCATGGAAAACAGGACAGCACTCCTCCAGATGCCAAGGAGAATCACCACCACTGCAGCACCTGCGCTGCTCTGTGCAGACCCAGAGCAGAAGGTAGAGATGGCAGAGACCACCACCACCCTGCTCACACAGCACACTCACCAGAGCGGAAAGCCCGAGCACCCACCGTGGAAGAGCGGACAGACAAAATGTGGTAGGACAGACACACAGCACACCATCACCTGCCTCGAAAAGGAAGGAGATTCCAACTCAAGACAGGGGGACGGGCCTTGAAGACACTGCTCTGGGTGAACGGGGCGGAAAGACGGATGTCTCCCCATTCCACCCCGAAGAGGGGCTAAAGACATCAGAGACAGCACGGGGCTTCCAGGACTGGGGGAGGAGTGGGAGCTGCCCCTTAACGGCTCCAGAGTCTCAACTTGGAAAAAGAAAAATTTGTGGAGTGGACAGGGGTGGGGATCGGCTGCAGACTGGGAACGGCTTAACCCCACAGAACCACGTGCCTGAAGGAGGCTGCAAGGCGTCATCTTCTGCCACAATAAAGCAAAATTGAAATCTTATCTTTTTAATTGTAAAGTGACCAGTCAGGGTGAAGAAGGAAAGATTTCCCTGACTTTCAATAACACAATTTTTTAAAAAATTTCCAACAGGGGGACTACAAACCTTAGTGCCAACCTCAACAAGGGGGGCAGCTTTAGACAACTGGCCCCAGGGACCTCATGTAGAAAACGGGTCCCTACCTCGGCAGTGAGCTAAGAGCGTCCCACAAGTATGCCAGAGCTTTTTGGGGTTGGGGCTGCTAAGCAAGTTCTCCACAAAACCAGCGGCGTCCATTTTGCTTCTGCAGAAGTTAAGAACCAGAAGGTGGCTTGGGCCAAGCAAAGCCCCTGTGATTAGGGCTCCACCCAAACCAGGCCAGCTCCACGCCTGCCCTCGGGTCCTTGTGCTCCTCTGTGGCTGCTTGGTTTTCACAGCCAGTCAACTGACGTGGGTGTCAGGAAAGGGTGAGATATTGGCAGAGCTGAAAGGAGCAGTTCTTCACGGCTTCCTTGACCAAGCTCCCTTTGAAAAGCTCCCTCCTGTCCGCACGGAAAAGGTGGGATTGTCCACACGTTGGCAGAGCAGCAGGGCTCAGCCACTGGGAGGGAGACGGAGCGCCTGACCAGGGCCCCATCCAGGACAGGACGCCCCCTCTGCTGAGGGCCTGGACCAGAGCGTGGAAAGGTGGGTCTCCACACAAGACCTGCAGAACCACCCCGGGCGACAGCGAGGTTTCCAATTCCTGGCCACATAAGAAGGAGGAGCAGAGTCTGAAACCAGTACAACAACCTCCTGCCACCACGGTGGGGACAGGGGTGGCCAGGATGGCTCTTTCTGTCACCCTTTGCCAGTGTCCATGGTGAATCACACAAACCACAGAGGAGGGAAACACAGCAGGGAGGCGCCCCCTCCAAGGCTGAAGGAAACCAGGGTGTACAAAATCTGCCAAATGGCCTCGCCGGCTCCAGCCCAGTGTCCCCAGAGGACGGCCATCTGTGCACAAGACAGGGGAGGACAAGGGAGGGGACCCCAGGAGGAAGAAGCAAGGCAGGGGCTTCTGGCTGAGCTGATGTTCCCAGGACTTAACCACCTCATGGTTAATAGCTCCAAATCCTCCGTCACCGCACTGAGGGGAAGCCACAGAGGCCACCCAAAGCCCGACTTCAATGAGAGATGGACTCCGTAAGGACAGAAAGGCTCTTGGGAAGGCGAGGGAAGTGCTGGCTGTTGAGTTACTGCCTTGAGTATGACACCGATATTTCTAGACCAAGAATAAATGAAAAGGAAAAAAAAAATTTAAAGGTCAAATGTGAAGCTAAAAAGAGAAAAATCATTGCAAAGGGCACAGAGCCCACCAGCTGAGCGCGAGTGCGCAATAAATAGCTTCCATCTTTTCATTATTAACAAGAACTGGATCATAACCCCCAAGAAAGAAAAGGAAAGGGGTCAACCCTGTCCAAAAGAAGGATATGCAAATTTAAGCAAAAATACACCCCTGCCTTTCACCCATCAGATTAACAGAGGGCGAGGTCCAATGCTGGGCTCCACGCCCAGGCACAGGTCTCACCAGCAACACTCAGCAGCCCATGTTGCCCCAGCAGGATTTGTAGAGCCGCTTTGTTGACAGTAACAACACAAGGATCAGGAACAACTCTGTCCCTTGATAAGGGAATGATGTTTGCAACGACACCACATTCAGCTAAGGAAAAACCAAAACCACATATTTGTTAAAGAAAAGAAAATGCCTAGCACAGAGCTGGGTGTGCTGACTGGGATACTCCACCAAGGTCCTGTCCAGCACGCTGCCTGAGGTCGCCCAGCGTGCTTGCCCAGCCCGGCGCACAAGCCATGGCCAAGTAACTCTGTTTGCCCTTCACGGTCAGCCTCGCTCCCACCACAAGCTATAGGCGTGAGGGATCATGCGTCCCACTATTCCCAAGGTACAGAGGTGCTCAAGTGTCTGTGAATAGGGTCACGTCCTCTCTGAAGCTGGACTGGGATTCTCCCTGGAATGGAGGCTCAGCCCACACAGAATATACCGTCACCACTAAACTCAGCAGCCCTTCATGATATCCCTGAAGACATTAGGGATTCGGAGGAACCTGCCTCAGCAGCATCAAGGATATAATATGAAAAACCGAAAGCCAACCTCATGGTAAATGGGGAAAAACTGAAAGCACTTCCTTTAAAATCTGAGACAAGGATGTCCCCTCTCACCACTCCTGTTTTATATAGTGCTAGAAATTCGAGCCAGAGCAATTAGACAAGAAAAGGAAATTAAAGGGATAAAAATAGGGAAGACGACAAATTATCACAGTTTGCAGATGACAATAAGCCTGTACCTAGAAGATCCAGAAAACTGCACCAAAAGACTGAGACGTAATAAACAGTTGCACCAAAGGAGCAGGTTACAAAATCAACATACAAAAATCAATAGCTTTCCTAAATACCAACAATGAATCTGCAGAGAAAGGAATCAGGAAAACAATTCCTTCACAATAACCTCAAAAAAATAATATATGTAGGAATAAACCTAACCAAGGAGGTAAAAGATCACTACAGTTAAATAAAAAAAAAACTATAAAACATTGAAAAAAGAAGTTGAGGGAGATCTCAGAAGATGGAAAGACCTTCCATGTTCGTGGAGAGGAAGAATTAATATTGCTAAAATGGCCATATAGCGCATGGTGAAATGCCTGGAACGCACGTTTCTCGGGTCCATAGCTTATATAGGCGGATCTTGCAACTACACCGGGTTCTACCCCCAGACCTTAAATCTCTGAGTGACCAGTACGTGAAGGACGAATTTAGGCGACATAAGATCATTGGTTCTGACGAGGCCCAGCGTTTCTTGCAGGAATGGGAGGTGTATGCATCAGTGTTATGGGAACAAGCTAATGAATACAGACAAAATTCAACTGAAAGAGCATGTTTTGGCACCTCCCTCCCAGAGGAAAAACTTAATGACTTTCGTGATGAGCAAATTGGACAGTTACAAGAACTGATGCGAGAAATTACTAAACCCAACAGGCAATTTAGTATCACGGAGTCTACAAAACCAAAATTTTAGTAAATACAGTAAAGTTTGACAAAATATAAAATTTAGAACCTTTTAATTATCATTGGTTTTTTAAAGTTATTATTTCATCCTTACGTATTATTTTATTTTTGGCTTTTATGAATGCAGTATGTGGATCAGGATCACCAGCAGACAACTGGAAAACTTTAGGACATTGTTGGAATAGCAGTATTTACTGAATGAAATTTGATTTTGTGCATTAAATAAGGAAGCCTCCAAAATGAAATATTGAGAATTTTTTGTATACAAGTTTGTTTTAAATGCTGATGTTCAAGCATTAGAGATTTTCTTTTGCTACATCAGTCAAGTATATCATAATGAAAAATGTAGAATTTAAACAAGTTTATTAGATTGTCATTCTGAAAGTATCATTTCCACTTTAATAATTGCATAGATGATTATTCTGCATGTCTCCTTCTGACTCATTGTTTATTCACAATGAAATGTTAAAGAGAAGCTTTAATATTCAGTATTATATTATCATTTGCATAGTAGATTGTACAAAGTATAATAATGGCCCTTCAAATTAAAAAAAAATGGCCATATACCAAAAGTAATGCACATCTAAAGACCAATGACATTCTTCACACAACTAGAAAAAAAGCAGTCCTAAAATTCATGTGGAAGAATAAAAGACCCAGAGTAGCCAAAGCAATTTTAAGCCAAAAAAGCAATGCTGCGGTGATCAAAGTACACTATAGAGCTGTAGTAACAAAACTGCATGGTACTGGCACAAAAACAGACACATAGATCAACAGTACAGTACCAACAGAAGATAAAGAGATAAGTACAGTCACTAATCCTTGACAAAAGTAATATACATTGGGGAAAAGAGCCTTTTTAACAAACGGTGTTGGGACAACCAGTTATCCATAGGTAGAGGAATGAAATTAGACCCTTTTGTCTCACATGGCACAAAAGTAAACTCAAAATGGATCAAAGACTTCAGAATTTGACCAGAAACTATTCAACTTCTAGAAGAAAATACAGGGTCAACACTCCAACTTTCAAACACAGGCAACAACTTTCTTAGTAGGACCCCTGAAGCTCACGAAACAATTCCAAGAGTTAATTAATGGAATAGCATCAAATTAAAAAGTTTCTGCCAAGCAAAGTAAGCAATTAGGAATGTGAAGAGAGAATCTATCACGTGGGAGAAAATCTTTGCTAGCTACTCTCTGACCTCTGTCTTAATATCCAGAATATATAAAAAAAAATTTTACACCAAAAAAAAAATGAAATAACCCAATTAATAACCGGGCAAATGGAATTAGACAAGTTCTCAAAAGAAACATAAATGGTCAATAAATACATGAAAACCCAAATTCAACATCATTAACAGTTAGGAAATGCAAGTCAAAACTACATTGAAATCTCACTTCACAGCAGTCAGAACGGAAGTCATCAAGAATACAAATGATAAATAAATGCTGAAGAGGATGTGGGGGGGAAAGGAACACCTTTATACTGTTGTGACAGCAAATCAGTACAATCACTGAGGAAATCAGTAGGACGTTTCCTCAAAAGATAGGAATGGACCATAGGCCCCAGCTATACCAGTCCTCGGTATGTTTCCTGAAAGTTAAAGTAGGTCCTACTACAGATACATACATGCATCCCATGTTTATCGCATCACAATTTACAACAGAGAAAAATGAAATTATGGCATTTGTAGGGAAATGGAGGGAACTAGAGACTACCCTGTTAAGTGAAATAAGCCAGACTCAGAAATTAAGGTTCACATGTTTTCTGTAATATGTGGAAACTAGAGAGGAAAAAGGAAAAGAAACGGGGGGCGGGGGGGTCTCATGAAAATCCAAGGGAGACCAGTAGAGGAGAGGAGTGGAAGGCACCGAGGGAGGGGGTAAGTGCTGGGTATTGATAGTAGCCAGATTATATTGTCATATGGCGTGCATCTAAAAATATTAACAACAAATCCATCCATCTGTACAACGATGTGCACCAATTAAAAAATGTGGAGGAAAAAAAAAAAGAAAATTTTGTCACCATTAACCCCCAGCACCCAGCTTGGCATCTGTCCCTCCATCATCCAAGTGTGATCTCACAAGGACCTTGTCCACCACAAAGCATGCTCCAAGCCCCTTGGAACATTTGAAGAAAAAAATGAAAATTAGAGTCCATGGAAAACAGCAAAACTGTGCAAGAGTCTTACCTGTTTCTTCTGGTTTGATCTACAGAATAAATCTGCTTCCTCAGCCAACTGGAAAGAGATTGAGACAAACAAAAAAAGAAAGAAATTAGAAAATAGTGAAGTCTAAGCAAGTTCTAAGGGGTGGGGACAAAAGGAAGAGAAGCAAAAAGTATTTTAGGCCAGGTGTGGTGGCCCACACTGGTAATCCCAGCCACATGGAAGGCTGAGGCAGGAGGATGGCAAGTTATCAGCCAGCCTCAGCAACTTAGTGAAGCCCCAAGCAACTCGCAAGACAGTGTCGTTTCTAAATAAAACACAAAAAAGGGCTAGAGATGTGGCTCAGTGGTTCAGAGCCTCTGTGTTCAATCCCCAGTACCAAAAACAAAATAAGAAGTGTTTGGGCAGCTTGGGAAGAGGTTTCCCTATGGCTGAAGGCCTCCATTTGAGCCAAGAGGGCCCCTTCCACAAGGGGAGGCTGGGCTTCTGCGTAACTTGGTGTTTCCTTCTAATGACAGTTACTAGTCCCCAAATAGCTGGTGAAGAAAAACAGCAGAAGTGGGCCTTTGGTTTACTGGGGGCAGTACTCATGCTCAGATCCCACTGATACCCATCACCTTGAGAGACAATCCTGAGGGAGTGACAGGGGACAAACTCCAGTCCTGACTCTGGCTGCCTCGGTTTGGGCCACCTGCCCCCCACTGAGTCCTAACAGAAGGACGCCCTCCCGACCGCCACCCCAGTGGAAGTTTCCATTTCAGTCCCGTTGCTCTGCTCACCGAAGGCCAAGGCTAAAGAGTAGCACGGGAGGCCCGACTGGAAGCACGGGAGAGCCCACAGTCCCACGCGCCCACGGCCCACGGGCTCCCAGTGCACCTCCAAGACGCAATGCCCCACCCCCTTCCCTTTAGCCCGTTGCCCAAGGAGTGGGCGAGCGAGGGCAGAGACGGGTAAGCCAGGCACCTCTCGATGATGGTGGGGGTGGACGCACTCATCGCTTCTTGGTGCAAGATCTTCAAGCCAGAGAGCCACTTCATGGCGTCCTCCCTAGAGTCAGCTGGAGAGGGGACGGCACAGAAGCATCGTTAATCACTGGGAGACTCTGCCTGGAGCCCCAACCCCAGCAGAGTTACAGACCAGGGGGGGACGGGAGAGAGCTGCGCTGCCTTCCAGGTTGGCAGGACACCAGGGGCGTCTCCTTCACACCGTCACTGTCCTGGGGCCTGCTCCCGACCGAGACGAGGCTGCACTGGAGACGGGCCTCCTCCCACAGGCGGCAGAGGGGCTCCCCATACCACCTGGACCCGGCCGAGAGTGGCAGTGACTCCACAGAGGCCACTGCTGAACAGCTGGTGCCGTTCCGAGAGCCTCCCTGTATCTGCCTCCTCTTGAGGAGCCCACAAGGGGCGCGCCATCACCACCCCAGCGAGGAAAAACCGAGTCTAAGGTTCGGTGATGTGTCCAAGTCCACAGGGCTCCTAAGTGCCAAGAAGGACTGAAGGTGAGTCCTCCCAGAATTCCTGACGGGCCTTGGAGTGGGCATTTGGGGGTGACTAGACTGAGATGAGGTTATAGGGACCTGCAGCCCACCCCAACCCTAACCCTAATGGCGCCCGACTCTGTGGATAACAAGCTGAGGATCCGGAACTCCAAGCCAGGGGTGCTCAGACCCAGCTTCAGACAATCGCTTGGGTGGCCTTCCAAACTCCCAGGGCTTAGGCCCCACCCGAGATACCACTTCAGAAGGGGGGGCGGGCAACTCTCCCGGGGGTGCTAGTGGGAACACAGGCTGAGGTCTCAGGGCCTCTATCACAATCACGAGTTACCACAAACCCAGCGGGTTGAAGTAACACGGAGGTGTCTCTTTCCATTATGGAGGTCAAGTCCCCAACAGGTTGGCAGGGCCGCGCTCCTGCTCAGAGCCCTTGGGAGGGACCCACCTCCTTTCCTCTGGGGGCTGCCTGCACTCCTTGGCCGGGTCCAGCAGCACTCTGACTTCTGCGGCTGCACCTCTTCCCTCCCGTGATTACACTGGGTCCTGGCTAACCTGGGGTCACCTTCCCATGGAGACCTTAACTCAGTCACGTCTGCAAAGTCCCCGCCTCTGTGTCAGATGAAGCACGCACAGGCCGCGGGCATTGGGACGCGGACATCTCCGCAATGGAGGGCCTCTGGCTCAGGGCGTTAACTTCTTGTTTTGTCTCTTTGAAGACTTTTTGCTTTTAGCCCAGGGTGGTGAATCAGAAGCAGGGCCGGGGAGATGTGCGCCACAATCCCGGCGCCCTCCATACACATTTCCTGTTTCCAAGGAGGCTGGCGGGAGGGGAGGTAGCACCCTGGACAGAGGGAAGCAGCAACAGGTGGCGCACAGGGCTTGACCTCTCTGCAAGAGGAGGCCGGCCCCTGCAGTCCATGACACCACGGCAGGGCTGTCCATGACACCTCGGCAGGGCAGTCCATGACACCTCGGCAGGGCAGTCCATGACACCTCGGCAGGGCAGTCCATGACACCTCGGCAGGGCAGTCCATGACACCTCGGCAGGGCTGTCCATGACACCTCGGCAGGGCTGTCCATGACACCTCGGCAGGGCTGTCCATGACACCTCGGCAGGGCAGTCCATGACACCTCGGCAGGGCTGCCATGGGCAGGCCACCTCACTGGCTCGGCCCCCCCCCCCCCCGAGCCCTCAGGAGCAGGGAGCAGCACCGCGACACTCGCCATCCATCTACTAAGCACGTGCTGAGCACCGGCACCTGGTTCCCCTGCCAGGAGCACCCCAAGATCTCCACTCTCACTCCTTCCCCAGGATGAGGAGGAAGCCAGGCTCAGAAGGGCAAAGTGTCCCAGCGAGTGAACCAAGGTCATGAATTCAGGCCCTAGAAGGAACTCATGCCAGAGCTTGGTATGCGCTCAGCCCGCGTGTGGGGCTCCGTGGGCGTGGGGCTCCGTGGGCGTGGGGCTCCG
The DNA here is from genome assembly GCF_052094955.1 of Ictidomys tridecemlineatus. Lineage (NCBI taxonomy): Eukaryota > Metazoa > Chordata > Mammalia > Rodentia > Sciuridae > Ictidomys > Ictidomys tridecemlineatus. Next base: position 55,562,386 of record NC_135491.1, on the reverse strand, counting down.
TGGGTGTGGGGCTCCGTGGGCGTGGGGCTCTGTGGGCGTGGGGCTCCGTGGCTGGAGCTGTGAAGGCCCATGTCAAGGGGCCCCTGTGTGTGTACAACCGTGACTGAGGGGGAGAAAATAAATCCTGCTCAAGTAGACCCAGGGGGACCGTGACAGCCGAGCAGTGTGGGACGTCTGGTTAGGGTTGGCCAGCCCTTACTGATGGCTCTTGCCTAGCATCTTGTGTGCACTTGCTCTGAGAGAGATGTCAGTGGGGCGAAAAGAGGAAAGACGCCCAGTTGCTGCTGTCGCAGAGCTCACCGTCATGGTTGTACACACACAGAGGCTGGACCTTAAGCAACCACAGCTTCAGCCCTATGTAAAGAGCCCACCCTCTCCATCTGCTCTCAGAAGACCAGAGGGGGCTCTTCTGCTTTGTGATGATGCACAGGGATGACCAGAAACCTCACGTCCGGATACGTGTGTCTGTGTGTGCATACACATGTAGCGTGTATTTGCAAGCACACGCATGTAAGACCTCAGCTCCTTCAGATCAGTACCAAGTTTTCTGGGCAGGAGCTCTGGTAGAAAGCAAGGTGCCTGCCTGTGCAATCGCATTAACCACCATTTACTTGACTCTCAACATGAGCCAGGCTGACACTTAAACTCCTCACAGCATCCCATGAGGCCGGCATGATTGTTCTTTCCATCTCACAGCTGAGCAGTTGCGGCTCAGAGTGGTTATGTAGCTTGCCCAAAAACACTCAGCAGTGCTGGGATTTAAAACCATGATGCTCCAAAGGTATGTTAGTGGGTAAGGATGAACATCCACTAACCAGAGAACTTCCTCAGACGGAAACTGCGGCCCAGGGAGGGAGAAAAGCACACAAAATGACACCCACCTGCCAAACTGAGTGTGCTGAGGACGAACTGGGTGCCGTACAGGATGGTGAAGCAGCAGTCTTCCTTCTGGCGGACGGCTTTCGCACGCTCGAAATCCTTGGAGTTCTTCCCCGGGCGGATCTCCTTGATCTCCATGATGTCCACTGAGGAAATAAGCACAGGTCAGTCAGAAGCAGCCCACCCCCCCTGATCAAAAGCTGCAGGGCCAGGACAGCCAAGGGCCCAAGGGAGACTCCTGGCCCTCACAGGATGACCACTGAATGATGGACCAGTCCAAACAGCAGGCCTGACTAGTCCCTTCCTTCCCTTTCTCAGTCCAAATCAAAGCAAAACGTCCCCCCTTCCTGGGCCAGACCTGTTCCCTGCGCTGGCTCCCCCCTCCCCCACTGCCTTCAACCACCAGGTGAAGGGGGAGCAGGCGTCCCGGGAACCCCAGGTTGGCCGCCGACTGGCTCAGTGACTGGCCCCAGGACAAGTCATGGCCCCGGCTGGGCCCTTAAGCCTTCTCCTGGGACACACCTGGCCAGGACCATTTATGAGGAGTGTCTCAGGGCTGCCGCCAGGCTGGCCCCAAGTTGGGGTAGCGGCACCCTGTGGCTGGCCACATGGAAAGAGACATCAAGCCCCGTCACACCACCAAGTCCGACTGCTCCCAGTCAGGCTCTGAGGCAGCTCCGCCCTGGGAGGTGCCACTTAGGACAACCAATACAGTCAGCGCAGGTTAGCTGGAGACAAGTTTCTGTCACTTACCAACCAAAAGAGCCGCTTCCTACACCTCAGTTCACACATGCAACAGAGAAACAGGAAAGGCAGGGATTCCAGACAGGGGTGAGGAAGGCAGGATCAGCTCTGCGCCCAGAGGAGGCCGGCTTAGGGAGGAGGAGGCAGGGAGGAGGTGGCAGGGAGGAGGAGGCAGGGAGGAGGAGGCAGGGAGGAGGAGGCTGGCTTGGGGAGGAGGAGGTGGCAGGGAGGAGGAGGCAGGGAGGAGGAGGCAGGGAGGAGGAGGCTGGCTTGGGGAGGAGGAGGTGGGGAGGAAGAGGCTGGCTTGGGGAGGAGGAGGCAGAGAGGAAGAGGAGGCTGGCTTGGGGAGGAGGAGGCAGGGAGGAAGAGGAGGCTGGCTTGGGGAGGAGGAGGTGGGGAGGAGGAGGCTGGCTTGGGGAGGAGGAGGCTGGGAGGAGGAGGCTGGCTTGGGGAGGAGGAGGCTGGCTTGGGGAGGAGGAGGCTGGGTGGGTCCGACAGGGGGAAAAGCTCATTTTATGTTTTGTCTGATAATTAACAGAACTGTATACATTTGTCACATAGAAGGTGATGTTTGAAACGGGTCTACACTGGGCAATGGCTTCACGGAGCCATTAGCCTATGCATCACCTCCCAGACCTACTCTCTGCGATTTCCAAAAGGAAATGCCTCGTCCAGGGGCTGCAGCCACCTTGTTGCCCAACAAGAAAGGGCCCCTCGGAGTCAGAGCTGAAGCAGCAGGAAAGACTCGGGCCATTCTCAGGTGACAGGCCGGCGGGATGAGCGGACAGCCTCTGCCTTCTCACCCGGGTCTGTTCAGCTGACCCTGGTCATGACAGAGGAGGAGACTCAGCACAGCGCTGGCTCTGGACCCCAGGCGTATCCGCACAGGCGGCTGCTCCTGGGATCACGCCATGGGACCACGCCCTACAACTCCACGGAAGGAAGCACCAGACCAGGGGGCTGAAGGCCGCGGGGGTGCACGGCTTAGTCAGCGGTACCGTCCCAGCGACAACACCAGGGTGTCATCACGTTAGGAAACACGCCGGGGACCCTGGAGGACCAGGCACAGGAGCGCCACCATTTAGCCACAGCCACAGGAGTCTAAAACAATTTCAAAACAAAAGGTTTTAGAAACCATTTGTCAATTACGGGTGGCCCCACTGTGGCCAGCTGAGCACGCCCCCTTCTTCACCCAACACAGACACCCGCGGGCTTCCGAGCTTGGCTCTTTATCTGTTCCTCAAAAATAAATCCATTCCCTGCACTGGAGTTGGAGACTTTCTAGGGAAGTCCGCATTCCGGACGCGCCTGCCTTTGCAGTTACCTAAAACCTTTAATGACATGAAGGTTCATTTACAAAAACAGCCGTCACCCACCCAGTTGACCGACAGGCAAGAGTCCAGTGACTTTAAGTAACGAACTCTTTTTCCCCCCCGCCTCGGTACTGAGGATTGAACCCAGAGATGCTCTACCCCTGAGCGACACCCCAGCCCTCTGTATGTGGAGAGTCTTGTTAAGAGGTCGAGCTGGCCTCGAACTTGAGATCCTCCTGCTGGGATGACAGGTGTGCGCCATCACGGCCCGGCTCCTTAATTTCCAATCTAGTCTGACTTTTCTCTTTCCCCACAAAATGTCCCTTAAAGGGAATCTGAGCTTTTCACTTTGCATAAGAATGATACAAAAATTGACATACGTACATGAAACTAAGGGAAAATGTCCAGACCATGTGACGCTGTCTTCCCACCATCACCAAGTCTATTTCTACTTCCAAAATTGCTCTGAAGCTGTCAACTTCTTTCCATTTCCATGACCAACCCTACAACCCAAGCTGTCATGATAGGCAACCAAGCTGCTCTGTCCTCTCGGGAGCCTCCCGACACACCTCCTTCAGCAAAGCCCATCACCAGAGCCATCTCTATGAAGGGCCCATGCTGTGCCTGGCATCAGCCTTCCAGTGGTGTCCCATTGACTCTTAGGACTAGGAACCACAGGCTTTTATGGACAGTACCCCCAGCCTGGCCCACTCCCATGCTCCAGCTACGATTCTCACTCCTACCACAGGGCATTAGCATGTGCTGCCAGCTTACTCAGCCCTAGCTCCAAGTTGTCTCTCCCAATATGAGGTCAGTGGCCACTGAACTCGGGCAGCCTCCCATTGCCTGCTGAGATACATACCAGGCACTGTTCCTCCCCTTCACCCACAGCACTGAACAGGCCAGAGCTTATCCAAGGGAGTCTGTGCATCGCTAGCCCTCTGTCCCCAACCCCACCCCAGCATGGAGGCTGCACACGGTGGGCCCCGTAAGAGCTGTTAAAAGAGAAGAGAGAGAAGGGGACAGAGAGGAAGAACAGAGAGGAAGAGACAGGGCAAAGAGGGTCAGAGGGATCAGACTGGCACAGAGAAGGACAAGGCACTGGGCAAGGAAGGGGAGACAGGCACAGACCCCAAAGAAGGATGAGAGACGAAAACACATGAGGAAAAGGAAATGCAGGCGGCCACCCAGGCCACCCTAAGGCTCCTCTGTCAAAGACCCGTGGAGGTGACTGTGGAGTCTGTCTCTGGGTTCCTGGAGGGTGGCATGCCTACCCCTTGCCCTGTGCACCTCCCCCAGCTGGCTGCTCGTCTGAAATGTCCTTTACAATAAACCAGTAAAAAGAAAAAAGTACCCCCTGGTTTGTGAGTCGCCGTAGCATCCTGAAGAAGGGTCAGGGGAACCCTGATGTGCAGCTGGTCATTCAGAGGCACTGGTCACAGCCTGGGGCTGGAGAGGCGGGGTGGTCTCATGGGACTCTGCCCTTAACCCATGGGATCTGACACTACCTCCACATAAACAGCACCAGAACTGAACCGAATCGGAAAACACCAGCCAGCATCCACTCGGAATGGCGTGCTCGACATGAGGGAGAAAACTCTACCTGTCTGGAATGGGGAGCCCTGAGCCGGGAAGAGACAGAGGAAAAATCACGCTCTTCCCTTCTCAGAGTGAGGCATTTCCTGCTGTCCTGAGTTTCTGAGAATGGGAAAGAAACGCATCTGGTTTTTTCCTGTATTCTATCAGGTTGCAACTGGGACTGTCTGGACCTCGGGATCAAGCCAGGAAGAACTGGTCTCTGACAGCACCGGCTTCCTATCCATGAACGTGGGCTGTCTTCACCTTCATCATTAGCCCTGAGCCAGACAGCGTGCTGGATGTACTTAACCTGCCCTCAACGTCTTAGGCACTCCTGCCTCATCCTGGAGAATAAAAACAAGGCTCTAACGACACAGGAAAACTTACCAAGCTTCCTACATGACAGACGCCTTTCTAACACTTTGTGAATGGTTGCAGGATGGTTCCCTGGAAGCTGAGCCAGAGTCGGGGATCCCTGCTCAAGTGATGACAGAGGGGTGCTGCAGCGTGAACCACACCAGAAAAGTGGTCCACCTGGAGGCAGGGAGACTGGCCTCTTGTCCTCCATGCTAGGCGGTCACTGACTTGCAAGTACCATCACTAGCAAGACCTGGGGGGCTCATTAGCATCTTTGTTGACATACCCAGCACCAATCCTGGAGCACACAGGCACGCTTGCCAGAAAATGATCCTCCCAGCCACAAGGCACAGAGCAGCAAGGACCAGGATAATCCAAGCCACTGTTCTGACCTCGAGTTGGAGACTAGGCAGATGGACTCTGGGTCCACCCAGCCCACCTGGGGCTTCAACCAGTAGCTTCACTCCTCAGTGCCTCCTTTTCCTCCTGTGAACACCAGGAGCAACAGTGCTCACACTCACTGCTTCTGTGAGGATCAAGTGAGTGTGGCCATGCGTGTGCACATGTGTTTGCCAATGAAAGTAAGGCCGACAGGTTTAACTGACAATATAGAAGCTCTATCACTTGTCACCTATTCTTTCTAGATTATTAATGTAATCAAATAAGGATGGATGTATTGAAGTCCTAAGGAAGAACCCAGTGTCCCTAATTCACCTGTGTGAAAACAGAGGCAGAGATCCTTATGTTGGTAACACGGAAAAAACCAGGACAACTTCTGTTTCTAGGACGTGCGCATCTCTCTGCGAGTCCACACGCATGTGTGCATGCGTACACTGCATGGCGTGCCGACACCATCCTCACTAGCTGAGCATGCACTAGAACTTAGAAAAATCTTCTCCCCAAATGCACCATCCAGATCTCAGAGCTGCTACGAGGCTCCCGGGCAGTCTCCAGGGAAGGTGTGCATCGGCCTGCGAAGGACAGGAGCAAGCCCACCCACTCTGCTGGGTCCTTTTCAAGTCCTAGCCCTTCTGACACACCTGGTACCAACCAGGGTCCCATCTAAATGACATCTTTAGTACTTTTAACAGATTATTTCATTGCTAGTCTCATTACACAACAAGGTAGTCTGAGGGTTAAAAAGAAATAGTAATTCAGAACAATTCCTGTAAATATTTTTTGTAAATATGCCCAGTAATTAGTTTATTAGAAAATCAAATACCTAGGTATTTATTGTTACAGATACTTTGTATTCATGAAAAAAAAAATGGGGTGGGCTGCTTTTGGTACCTAAAGCAGGCGGGCGCTGAGGCGTGGGTCACCAGCAGCGTCTGTACCCACTGGATATGATGGAATAAGCTGCTATTGAAAAAAGTAGCTCTCCGACACGCTTCCAGGCACATGGGCTCAGCTGGGAGGAATACCCGTTTGTACACTGCACCTGTCTGTGTGATGGGAAAAGGTGCCAGGAGATTCCCACCAACGGGCATCACTGGGGGCAGGACAACAGGCCAGGACCGATGACGTGGTCGGCACTGGTGGATGTCTTGCCAACAGCACAGTCATTAAAGCGACTGACATTCTTTCAAAGTCAGCTACGGTTGGCTGGCACAGCTCAGACCATGCGTTCTTGTGTGCTGGGGCTCAGCGGCCGGGCTTCCTGCTTGAAGAAGCAAGATAACTCGGCCACAAACCAGGCCCGTCTCTGCTCGCCCACCTCCTTCCCAGCACGGCTGGCCGTGGGTCTTCCCCGTCCCGCCACCTCCCCACCACAGCTTCTGGAGCTGGCCAGCCCCTCTTCCTGCCCTCCCACCCATCACCCTCAAACACACCCTCGGGGTTTCCAGCCCCTGGCCATCTCCCCTCTTCCTCTCCCTCCCCGCTCACCCCCCAACACCTGGGCAGGCTGGGCCTGTGACCCTTCTTCAGACTCCATTCCCCTTCCTCCTCCCACTCCCTCTGCTCCTCGAGACCCCTGGGGCATGCTCCCATCCCGACACCAGGGCCGTGGCCCTCCCCCCAGTTCCTAGGCCTGTCCAGAGGTGGCACCCTCTGCCCACAAACCTGATGAAAATATCAAGATCAAGTGGGGAAAGACAGGCAAGCGACCTGGCGCCCACATGTCCCCCCACCTCCTGGGACTCCCACCCTCAATCAGCCAGGCCCTCGAGCTGCTGAGTGCCGTGGCTGCCAGGAGGAAGCGACAGAGGTCCCTGCCCTGGCAGAGCTCCAAGGCTGGGAGGGAACCCAAAGACCTGGTTCCAACCCGGCAGGTGGACCCAGGTGCCGGTGGCCAAGTGCCTCCTTCCTCTTTCTTTGTGTAAACCAATGAAATACCACAGGGCCAGGCCCTGGGGGCCCTGGGGTCTGTCCAGCCTAACTTGGCTCTTAGGATGACCTTCTCTCCCCTCTCAGCAGCCGCTCCCTGCGGGTGGGTTCACATTAAGTGAAAAGACCAGAGCTGTGGCCCAGTCAGGCTGCTCTAAAAACCAGGGGTGCTGGGTCCTTTCCCAGTGCAGCATGGACCCTGAGCTGGATACCGAGCCAGAGGCACAGAACGTGGAGCTGCAAAGGGCTTCGGGGCCCAACACAGACCAGCAGGAGGAGCCCGGCTCCGGAGAATCTGGCAGACCTGATTCAAAGCCAACTCTTCCTTTCCTGGATGTGTAGTGTGGGTGGGTCCCTGTATCCCGGATTAACCTTCACTTTTTCCGTCTGTAAAATGGGGAAATGGCTCACTTCCCACAGGTAGATACTCCACAAAACGCCAGCTGTCCTGAGAGTTACAGATGTTAGAAACTGCTTTACCCCTGGGGCGGGGGCAAGGATGCCTTTAACTTCCTATATATATATAATTGATGGACGTGAGGACAGCCAGCCTGCTTCCACACGAAGAGAACATTCTGGATAACTCGCATCTTTACGTCGTTGGTACTCTAGTGCCTTCTGCTCACACAGAAATATTCCAGGGACAAGAGTTTGGAGGGACAGCGGGGAAACTGAGGCTCCTCCCTCCAAGGGAGGGGCAGGGAAACTGGCGACTCCAGAGCTGGCACTCAGCTCCTGTTCTGACCCCATCTACACACCAGGCACCCCCTGCCCTGCTAGAGGGCCGCTGCCCCTGAGATGCCTGTGGGGTGGGCAAGTCAGGGGCCAGGGTTGGACCTAAGCCACGCCCCCTGGGCAGCTCCCAGCACAGAGCCCACCCACTCCACGCCCTCAGCAGTAGCCTGTGTTTCATTTTCCAGTGTCTCCACACTCGGGAGATAAAGGAAGAAAGAGCTTTGTGTCCAGGGCTGCCCACTCCCCCAGCAGGCACCGTCAAGGTCCTCTCCCACGTCCCCTGTTGGACCGTCACTCAGACACGGTGCTCTTCCTTCTGCTGGAAGCCAGGAGAGAACAATCCTGTGCGTGGGGCGTGGGAGACAGGTGTCTCCATTGCAAGGCATTTTAATACACCTTGGGCAAAACATGCCCCTAGCATCTAGGCTGTGAGATCAAGTTCCCATCCCATGCCAAATTAGGTCCTGCGGTAGAGCGCCTCCGAGCATGCGCAAGACCCTGGGTTCGATGCCCAGCACCGCAAAAGAAAAATAAGTGAGTCCATTTTAAAACAAGCCTTAGGTGTAAACAGCCCAGGCAGTGCACAAACAGAGCAAAACGTGAAAAGACAATATAGGGCGCAGTCACTACCTTATGCAGCCTGTGACAATTTAAACTTGTTCTGCTTTAAACCACGGCTGTACATCAAAATTACCTCAGAAAGCCCTTGAAATATGAAGACCCCTTCCCCCACTGATGTGGACTGATCCTTTTTTTTTTTTTTTTGGTTTTGCTGTTTCTGGGTTTCATGGAGCTACAAAGCTCTCAAACGATGTCTCGTTTATCAACCTTACAGCTCGCTCCAGCTGCAGCCAGCAGGCACTATTTATCTGTATTTTTCTTGAAATTAATTCACCTTTTTCACTCCAGTGGACACATCGTAAGAATGATTTTAGGTCTCTGGCAAAACAAAACCAGTACCACTCACCATATGAAACAGGAATCACAAAAGGTCAAGTCAGTGGAAATAAGACACCGTGTTCAATTCTACCTAGAAACAGGCCTCTAGCCACGGCCAAGGCCTCGGCTCCATGCTCTGAGCTACAAAGGGAGGAAGAGACTGTGGAGAGGAGAAGGGAGCCAAGTCCCCAGGTGAGACTCATGGGTGGAGCAAAAGTCAGAGCAGGGTCCCCTGGAGAGGAGGCTGGTGGGGCCCAGGGACTGTCTAGAGTTGACGGGATGGTCACCAAGGGACACGCGTGTAAGAACAGCCACTTGCGCTCCATCTGTGCACTTTACCAAGTGTAACAAAGAAACATTATGTCTTTGATGACAAAAGACGCCGACATTTGAGGAACAGAGGATGGTAGGGACAACTACAAGGCCTGACCTTACTGTGGTAGAGCACACAGGGCCCTCCGTGTGCCACACAGGTGACGAGATCATACGTCACACACACAGGCACAAGGAAAACCGGGGAATCTGTGACGTCATACTCCATGGTTCTGCAAGATGTTGACCTGGGGGACGCTAAGTGAAGTCTACTATTCCTACAACCTTATGTGAGTCTACAATTATCTAAATTGAAAGGCCAAGGAAGACATGCTCAGTATCAAGACAGACAGACATTTTAGTACACAACAGGTGTTCTTGTCCTGGTCAGAAAGACTGGCAGGAACTGAAAAGGAAACCGTGCTCCCCACACTGCCCACGCCCCCAGGCACACCTGGAGATCATGTCAAGCCATGGCGCCCGATGCACCATCTCTGGGGACCCTGAGGAGATGGGCCCTCACTCCTCCCAGCTGGCCACTCCCAATCCTCCACCAACCCTGGGCTCCACCCTTGCAACAGCCACACTATTTCTAGCTGGGCCAGAAATAAATGCTCTTGCAGCCTCCTGATAAGCCAGGCCTGGAAACCCAAAGGAAGTGCCCGCAGGGCCCAGAGCCCGGCCTGGCACTGGGGTCTGTTTCGGAAAGGGTAAAGGTCATGCAGCTCCCCAAGAGGCTGGGAACACAATTCCATGAACGTGAGTCCAGGTATCCTGGGCACCTGCCGAAGTGCCAACCAGGGCTCCCCTCCAGGATGGCCCTTTGCCGAGGCACACCCTGCACTGACCTGGCCCAGCCAGCATCACTGAGCACCTACATCTCACTCTTTGAGCTCACGTTTTGTCTTTTCTGTGGGTTTTTGTGTCTTTTTGGAGGAAAAGAAGGATGATAAGAATACTGACAGTTATCTCAAATTCTAAAGGTCTGACTGCGATTGAATCCTCCCGTGGAAAACATTGGTCCTCGTTCTCCCTCCTGGGACCTCCTGGCACCTGCGCACACATGAGGCAGAGATCACTGTCTCCGTTCCACAGATGGGGAAAATGAGGCAGAGAGTGTCCAGGACTGTGGGTGATGGATGGAGAGCTCTCAGAGCTGCTGCCATTGCTGTCTGGGGCTTCAGGGTTGTGGCTCCTTCCACAGCTGCTCCAGAGCGGAGGACTGTGGCAGGGACGGCTTGGATGGAAGCAGGGCAGGAGGTCTTCCTGGATGGGGGCCCATGGGGGACAAGGCATGGCTCCCCTCTCCAAGGGAGAGTCCCTGGAGCTCCCTGGTTGGGTGTGGAAGGGGTGCGTTTGCTTGGGCTTCTACAGCTCGTTCGGGACTCTCCTTGTGCGGATGGGAGGAGGCCTTTGTCCATCATGGAAATGGACACTGTACGTGGCTTGTCCTGGCTGCAGTCCGGTTCTGGATCTGGATTACCCCACGGGGCCAGGACAAGGCACTCTGCCCCCCTGGTTTCTGGGTGCTGTTTTTCTCAGCAGAAGGAGGCAGAGGACGATGAGCTTCAGGGTGCCCCCTCCTTGGCTTGGGTGTCAGCTCTGCCATTTTTGTCTGAGTGACTTGGGCAGGCTCCGTGATTTCCACAGCCCTAGGCAGCGGCCATCATTTTCTTGGCCTCCAATCTGAAGAGGAGGAAACAGGCTGAGGGAGGTTGGGTGAGTGGGTTCCGAGCCCTGCCAGTCCATCAGAGCCTGTGCGCCCCAGCACCCCGCAGGCTGGCTCCTGGGCCGAGACGCTGAAGCCACCCGACAGCGGCTGTAGGAACAGAGCCCCACAGAGGTCAGGTTCAGGACAGAAACACCCGACTGGGACAGAGGACAGACAGGCCAGGTCCTTGCCGAGTGCCCAGGGGTGCCCATCTGCACACCAGCGTGGAGAAGGCAGCCTCTCTTCCCAGAGCCGGCTGGGAGGTGACGTCACTCATCCAGGGCCACCCAGCGGGGCTCTGGTGTCGGAGGCATCAGGGCGGTGAGTGGGGGCATGAGAGGCCTGAAGACCGGGCGAGCCCCGCCACCTCCCCTGCCCCTCCAGCTCCAGGGAGCCGCTCCCACGGTGTCCTCTCAGAAGCCTGGGGACAGCAGGACAGCTTCTGGCTAAGTGGGACCTTCCCTGAAAGCCAGGTAGGTCTCTGCCAGCAGAGGGACGTCAAGGTGCTCAGGGCTGCCACTGCCAAGGCCACCCACGTGGTGAGTGGGAGCAGGACAGGGAAGGAGTTCCAGGTGCCTCCGCCTCACTGCAGGGACTGGGTCACACTGGCCACATGCTGGCCCGGGCTCCGTGGGCCGACACAGCCAGGCCAGGAAAGGCCCGGGGGTGGGGGCAGATGACAGAGGGGACCCGGTCTCCAGGAGCCTTTTCTGAGCCCCAGGACCCTACCCACACACAGGCTCAGGCCTAGCAGCCACCTAGGGCTGGAACGCAGCCTCAGGGAGCCAGGGCCCTGGGTCTAAAGGAGCCACCAGCCTTCCTGGGCTCTCTCCACCCCAAAGCAGGGTCTTCATGCTCTAAGCACTTCCTGCAGCCAGGGTCCACAAGGAGAGGCATTCAAGGGGCTCGGGAAGGGCAGGGCGCCCCTGACTGGCAGGTCCAACTCTGACCACTCCCCTTCCTCTCCCGGACACCTCCAGCTTCTCTTCACACCTTAAGTGACCACGCATTCCACGCTGCCTCCGTGCTCCAGCACAGGACGGTGCACACAGGGACCTTGGAGGAGTTGCCAGTGGAACTGGGAGCTCCTGCCCGACCTGGCACTTACAGCTGCCTACAGCTGGCGGGTCACCCTCCCAGACCACAGGGCTGTCTCCTCCTCTAGCTTTGTAGGCACCGGGTCTGGCCTTCAGTGGATACCAGCCACTCCTGGACGTTGAATAAAATGACAAATCATCTTCAGATAGGAAAAGAAGAGCCTGCAATGGAGGAAACCCTTACCCTCAGGTGCTTCACCTGAGGATTATTTCTAAAGCGAGGCTCCCTGTACAGGGAGCGTCCTCCACTATCACCACAGTCACAAATATCCCCGAGTACTCACAATGAGCCAAGTCTTATGAGCATTTCCTCATTCAAACCTCACAGTATCATCATCACCCCATTTATCAGAGGAGAAGACTGAGGCTGGCAGATGATAAACCCACTGCTGATAACCAGCCACCTCCCAGCTCCCAAGCTCAGTTGGTTCCTGCAAGACCACAGAAGCTGGTTCCTTCTGCTCAGGGCAGAGCAGACGCACTGGCCCCCCGTGTGGCCTCTGCAGTGAGTCCTCCCTGTGGTGAGCAGGCCGGCCCTCCATTTCCCCACCAGACTCAGCGTTTTGCAAACCAAGGCTGGGGTGGCCAGTGTGGCCTCCTGCAGTTCCTGTTACAGAGAGCTAGGAGGTGAGACACTTCCTTCCCTTTCAGAGATGGTGGGATTGGGCCTCTAGGGTCCCCAAGCACCCTCCAGCCAGGCAGGTTCAGCCGGAGTCTCCTCTGCACAAGGACCCAAGTCCTACTAAGGGGGTACAAAGGCCAGGCTGACTGCACAGCCTGGGGACAGAATCCACAACTGGCCTCCTCCTTTCCTAGCAGCAGCTGGGGACACAGGATCACAAACCCGCCCAGCATGTCCAGTGTGCTGCCCATAAGCCCCTTTACTTCCATGTCCCCACCAGCAACTGGGGGACACCAACAGACTTGACAGACAGGGCTGGCCTCCTGACAAGGGGGTTCAAGGAAACAACAGATCACACCAGCAGGGCGCCAGGCACAGCTGGCGCTCAAACACTTGCTGCTGCTACCCCACAGGTCCTCCAGCCAATGCAACGTCCCCTCATCAGTCAACAAAGTCTCTGAGGGCCCGAGTGCCTAGCGCAGTGTGGAAGCCGGGGAGCTGGCAGTGAACAAAGCAGATCAAATCCCTGTCTCCAGGAGTGACAATCTGACAGATGAACAAACCAGTGCAAAAATGACACCAAGGCACAGCAAGGCGCGGGGGGAGGGGGCGAGAGAGGAGGAGCTCCCATAGAAAGTGATCAGGGAGGGGACATCTCCCCCAGGGTTGATGTCTGAGAATGTTCCAGGCAGAGCCCATAGAGAGTGAAAGGCTCTGAGATGGAAAGATGTGTGGTGTGTTCCAGGAACGGCAAGGTCACTGCCTGCTGCGACACACAGCATCTGCTCCTGGGAGCCTTCTTGACCCTGAGCCTGCCCCACTGCACATCTCCTCCTGGGCACTCCCTTTGCACCAGCTCTGCACCTGCACATCCAGGTCTCAGGAAATGACTTTGTGCAGGAGAAATGACAGAGGCTTTATAACCACATCTATCATTGTCAATAAAGAGCTCAAGCCAATGACAAAAACGTTAAGAACTGCAGAACGGGGTGATGGGTGCATTATTATTCCTGTGCTTTGCTCTCTATGTTCAAAATATTTTGTCATGTCAAATCTCAAGCATGTATTATTTAAAGTAAATAAACATCCCCCTAAATGAATGCAAATCACAGACATGGAAAAAGATGGGGCAGGGGGCAGACCCCTCGTCATCATGAAAACCCAGATTCTACTACGATTTCTGGCTCTGAGCATAGAAACGTGTGAGGAAAAGTGCCTGTGGCGAGAAATTCAATCGATGACCCCCCAAATCAAGGATGCAGTTGGTGAGGGGAAGGCATGCCAATCTACATACGGCAGAATTCTGCTTCTGGGAATCTACCCTGCAGATGGACCAGCGCACCCATGAGAAGGAGCAGGACGGGAAATTTCTATTCTGCATGATCAGAACCACCTCTTGTCCACAAGCGGGGGACTGACTAAATGAACAGCCATGAGGAATAGAGGAGCCACCACTATGACCGACCAGAGGACCATCCAGGGCACCGCAGGGGCAGATGGCAGGCTGCAGGACCACAGGTGGTCTCCTGTTTAATAGATGAAGAAACTGAGGGCCTGAAAGGCTCAAGTAAATTGCTCAGAGCCATAAAGCAGTTGGAGGTGACTCTGTCCCACTCCTGATTGAAGGAGTCAGGGTTTTTTTGAATATTTTTTTTAGTTACAGATGGACACAATATCTATTTATTTCTATGTGGTGCTGAGGAGCAAACCTAGTGCCTCACACGTGCAAGACAATGCTGTACCACTGAGCCACAACCCCAGCCACAGGTTTTTAAATTTTTTTTATGCTTTAAAAACTGAAGTATGTATACCTGGTTTATGAGTATGTCTGGATTCGGAATTCTGAAGACATTGGCTCCAGTCTCGTTTAAAAACTATATGTGCATGGGTGTGGAAATACACCTAGGAAAGACACTTAAGAAATAAAAATACCCACTAAATAGTAAACACGTATGGCCCCTGGGATTTGGGAAAGGAAGAGCCCCTTTTGAATTCGCATTTGCATTGTTTGGATTTGTTGGGATGAGCAGTGCTCCACAGTAACAGAGCGAAAGCGAGATCCTCCCCAGTCTGCAGTGGCCAAATCAACGGACAAAACCCAGAATCACCCTGAAGGTACAGGAACCCGGCCGAGGCGCACCCAGGCCAGGGGGCTGTGCAACTCGCAAAGGGGGCAGAGACCTTCATCTGCATCAGCCAAGTTGGGAAAATTTCCTGAGGTGTCATGGAGGAGCAAAGGCCAAATGTCGCTGCTTGGATGGCAAGCCACAGAGAAGATGAGAGCCAGCAGGGACAGGGCAGCGTTCCAGGCCTGGGTCGGGGTGCAGCTGCGCACAGTGGTTCATCTCATGACGATTCCTTATACTGAATGCCTGGATGTTGCTTCCCATTTTAAAAGGGAAAAACAAAGGGGTTAAGAACACAAGATTGAGCCAGGAGCAGTGGTGCACGCCCATGATCCCAGGAGCTTGGGAGGCTGAGGCAGGAGGATCGAAAGTTCAAAGCCAGCCTCAGCAACTTAGTGAGGCCCTAAGCAACTCAGTGAGACCCTGTCTCTAAATAAAATACAAAAAAAGACCTGGGGATTTGGCTCAGTGGTTAAGGCCCTGGACTCAATTCCCGAAATCTCTTAATGGCTGCATGCTCTCTGTTTTCTGGTCTCATTCCCAGCCCCTCTTCCCCGCCGCTTGCCCTGCCCTGGTTTGGTTTTGGTTTTGTTTTTAAGAAAGACCCTGCCAGGATGAGGACCAGCACGTTCTCTTGTTGCACTCACTGTTCCCATACCCAACACTGCCTCGGACAGAGCATCTCCAGACCACAGCCAGGGCTGCGCGAAGCCACCATTGTCAGACAAGAACTCAAACGGTAGGCGAGGTGGCAGGATGCCTGGGTGACGGGCAGTGTCCCCCTGGAGAGAAGTCTCTGGGGATGAGCCTCAGGGCTCCGGCCTCTGTCAGTTCCTTTTTCCATTTTTCTTAAGTTTCCTTACTCAGAAAAGGAACGCACACTAAGGACTCCACGCTGCCTGAGCTCGCCTGCGTCGGTCTGCCTCTTCCCCAGGCCTCTGGAACGCGGTCCTTGTTCCAGCATCACAACTGAACTCGGAAGGCTGGAGCTGGAAAGGTCACCTTCTACATGAGCAAACCGAGTCTCAGAGGCGCTTTACAACTTGCTAAAGGTCATGTCTCCCCAGGATCCTCCACCGACCCCCGAGCCCCCAAGGACACATGGATCAACACTGTGGCTGATCAAAGCAAAGGAAGGGACGCTACCCCACCGACAGCTGCGAGCTGTGAGGAGCTCATGGGCTGAAAGAGACCACAGAGCTGCAGGTCTGAGAACCGCAGGGGGCTGCAGATGTGCCCTGCTGGGTGACAAGCTTGCTGTTTGTTTGTTTGTTTAAATGAGTCAACGTTCATTTTAAAAATGAGATTTCACAGTAACAACCTGCGACTCCAGCCACCCATCTGCCTCATATGAGCCTCCACCTGCCTGTTCCAGTTCCAGCTGCCCCGCCAGGGCTGCGCTGTGTATGCAGCCTGGGGTTGTGATCAACTGTCTCCCACTGCTCTAATTCAGGTCACCTCACCTGTACCGGAGTCTCCCGTCCCTCCTCTGAAACACAGAAGGCAAGATCTTAGAGGAATAAACACAGTTTTACTTTCGAGTCTAAAAACTCGATTGCACCTGTTCAAAAGAGCCAGCAATCTTTCCCAACTGAAGTGGGCAGTCATGTACTAGGTACCTTCCCATGTCCCACTGCGGGTGGACGGTGCAGAAGTCCAGTGAGTCTTATTTTGGCATAAGGTCCACAGGGACCTGCAACCTGAGGCTACAACAGGAGCCTGCTCACAGAGAATCCATGGGGCACACGGAAACCCCTGGAGCAGCTGGGAGGCAGAGGCCGGAGGCAGCTAATCAGTTACCTGGCTGTCCAGAGGAAGCAGGAGGCTGGTGGAGAGTTGTCCTAGAAATCCGTGGCAGAGCCATTCCAACAGAATGGCTTCAGTAAGTTCCTGCTGCCTTTTGAGACTCGGTTTCCCCATCTGTAAAATGGGTAGGCTCCTCAAGAAGCATTAGGGGGGCTTTTCAAGCACCAAGGACAGAGGCTAATAGGACCACTCAGGACACAGTTAATAAACAACGCTGGCTACCACCATGTTCAGTACTGAACACTGCACGGAAGGTTCCCTCACAAGCACCAACGCCAATCACTGGACCTGCATCGTTCCGAGTGCTTTCTTAACACACGAGATTCTAAAAATCCCTACGAGGCAGGTACCTTTATTATTCCCACCTTATCAATGAGGAGACAGGCACACGAGCAAGCAACTTGACCTAAAGCTTCATTGGTTACACAGCTGGAGTTCGGCCCCAGGAAGTTTGCCTTTAGAGTGCCCCATCCCACCCCCCACTCAGGGCTGCGTTCGTGTGGAGCAAGCCCTCTACTCCCGAGCCACAACCCCAACCTAGGTGCCCTCAGCACCAGGCTGCTGCCCCTCTATGAGGACACCGTATCCTGGGTGGTGTTCTCAGTTCTCTCTTCTCTGAACCTGGAATAAACACAGAAGAAGCCTGGGGTGGACCCGATGTAGGAGGTGGGGGAGAGAGGAAGGAGGACTGCAGGTTGTGGCGTGGGTACTGGAGTGTGGTGGTGCACCTCTTACCGAGATGGGGACAGCGGAAGGAGCGGATTTTACAGAGGAAGATCCTCATGTCTTGGTGACAAGTTCCACTTTGGATGGCTACGTGTAAAGGAATGATTATGTGATAACTGGACATTTGCAAAGCTCCTACTTCAAGTTCAAAGTTTCTCTCAAGATGTCTGAGGAACCCTCGCTGGTTCCCAGCTTCCTTCTCTCCAATCTCACAGCACCCCATGTGACAGTCTGAGCATTACCATCTTCTTATCTCTCTCCCCCTTATGCCCTGAGCCCCTGAGAAATGGGGGTCTCACTTTGGTCAACCTGGTAACCTCTGTTCCCAGCAGAGTGTCTGGCAAGTAGTCAGGGCTACGTAGATACTTAAAGAATGTGTCAAGCAAAGGGATCTCAGGCGAGGCCTATTTGAGAGTGCATGAGTTTCGTATGGCTGCTATAACAAACAGCCACAAACTCAGTGGCTTAAAGCAACACAAATTTATTATCTTAGGATTCTGCAGGTCAAAATTCCAAGACAAAAAAACTTGACCTCAAAGTCACACTGGTGAGAAATGCTTAGATTTCACCCCAGAAGTATGTCATTAACTAAAACCAAAGTGTTGACAGGACCATGTTCCTTTGTGGAGGCTCCAGGGAGAAGCTATTCATTGTCTTTTTTCAACTTCTGTGGGTCTTCTTGGCTCAGGGCCTCTTTCTCCATCTTCAAAGTCAGAATCTTTAAATCTCTGATTCTGACCTTCCAGCTCCCTCTCTGAAGGACCTTGGGAGCTCACTGGGCCCTCCTGGACGACCCATGGTGATCTCCCAGCTCGTGGTCTCTGCCTTAACTGTGTCGGCAGAGTCCCTCTCACCACGCGAGGTCGTGCAATCACAGGTGCCTGGCATTAGCTTCCAGTATCTCAGGACTGTTGTTCTGCCCACACAGGGGACCACCATCCAGCCAGGTGATGCCCCAGCCGGGACAGAGGGCAAAGGTCACAAATGGCAACCAGTGGGATGATTCCACCATGGGACGTTTTCTCAGCCTCACTGGAATAACTGTTGGATACTTAAAGGCCCAATCCCCAATGTCCTATGACCTCACAAGGTAGCACATGAGAAACGCGGTACGAGGATCCAGGACACAGCCGACACGGCCCCACAAAGAGCCTTGGGCCAACCCTGGAGTCTCCTGAAGTCTGGTTGCTCCACAGAAGCCGAGATGCCTTTTTTTTTTTTTTTAAAAAAAAAAAAAAAAAAACACTGGGGATTAAACCCAGGGGCACAGAATGACAGAGCAGCTGAGGTACATCCCCAGCCTTTTTTACCTCCTTTTTATTTTATTTTTTATTATTTATTTATTTATTGGACAGGGTCTCCCTAAATCGCTCAGGGTTTCTCTAAATCGCTGGAGCTGGCTTGGAGCTTGCCATCCTCCTGCCTCAGCCACTTGGATTACAGGCCTGCCCCACCACACCTGCCCTTGAACTCCCATCCCTAGGGGCCGTTTGCTGCCAAACCTAAAGAGAACCATAGCTTGAAATCCTCACCAGACAGGGAGGCTCACACTTCAAAGAGCCCCTGGCCCCAGCTGGACCGGGTGAGACGGCAGGGCAGCACCTCAGGGTCTGGCAACAGGAAGCAACTCTGCCGCGAGCAGGTGGCATCTGTGCACGCAGGAGGCCTCTCTGCAGCGGTTACTGGCCACCCAACCACAGAGCCGGGTCTGTGGGGTCAGCCCAGGCAGCCAGGGCACCCCCGTCCCAGAAGCCAGACCATCCAAGTCGGGAGCACGGAAGCTTCAAGTGAACGCAAGGCCACCCTCTGAGGGTGACCGTCCATCGAAGCCATCATGCACATGCCTAGCAAGCTCAGCGCCCTGGGTGCCACAGAAGATGTCCGCACGCTTTGAGGCTTAAAGCAACACAAATTCACTTTTTCAGTTCCCAAGTCAAAACCAGTGTCACGGAGCTCACTCAAGGGCCAGCAGGACTGGCTCCTTCCGGAAGCCCCAGAACTTGCTTCCAGCCGCCACCTCCCCACTCCTTGGCTCATGGCCCTCTACCTCTTCTTTGGTCTTCATGCCACGCCTTCTACCTCTACGCTCTCCAACCGCCTGTCTCTAACAAGATCCATATTGGATGCAGCTAGATAATCCAGAATCATCTCCCATCTCAACCTCCTCTGCTTCATCCCATCTTCAAAGGCCCCTTTGCCAGGTGCACACTCACAGGATCCAGGGATTAGCCCTCAGTCCCTCCGGAGGCCATTATTCGTGTCTACAATGAGTGCCCAAGTGCTACCTGTCTGACTAGTGACCTGCAGGGGAGGCTTTAGAAGTCTCTTCCCAAGAAAGCCAAAGCCAAAGCTTAACCCCCATCCCCTCCCTGCCTGCCACGCCTCCAAGCTAACAGGAACTGAGCTCAGGTACTGGAACAAGCAAAGAGGAAAAGAGGGACAGACCAAGATGGAGACAGTCCCCATGGGCAGCATCTCTGCTGTGTGCAAATGTGGTACCGGCTGCTGTGCACACACACACCTGGGAATCTGGGTTCACCGTCACTAGTGAACACAGAAAAGAACCGAGGCCCAGAGATGTTAAGGAACTTGCCCCAAATCCCACAGCTTGTAAGTGGTAGGTTTGGATTTGAACCCGAGCCTCATTTTGACCTTTTTGTATCTTTTTGATTTTTTTTTTTTTTTGGTGTGGCGGGGGGGGCAGTCCTAAAAGGTTGTTTGCAATAAAACCTTTCCTTTTGGGTAGGAAATTATGCAAAGCATTCACCACCACCCCCCTCTGGCTCGGCAGCTTAGAGAGAAAGATCTATTTTGGGGCTTTGCGCTTCAGTGACCTGCTTGCCTGGCCAAGCGCTCGGCACTCACTGCCACAGAGGCCACTTCCTGCGGCTCCAGGGAGCCGAGCTGGGGGGCGAGCCCCGATCAGACTCACGCCAGGTTCAGGGCAGGGCACAGGGTGACAAGGAGGGTCCCACCAGGCACATCAGAGTCCCAGGACCCACCTCAGTACAAAAGCCACCCACCTGGGGAGGCAGTACCTTCCACTAAGCAGCTCCAAAGCCACAGCTACAGATTTGCATTTTTATTGCTTTGTTCCTCTGCACTGTTCAGAAAAGCCCTGGACTGAAAGCAGCTCCAATACCCACCACTAAAACTGGGGGGGGGGGGGGGGCGGGGGTTACACAGCAATGGATAAAAGCCATCGTCACCTCCGTCAGTCACCACCACTCTCAGCCCAAGCTCAGGACCCTCTTGCCGTCACTCACAAGCTAACTCACTGAATCCTCAAAACGACCCCATAAAGTGAGAAAAGTCTGCCCTCGATTCAGAGATGGGAACTGGTCTGCCCAAGGTCACCCCTCAGGGCAGTGGGTGAGCAGCCCCGGGTGTATTCACACCAGGGAGGAACACCCAGCAACAGGAAAGAACACCCGCGTTCTCACTGAAAGGCGAATTTGTGCGATTCCGAGTTCCTCCACCAAAAACAAAACAGAAAAACCCAGTGACTCCCCACTAATGTAGGGAACAGGAAGCAAATCCTCCCATTGGAGATCCACCTAAATACCAGCTCCCTGATGCTCCCTCATGCCAGAGCCATGGTTAGGCAACCCTCGGTTTCCATGGAGATTCACGACAAGGGGCACTTCATGCAAGCCATTCCAGCCATTTCCCTCTGCCCACAGCGCCAGCCAGGCCTGCCACATCTGATGAAGGGTGTTCCCAGCTTGTTGGCTCTGGCCTGGCTGCTGTCCAGGCCACCAAGGTCTCCAGAAATATGGTTCTCGCTGGACAGACAGTTCCCAAAGCTCTGGCCTCCGGAGCTTCATTGTACTACAGCAGATGGACGTCCCTCATGCCGAGGCAGGGGGAGAACAGCATGCCCCACCTGGTCTGTGGGCATCATGCAAGGCTCTGGAGCAACGGAGAGAGGAAACACAGCCCCCCGATAGGCTGAGAGTGTAAGGGAGGAGGATAGTAAATGTCCCCATAAGTGTAACCACTGGCATAACAAACCTCCAAAAGAGAGAGGCGTGATGGAGTGAGAGACCAACAGGGCCCTATTCCAGAAAGAGGGACAGGAAGTGAGGTCCAAACTGAGCCCAGACTCTCAGATAAAAAGGAACTCGTCTGAGGAGAGCGAGGCTAAGAGGACACAGCGACACTCGGGTGCTAAGAGCGAGGACCCGGCTCCCTGGATGCTCATGACAGCCATGCAAAGTAGGTGTTGCAATCTCACTTCACAGATGGGGGCCATGCGCCCACAGGGAGGAAGTGTCTGGGCCGGGCCACGTGACAGGAAGGAAGAGAGGGAATGGCAACCTGGTCCGTCTTGCGCCTTGCCTCTCAGCACCAGACTTCTCCTTTGGGCTCCATGAGGGCTCACTCTTCTCCAAGGACTAAGGATGCTGGCCCACAAGCAAGGGGGCTCACCTGGCCCTGGCCCGACGTGCAGAATCTACTCAGTAAACATTCCGTCAAAGAGTGTCGGTGCCCCTGAGCTCCGCACGCACATCTGGTGTCTCCTGGAAGGGGAGAACTTCTCTCCTTGCCCGGGAGAACCTCTGCTACCAGCTGTGTTTGCTGAAGCTGCGGCCACACTGAACACCATCACTGATGGGCATCTAAAGCTGCCCCAGGACCCTGTGCCAGGAGAGCAGACCGCGAGCACCCCTCAAGAGAATGGCAGATGAGGGGGACACTGTGGGCCACTGAACCCCACAGCCATGATATCCCACAGTTCCTTTCACCATGCAAACAGATCTAGTTCCCCTCCTTGGCCTGGTGACCTACTTTGACCAATCACAGGAAGAGACAGAAGAGACACCGTCGAGTTCCAGGGCCTGGACCTCAGTACCCACTGAGGCTTCTGCCTGCCACCTCTGAGGATGTCTCAGAGACTCTTGGGTCAGGAAACTGGGCTTACCCACTGCAGGACGAGAGGCCATGCGGAGAGCAGGGGCTCCTACCAATGGCCAGCCTGGGTTCCCAAGGTCATCCAAGGTCAAGGCCGGATGAGATACCCTGCCCACCAGGTCTCCATCTCTGGTGGGTTACGGACAGCTGCTCTTCCCATCAACAGGTGGAGTCCATTTCCCACCCCTCTAGTCGGGCTGGCTTTGTGACCAACTTTGGCCAACAGAACACAGTGGAAGCCACACTCTGCCAGTCTCAGGCCTCACCCACCTGGCAACCACCTGGCAACACCAGGTGAGATGGGGCCCCCACCCCAAGCCCTGCCCAAAGCCCTGCCCCACAGAGTTCTGGCTGTTTTAAGGCCCCGTGTGCATTTGTTACGCAGCAAAAGGAAAGTTAAACAACAGCCCAAAGCGGGGGGCACATCTTCCTCCCCAGTGACAGCCTCTGGCGATGGTCTTGCCCGTGGGGAGCCCGAGACCCAAGAGAAGCAAAGCCACCCCTCCTTATTGGTAGCGCCAACCAAAGTGCCCAGCGGAGCACTGAGCCAAAGATTGCACCTGCCCAGCGCCCAGTCTCACTCCAGCCCCAGGTCAGTGCCACCATATCCCCAATTTACGGATGCAGACACTGGGCGGGCGAGCCAGGAGCCGAGACCAGGCTTGTGAGATGGGATGCTACGTGACCTCCCAAAGCAGAGGGGCCACCTCAGGGTCATTGCAGGAAATACATGCTCACACCCTTCTGGGATCGCAGATTAGATGTGGCTGTGGGCCAGAAAGGCCACCATTAGTCAGTCTGGTTGCCGTTTCCTGGGCTGCCATCAGATGCAGAACTTCCCCCAGACCCCCTGGTCGAGAAGCAGAAACTGCTTTCACATGCACTGGGAACACAGTCACGAGGACATCTGACCAGTGCTGGCCTCCTTGTCACCACAGAACAGCAGGGCCTGGGACACTGAAGACCCATCCCTTTCAATCAGAACACAATGCAGTCCTCAGAAGCCGATGGACAGAAGGAATGAATGACGGGAGAGGCCGTAAAGCCCAGCAGAGCAAGCGCTGGGCCTGGGGCCGTTTGAAGCAGCCACGAGGCCAAAGCACACGAGACATCAGAAAACAGGGCACCAGAGAGAAGGCAGAGGACACCTGTGTGCAGCCTGGGGCCAGAACCAGAGGACAGAGAGCCCTGTGTGACCTCGGCTGGGCACACGGATTCTTCACTGCACCATGTGGGGGGACCGTGTGCAGTGGATGACCACAAACGTGAGTCCTGGTTAGGGGCTCACAGATCACTGTTGGCGAGTAGGCAAATTCACAACCACCGACTCCACAAGCCATGAGCCAAGATGCCGAGAGGAAAATGTGCCCGCGCGTGTACACACACGCACCCCAAGGGACAGAGAAACAGGGAGTCCCGGTGTGGCCAAGCCCACGTGTTTCCTGACGCAGGGCGGAAGTGGATCTGTCCTCACCCACACTGCCCAGAACAGGCAAGATGGTGTGTGAGCAGCTTCTTTGGGAGGGCTCCTCAGGAGTCCCTGGAAGGTGGGGGGTGGGCAGTGAGACAGGGGAAGGGACATGCCCTAAGGGAGTGTGTTATCAGGTCCATCACCCCCGCCAGGGAACTCGGAGCCAGTGCAGAACACGCAGAACTAGTGCTCTGGACAGAGGGCCGCGGAGGGGATGCAGGAGTCTGGGGATGGATGCACCAACTCCACGCCCGGCACAGGCACCCCTGCAGGCGCCTCCTCCCTGGGCTTCCAGGCCATCTGCACACAGCTGGGTGGTCACCCCCAGGCGTTTGCCGCCAGCAGCTGTCGGGCAGGAGGGAGATGAGGCCCAGCTCAGCACCGGCGTCCCCAGCCACTCCAAACCAATACACACCCTCCTCCCTGCCCGGCCGTGTCAGTGCTCAGCCTTGGACAGACTCCAAAAAGCACAGTCCAAAATGCCTGGAGGAAGTCACCAACCCCGTGGGCCCCGATCCTCACCACTCGGGGCCCTGCAGGCTCTTTTCTCCCTTGATCTCATGGGAGCCTCATGGCACCCCGAGGGTCCCCATTTTGCAGGGGGAAGCAGAGGCTCATGGAAGTTAAGGTGTTTGCTCCCGGCCATGTGGTCGATGGCACAGCTGGGACTCTGCTGTAGGATTGGGAACACATGGCCCTCCACCATACACTGCTGACCCTCCCACTTCTCTATGAGGGTCTTCTGGACATTTTGATCTTGAAGCATCAGGGTTCAACCCCAAAATAGCCCAAAGAGCCATGGAATGCAAAACTGCATAGCCTCTTTGAAAGCCAGTCTGGTGGCCCCTCCAGAGGTTAAACCAAAGGAGACCATATAATCCAGCGAGCCCATGTCCAGGCACATGACCCAGAAAAGTGGAAACACTGAAGCCTGCATGTGGATACTCCTGGCAGCACCATTCACAGAGCCAAAAGATGTCCATCAACCAAGGAATGGCCATGTTGAATGCAGTCCAGTCACACAATGGAATGCCATTCAGTTTTAAAAAAAGAACCAGGCACTCACACATACCACCCCATAGAGCAGCCCCAAAAGCACAATGCTGAAGACGCCAGACACAACAGGCCACAGCGTGTGCTGCCCTCCCACTGCAGAATCCACAGCAGAAAGCGGATCAAAGGTCGCCAGGGCTGATGGAGGGAAAACATGAGGAGTGCGGCTGTTGAAGGATGGGTGGGGGGCATCCTACTAGAGGCTACGAACATGACCTGGAGTTACAGCATTGGCTGCACAGCCTTGAGAGCACTTGTACCTGAAAAGGGTGAATTTTATGGTGTACAAATTCAGTCTCGATTCTTTAAAAGCAAGTAGGAGTTCAGGTGGTGAGACTTCCAACCAGGCTGGCAGCTGCCCTGCGACAACCCCAGCAAGGATGAGGCTCCTCCACAGAGACGAAGAAGCCCTGGGAGGAACATGCAGGCTGCCCTTAGGCCTCACACACCAGCTCTGGAGGGACAACCCAGAATGATGACAGGCTGATCCAGGGAGACCCTACGCAAGGAACAGGACTTTGGGCTGTATCAGGACAATAACCAAGAAGATTTCTCATCCGTCTGCTCGTGATGGTGGGTGGTCAGGGAGCCAAGGGAAAAGGAGGCTCAGCAGCCTGGCAGTGGTGGGTATCCAGACATTCTGAGTCTCAGCTGAGACCAGGATCTCTGCCCCTGGAGGACTCTAAGGTAGTGGCTGCAACCCAGAGCCTTGGGGTCAAATGCACTTGTCTAAATGTTGCCACTGTTAACATCTTTAATTGAGGGAAGTCACACAGGAATCCAGAATTCTAACATCCCTTGAAAAATCCTGGGTGTTGATTGGCAGGCCCGGTAAAAACACCACGGCCCCTCCCCAGGCGGGCAGGCACTCCCGTGGGCACAGCGCTGCCCAGTGAGGGCTGCTCATTGTGCTACCAACCAGCCTTGCACCAAAGAGGAGTTGCACCTTTGGAACCCACGGCCTCGACTGCTCCATTCCCTCCAGATTCCCAGAGCAAACCCAACAGCTCAGTGTGGACCATTCCATTTTCTTCCTCTCCAGGATCCAGGGCCAGTGATGGAGTGAAAGGGCACCTTGCACCCAAGTGTGTCCCACGTGATGGCACAGTGGAATAAGAGGCAGCAGAGCTTGACCTGGCCAGTTCTGCATACCTGCCCTCAGATCCAGCTGGCCACCTCCTAGCTGGGTAACCCTGGTGACTGCCCTCTGTGCCTCCCTTTCTTCATCTATATAATGGGGATAATAAGTATGACCTTGGATTGTGGGATCGAGCAAGCAGTAATACATGGAACCCTCTCAGAACAGGGCTGAGTGTATATCAAGAGCTCTACAAGCAGCAGCTCTGGCAATGCAGGTGGTGACAGCAACGGGAATGATAATTAATAGGTGGGGGGTGGATGAGGGTGCTGCCTTGTATGAAGCTAAAAGTGGCCCTTTTGCCTACAAGTGGCTCTTCTTTTGCCTCCTAGACCTCAGCCCTCCCTCCCATGGACCGCACCATCCAGCCTATGGCTGGCCAAGGATCCCACAGGACTGCCCAACTCGCCTGGGCCTGAGCCTCCTCCCTCTTTCTGGTGTAAGCAGGGGACCAGGCTGGCTCAAGACACCAAGTTACCACGTCAGTCACCGTGTCCAGCAAGACAGGCTCTGCTGCAGGCCCCCAAGGACCACCTGACATTATGTCACGAGACTCAAAATGGAAATCTGGACTTGCAATGTGAACCGGGGAGCCTGGGTGGCAAGGAGATTGGCCAGGCTGAGAACCGGCAACAGCGAGGACTGGTCCTCTGCTACAGACTCCCGAGGCTCCCGACTTCCCTGGAGGAAAAGCCCAGGTCCCCAGCAGTGGCCTCCAAAGCCTCACACCGTGGCCTCCTTCACCCTCACCACCCTGCTTGGCCTCCTCCCATCCAGAGCACCCGGCCCCTAGGGCGTGGTGCTGCTGCTCCCGGTGCACGCCTCCCCAAGTACCCACCAAGTTCACTCATTTCTTCCAGGTCTCTACCCAAATGCCACCTTCTCAGCAGAACCCCAGCTCCAGCCCTCAGGTCTCCCTGCCAGGGCTCTATTTTCTCCCACACACATGTAATTAACTCCATCAGTTTTACGGTGGTGGGACCCTGGGACATGGGTCTGCAGACTGCTCTATGTCCTTTTGATACTGCAGATTGCTGAGTCTCAAAGAACATAGAAGCTCCCAGCTACAAGCTACAGAAACCAGGCAGTGCCTAAGAGAAGGTCCCCCAATCACCACCCAGTAATTTGCAGAAGCACAGCTTGAACCAGATGCCCAGACCCAGCCACGGCACCACACCTAAGTCCAGGGCAGATGCCCAGGTGGACAAACAGGCAGTTGTCCAGGAGTCCACCTGTTCAGGCTCCAGGGGACATGAAAACTGTGGGACCTCACCAAGCAGAGTGACAGCTCGGTCACCACAGCACCTGCCATGTGCAGAAAACTGGGTCATGCAAAAGGAGAAAAGAACTGTATTCTAGAACCATGTGTCCACGGTGGCAGCCACTGACCACACGGAGCCTCGAAATTGACTTGGTCTGAATTGACATGTGATGTAGCTATGAAACACAACTTGGACTTTGAAGATTCAGACCCAAAACAATAACATTAATTGTCTCATTGATTATATTGTATATATGTTTAAAAAATAGCTTTGGATATACTGAATTAAGTAAAATGTATTTTCAAAGTGAGTTTCACCCATTTCTCTTTTCAACTACACACATGACTGACACTGGTGGCATATGTCATACTTCCCCCAGACGGTGCTGGCCCAGAAGTTGCCAGCTGTGGCTTCACAGGGTGGAGAGGTGGTGGGAATGGGTGGGGTAGGGAGAGCGGGCATCTCTTCAGATCTTTTTTCCCACATTCTACTTGGGTTGCTTTCTCACTGTTGAAAGCTCAGGGCTCTCTGTCTATTTTGGATACAGATCCTTTATCAGCTGTGTATTTCACAAACATTTTCAGTCTAAAGCTTGTCTTTTCAACCTCCTAACGATGTTGGGCACACAATAATTGAGGCTGTCTGGTACAGCCCCTCCCAAGGGCCTGGTAACCTTGTCAAGGCACTCAAGTTCACTTTACTTATCAGTAAAAGGGGCAAAACTCATGGGTTGATGGTGATGACCACACACTATCCACGAATACACACACACACAAGCGCCCCGCTGCACACATGCTGGTCAGGGCCAGCGCAAAGGGCAGATGCTCCATCAATGCAATAAGTACCACTCCTTCCAGGTGCCCTACTTCTGCAAACACACTCCCCTGTCCCAGTACCCACAGTGCTTCCCAATGCCATTTTCCTGGCCCCTCTTAGAAGTGGTCAAACAGGAAGCAGAAGTGCTCAAGTGGGCAGCTAGGAAGGGAAGAGGCAGCTCCAGGACTTTGCACAAAGGGTCACTAACTTTGGACACCCTGGGCTGAGGCATCGAACCTTGAAATGATGGAAGCCCGACTCACTTCATCCACGACACAAGCCTGAACATCCACTGAGCAAACTGAGACAGGTTACCGGCTGCAAAGATGGGTCCTCTGGAGGGCTGCGGTGGTATCCTCAGAAGGGACAGCACATCACCTCACTGGGATGGTATGACAGATAATGACAAGTGTTGGGAGGATGTGGAGAAGTTGGACTCCTCGTGTGTGGCTGGTGGGACATAAAATGCAGGACTGTTCTGGAAAATGATTGTCATGGCCTCTTAAACAATTAAACAGAATTAAAAATGACCTAGCAATCCCACCTTGGATACATAGTCAAGAGAAACAAAAATATATCCACACTAAGCCTTTAACACAAATGTTTACAGCAGCGTCCTTCATAGGAGCAGAAAGAGGAAACAACGTAAGTGTCCATCAACTGAAGAACAGATAAATACCATGTGGTCCCTACAGTGAGCTTACTCACTCACACAGAGAAATGGAGTCCCAGTGCATGCCACTAGGCCAAGGAACTTCAAAAACATTATGTCAAATGAAAGGCGGCTTATGCCAGAGGCCACAGACAAGTGATTCCTTTATAGGAAATGTCCAGAACAGGCAAATGCAGGGAGCAGATTGATCATTGTCAGTGGGTAGGGAGAAGCAGAGACAACAGTGTTAGGGGACAGGAGCTGAGCGTGGTGGCACATGCCTGCGATCTCAGTGGCTCAGGAGGCAGGAAGGCTGCAAGTTTGAGGCCAGATTCGGCAATTTAGCAAGGCCCTGAGCAACTTGGAAAAACCCTTTCTCAAAATTAAAAAAAAAAAATGAAGGAAAGGGGAGCGGGCTGGGATGTGGCTCAGCACTCATTGGATCCAATCCCCAGTTTCCCCCCCCCCCAAAAAAAAGAAAGAATGGGAAGAGGACTTTGTAAGGAACAATGGAAACATTCTAAAAATGACTATAATAATGTCTGTGAATACACTAAAAACTCCTGGGTTGTACGCTTTAATAGGTGAATTATAGGGTATCATAATTATGAATCATGAGCCAATAAAGCTGTTGTTTCAAAAATTAAAATGATAAAATCTTAGGTTCCTTCTCAAAAATAGAAATCAATAACTCAAGGCGGCAGTTATACATTCAACAGCAACAGCTCCCGAGTACCTACTGGGGGCAACTGGACAGAGGACAGAGACGAGACACCGCCTCGCGGAAGCGGCTTCTCGTCTTTCCATCCCAGGCCGAGCTCCTCTGGCAACTCTGCACAGCCATATATTTTTAGAGCCAATTCCAAACTGGAAGGTCACCCAAGCCTTTCTCTTGAGGAAGGAAAATGACACGTGGTCCCCATCCCAGCAGTCAATCCAACCAGGATTAAATCCCAGCCGCCAACCTTGGAGCATGACTGCTCTCCGTCCACATCAGAGTTCTCCTGGAGAACTAAGAGAAACATCAGCCTTGGGAGTCGATCCTGGGACCAAGAGGCAGATCAGGGGGCTAGGGATGTGGTTCAAGCGGTAGCGCGCTCGCCTGGCATGCGTGCGGCCCGGGTTCGATCCTCAGCACCACGTACCAACAAAGATGTTGTGTCCGCTGAGAACTAAAAAATAAATATTAAAAAATTCTCTCTCACTCTCACTCTCTCTCTCTCACCTCATCTCTCTCTCTCTTAAAAAAAAAAAAAAAGAGGCAGATCAGCAGCCCAGGACCCAGCAAGGGCTCAGCCGCCCCCCCCTCCAGCCTCAGCCGCCCCCCCCTCCAGCCTCAGCCCGCAGTCCTGGTGGTGCTGGGGCGGATCCACGAGCCTCCAGCCAAGAGGGGCCCGATGGCTCCTGAGGTTTCCCAGCCTGGGCCAGAACAAACAGCCGACAGGAGGGAAGGAAGAGGAACCACACCCGCAGGACCTGGTCTGTGCGATGCAGTTGTGACCGTAAAAGCTGCGGCCCAACACGGGCAGGGTAGGGGGGGACCTGCGAGTCAGCAGAGGCTTCCTGGGAAACGGGAGCCCTGGGCCCAAGCCCACCACACAGCCTCCCCATCCTCCCAGAAGCGACTTAGAAACACATCCCGTGGAACATGCCAAGGACAGAACATTCCCAGGATGAATCGAAAATCTTAAAACTACATAATACCCCAAAACTAGGGCATTGGTTTAAAAAATAAGGTGGAAAACTCTAGTCCATCAAAACAATACGGAAGGGGCTGGGGCTGGGGCTGAGCAGTAGAGCGCTCACCCAGCACAGGCGAGGTGCTGGGTTCAATCCTCAGCACCACATAAAAATAAGTAATAAAATAAAGGTACTGGGTCCAACTACAACTAAAAAAAAAAAAAAACTGAATATGGACGACATAGATTTGTTGGAATGGAGATTTTTCACATTTGAAAACAAACTAAAGGTCAGGCATTACAAGGACAGACCTGGCACACGTGCTTGTCCAGTAGAACTGTTCGCGGCAGTTCAAATGAAGCCACTGACCCGTGCGGACCATGGCAAGCCCAAATGCAAGCTGTCAGAGGGCCACACACCCTGTAGCGTCCGTTATGTAAAAACACAGACAAAACATGGCATGTTAATTGTTGACCAAATTTTCAAAATGGGGGGGAAGCATGGAATGATAATACCGAGTCGTGAGAATTACTAATACTCTAAGGATACTGCAACTACATGAAAGATCTGAAGTAAAATCACACAGTCCCATCAGGTCACAGAGCTGAGAGAGAAAATAAATCATTGTGTGAAGCCACTAAGTTCAGAGTGGTTTGTCATATACTAAGAGAAAATTAGAACTTCTTTATCAGATCAATAATATGACCATATTTTTCTCTTTGTTATCATTTTCAATTTATTCAGCAAGCATTTACTAAATGTCATGGACTGTGACAGGCTCAGGACATAAATAAAGTACACAAAATACCAAAAAAAAAAAAAAAAGATAATACTCTCTAGGGAGCTAGTGTACACTCAAGGACTTATTTATATTCTATTTCTTACAAATAAAAAAGATCCAAAGCCAATATTATAACTTGTCCAAGTTGACTTGGAGAGTGTATTAGTTTCCTGTTGCTGCTATAACAAATTATCAGAAACATGATAGCAAAAGACAGCTCAAATTTATTATCTTACAATGCCAGAGGTCAGAAATCCAACACCAGTCTCCCTGGGCTAACATCAGCAGGGCTGGTCCTCCCAGAGGCTCTGAGAACTAGTTCCCTTGACTTTGCTAGCTTGTAGAAGCCACCTGCATTCCTTGACTTTCAGCCCCTTCCTCCATTTTTAAAGTCGGCAGGGTCCCATCTTCCAATGTGACTCAGACCCTGGAGACTTCATCAGACCCACCTATATAGTCCAGGATAATCTCCCATCTCAAGATCTCTAACATGATCACATTCTCAAAGAGCCTTTTACTAAATAGGGCAAGATATTCACAGGTTCAGGGGATTAAGACATGGACATCTTTGGGCCAGTGCAGCATTACGGAACCCTATTCTGCCTACCAGAGAGTATAGAACTACTACCTCCGCTAACAGCAATGGCAGCTCACTCTCATCTAAGCCATGAGATCCGTGGCAAACACCATCTCAACATGCCAGACATAGTTACCTCCCAATCCAGTGAGGGAGACCCCATTGTGCAACCCATTCTACAGATGGGTACACTGTGCATGGTCACAAATCTGGGAAGTGGCGGGGCTGAGATCTGAATGCAAGGAGTCAGACCGTAAAGCCCTCCCTCCTGAGCCTGGACTGTGTGTCATGTTATTCTCTGGACCAGCCTCAACATTTAAATTCATTATAATAAGATGGTCACTATAGAGTAGCAAAAGGAAAAGGCAGATTACTAGCATGTCCAGGAAAGACTGCCCTTTATGAAACATATCTAACCTTGGGGAAAAAAAATAGGCGGGGCAGGAGGTGGGGATGTCGCACGTAAACACTCAGGGTGGAAAAGGGGATTTTTCCTCACCCCAAGGTAGTTTATTTCTACCAATGAATCCTATTGCTTATAAGCGGCAGGGGGAATAGGAGTTTTAATTAGGAGAAATAAGGCTAAATCAGAGAGACCCGACCAGAGCTGCCCTGAACAGGAAGCTGGCACGTCACCTGCCCTCGGCACCCTGGCCTGACCCCTTGCTACTCCAGGGACCCCACCCTTCTCCAGCCATGCCCTGGGGAGGTCCTTCCAGGGAGAGACCAAGGTGGCTGGTCTGAGGAAGCCAATAGGACCAGGCCCCGGCTGCAGCCGAGACCAGCACCTCCTCCCTCCGCTCTGCAGGGTCTCTTCCTGCTAATGTAATTTTGCTGGTTTCCATTCTACAAATTAGTAAGTTCCCATTTGTTTTCTCAGAACACATCCTTTACACACCGAGATACTTAGCCCCCAAAACTCGCGCCCACCCGTGGCCACCAGCACACACAACCTGTGCAAGGTGAAAGCAGCAGCTCACAGCTTCTTCCCAGTGGTGCCGAGACAGGGGCTCAAAATAGCAGTGCAGAGGCTGCCCACAGAACTTCCCGCCTGTGCACACCCCTCCTGCAGCCCCGGCTTCCCCTCCCTGCAGGAGGGAGGCGAAAAGTCAGGCTGCCGGTCTCATACAACCTCAGACCTATGGGTCCTTCTCCAGCAGGACCCCTCACTGTGGCCACAGCCCAGCAGGAGGACCCTCCACACGTATGGGCTGTCCCTGGGCCCCCTTTGTGCTCCAAGCACGCTCAAGGCAGGTACCTTCCACCTAGACTATCGGCACAGCGTGAGTGGAGGCACCTGGGGTAGGCACAGCCCATCCATCCACCCAAGCTACAAACTGACGACTGTGACCCTCACAACCAGCTAATGAGGCGAGATCTACCGTCATCCCACCTTCAAGTCAGAAATCTCAGGCTCCAAGAGGCAGGTCAAGCAGACAACCTGGGGTCACATAGTAAGTGCCAGACTCAGACCGGAGCCGTGATGTACCATTCAAAAGGAGGTGGTCTCAGAGGAGCCCTCTCTCCACCCCAGATACAGCAGGCAGTGGAGGCTCAGGGGTGCCCAGGTCATTTTCCTGACTGGTTTTTTTATTGTTATTTTTGTCTTTTTTTTTTTTTTTTTTTTTTTTGATACCAGGGATTGAACTCAGGGGCCACTGAGCCACATCCCCAGCCCTATTTTGAGAGACAATGTCTCACGGAGCTGTTAAGCACCTTGCCATTGCTGAGGCTGGCTTTGAACTTGCGATCCTCCCGTCTCAGCCTCCCTAGCTGCTGGGATTACAGGTGTGAGCCACCACGCCCACCTGCTTGGTCTGCTGTCGGGTACCCAAGGAGCACCTGCTGCAGGCGGGCTTGGCTGGTGCTGGGAGCCCTCCCAGCTGGTACCCAGGAGCCCTGCCTCGGATGTCAGCGCCAAGGTGAGGACCACCTCAGGCTGGTTCTGGTCCTGGTCCTGGTCCAGCCCAGAAGCAGGAGGAGTTGACCCTGGATTTCTAGCTTCAACCCAAACGACACAGCGCTTAAATCCCTTCCAAGACAAAACAAGACACGCAGCTTTGCTGGCCCACCAGGCGATCTTCTGTGTCCGAGGCAGGCGGGGCTGGAGGTGGGGATAATTTTCCTTCCAAAAGGATTCACCCAGGGGCACCTCTTTTTTTAAATATTTATATTTTAGTTATAGGTGGATGCAATATCGTTATTTCTATATGGTGCTGAGGATCGAACCCAGTGCCCCATGTGTGGTAGGTGAGCACTCTACCTCTGAGCCACAGCCCCAGCCCCAGGGGCACCTCTCAACAGATCACTCCCCCTCACGGACTGTAGGTGTGTCCTGCACCCACCACTCAGCAGCCCCAGCTACACCAAGCAGGGCACACCTGCATCCTGGGGCTGGGCACTGCTTTGACAGACAGTCCCTCCCGTGTCCCCAGCCTGCCTTCTCAGAGTGGGATGTGGCTTCAGGCCACCTGCTCCCCATCCCTTCTCTCCCTACTGACAGAGAGCCTGAGTTCTGGGCTGGGCCACCTAGCCCCCAAAGCCCAAAGATAGACGCTCTTCAAGTCCCAAAGGAGACCCATGTCAACACCCCGTCCCACAGGAGCCAGCTGGCTGAACCATGGCGGGAGGAAATTCAAGGGAATGTTTCCAAGAGAAGGGAAAGCAGCCTGGGCCGCGGTGACAAAGGCTTAGAGTGCCTCCCAGGGCCCTCACATCAGCCCTACTGAAGTAGGTGCTGTCACCCGCTTATTCCACAGACAGGGAACAGAGGCACAGAGAGGTTAAGGTCACACGGCTAGTGAGTGGGTCAGAACTGAGACCCAGGCAGGCTGGCCGCACGTCCCCACCTCTAACCCCCCTGCTCCTTAGGCCAGCACAGCTCTGGCCCAGACCAGCATGGCTGGGAAATAAGGTGACACTGGGGCGACGCAGGGCTTAGGAGTTCTCTGGTGGCAGCTCCAACTCGCAGGTGATGCCCAGTCACGCCAACGTGCCCGTCACCGTCTCTCCTCCACCTCTCCTTTAGCAGGCTGTGCTGAGCCACCTCTGGAGTACCCACCAGGACACCTCCAACGACGGGTGCTTGGTCCTGAAGGCCAGCAGCGCGAGATCAACAAGGCTGGTCGGTTCTGGGGGAGATGGCCCCTGCCCTCTGCTGGCTTTGGCAATGGCCGGCACCTCGATGCTCCCTGGCATGCAGCTGGGTCTGCCTCTCCCCAGGGGTCTCTGCTCTTCTCGTGGGGACCCCAGCACACTGGATGAAGGGTCCAGCCCAGCCCAGGATGACTTCACCTAAGCTATGCCAAGACCCTGTTTCCAAATAGGGTCACATTCTGAAGCCCTAGGATGGGGACACACCGCAACAGGCACCTGCCCACAGCCCCAGGAGCAGAGGAAACCTCATCTAACCCACCTGCATGTCCAGCCACAGCTGCCCAGGCCAGAGGACACTGACCTCAGGACGCACCAACTCGTGCCCACACCATGGACACCTCTTGTGGGAGTCCCCCTCCCCTGAGAACCACAGCCAGGCAGCCGAGGTGGGGACAGAGGGGTGGTGCTGGGCGATCCAGGTGGGGACAGAGGGGTGGTGCTGGGCGATCCAGGTGGGGACAGAGGGGTGGTGCTGGGCGATCCAGGTGGGGACAGAGGGGTGGTGCTGGGCGATCCAGGTGGGGACAGAGGGGTGGTGCTGGGCGATCCAGGTGGGGACAGAGGGGTGGTGCTGGGCGATCCAGGTGGGGACAGAGGGGTGGTGCTGGGCGATCCAGGTGGGGACAGAGGGGTGGTGCTGGGCGATCCAGGTGGGGACAGAGGGGTGGTGTTGGGCGATCCAGGTGGGGACAGAGGGGTGGTGCTGGGCGACCCAGGTGGGGACGGAGGGGTGGTGCTGGGCGATCCAGGTGGGGACAGAGGGGTGGTGCTGGGCGATCCAGGTGGGGACAGAGGGGTGGTGCTGGCAGGAGAAGGACAGAGAAGGCAGAGGAGGCTGTCTGCCGAGGAACGTCACCACCCGGGCTGCCACAGAGCAGGAGGCTCCCGGCACCCTCAGCCTCCATCTGCCTCTTCAGCTGTGAGGCTGCTGGTTTTCCTGAATTCCCACAAGACCTCAGATTCCCCAACCTCCCTACTTGTCAGGGGCCATGGAAAAGCCTAGAAGGATGCCCAACAAACCGCCTTCCCGCTCTGGCCCCCCCTTGCAGCTAGTCACACGCCAGATTCTGTCACCAGGAGGTGGGAGGAAAGGGCACGTGGGTTCCAGGCCCCACCTGCACAAAGCTAGTGAACCACTTTCCACTCTTGCCACCTCCCCACGTGCTGACCACACAAGGATCTTACAGTGAGTGGCCTCTACACCTTAGGGGCTGGGTGACAGCAGACTGCACAGTCCTACCACAATCCCACTGGACCGAGACTTGAGCAGGAGGAACCTGTATCGAGAAGTAATTTACAGCTGGGTGTAGTGGCACACACCTGCAATCCCAGTGACTCAGGAGGCTGAGGTAGGAGGATCACAAGTTTGAGGCCAGCCTCAGCAACTTAGTAAGACCCTTGTCTTAGAACAAAAATAAAAAGGGCTGAGGATGTAGCTCAGTGGTAGAGTGCCTCTGGGTTTGATCTTCAATACTGTTAAAGAAGAGGAGGAAGACGAAGTAGTCGTAGTAGTAATTTGTTACTGTTGTCAGCCTCACTTGATAGAGAAGCTTTATTGCTGCCTCCTCTGCTGGAATGCTTTCCCTCCAGAGCTTCCCATGGCTCCCTCCTTCTCACCTTCAAATCTTTCTTCAAATGTCACCTCCACCAAAGCCTGCTTACTCTTTGTCACAACACTGTTTCTTTCACTCCTCACATCCATCACAATCCAAAATGACAGAATGCATTATTTTGGCTTTTTTCCATGTTTCCTGAGACTGCAAGCTCCTCTAGGGATCTCTACCGTCCTGTTCACCTCCTTCCCCAGTGACAAGCACCAGGTGGGGTGACACACAAGACCCTCCTGGGGTATTTGCTGAATCATGATCAGGTCAGAGCCTGTCATCCAAAGTGGAAGACAATCCTCGACTAACAGGAAAAACCAATACCCACCACCCCGCGTAAGGCAGGGCCGAACACCCTGGAGGCCCGAGGTGGAGGCACCCCAGGGGGACGCAGCATCGGCCCAGAGGCAGGAAGGAAAGGGGCATGGTGTCCCGGAAGTCCCCACATCCATCTCAGCCCTGCTGTGGCGCCATTCCCTCTGCATCCACGGTGACACCGACGGCGGGGAGGGCAAGGGACACTGAGCACGTCCTCTGGGCCAGGCTCCTCGGAGGTGCCTCGGGACGGCCTTCACGGAGTCCTGCAGGGACCCTGTGGGAACCACCCCCTTATTATCCTCATTCTACAGAGAGGCAAAGAGGTGACCCGAGAGGTCCAAGGCCACACCCCTAGCAAGCAGCAGGGCCAGGATTTGAACTCAGGCCCCCGGAGCCTGTGCTCCTGTCCAGCCACCGCCCCCCTGTACTGAAAAGTCTGTGTTCACGGGCCTCGGGCTTCGGCCCAGTCTCACTGTGGGGACGAGGCTTCACGGAGGCAGCACAGGGCCACTGTCGGGCAAGGACACAGTGAGACAGAGACCAGGGATGGAGCCACCAAGGGCAGCACACCACAGTGACCCACGCACACCCCACGCACGCCCATGCTTACAGCAGCACAAGGGCCAGACTGCGGATCAGCCAGGTGCCAGCAACCACGGACGAGGATGAAGACGAGGATGAAGACGGGGTGGAGAGCACCACGGAGTTTTATTCAGCCATAAAGGAGGAGATTGTGGCATTTGTGGGAAAGTGGACGGAACCGAGAGCAGCAGGTTAAGCAAAATCAGCCAGACTCCCAAGGCCAAGGGTCATGTTCTGTCTCTCATGTGGAAGGTAGAGAGGAAAAGGGGGGCAGGGAATGGTGGGGAGATCTCACGAAAATCGAAGGGAGATCAATAGAGGAAAGGGAGGGGATACTACCAACCAAACCACACCGTCGCACCGTGTGTGTGTGTGTGTGTGTGTGTGTGTGTGTGTGTGTGTGTGTGTGCGCGCGTGTGTGTGTGTGCGTGTGTGTATTAACAAGCCCGCCATTAGGTGTGGTTATAATGCACCAATAAAATACGGGAAAAAAGAACCCAGGGAGAAAACAGCTGTCACATTGTTTCACCAACTTTCTAAACTATTCTATTTTTTTTTTTTTAAATAAATGGGAACCCAAGGCTGGATTCCAGAATGAGCCAAGACACACGACAACCTGACTTGACCGCCCCTGGCCCCACGGGCCCTTTCCCGCACTTGGTTCGAGGTCCCCACCTCCTCCCACCTCCCTTCCAACCCCCCACGGGGCCAGGCCCCCAGATGAGGACTAGTCTCCTTCCTCTGGCACCTCCAGCCCCGGGCAGAGCTCCAGGCTCACAGGCGCTGACCCGCTGCCCTCCTGCCATGGCACAGTGTGAACAGGCCCCTGCTGGCTCCCAGGCAGGGCGCACCGTGCATCCTTGGTCACTCTGTGAAGAAAGTGACAACACGGAGCAGAAGGACCCGAGCTTCCGACAGGAGGTGGAATGGGTTCCAGTCGTAGTCCTGCCCTCTCCTGACCTCTCCTGGCCTTGGGCATGTCACCTGGCCTCTCCGAGTCTCGATCCCCACATAACAAGATGGGAATGATCCCCGATTCTCAGGATGGTCTGGAGGTGCGAGTCGCACAGCACAGGCTGACGCAGGGACTCCTGCCCAGAGCACCCTCAGGTCGTCGACGTTACCACTATTACTAGGAGGCAGGCACCGAGAACCTAACTCCACGGCCACAGCGCCTGCTTGACAATCTCCTCCCACGGCCACACTTGCCCGACGTCAGCAGACAGGGAAACCGTGCCTGAGCAAGGTGGCAACTTGAAGAGGAGCTGTTCAGCCGGGATGGACTCGGTCCCAGCCCCCCAAAGCAGCTCGTGGCCCGGCCAGCCTCCGCAGACAGGCTCCCACGGCACTTTCCAGGCCTCCCAAAGGCCTGGGATCGAGGTGACAGCCCAGGCTCGACCTAGAGAGGCCCAGAGGCAGCCCCTTCCTACCAAGAGACGGTGCAACTGGGCCAGGAAGGGCAGAGCAGCCACACCCTGTCACCCACAGTCCCCAAGCTCCCCCCACCTGCAGCGGCTCAAGAGCAAGGAAAGTTCTCTCAACGCAGAGGGTCAGAGAGGGCAGGTCCAGCCCCACCCCCTGTGCTGCAGATGGGTCTGAGTGTCCCCAGGGGCCCATGTGCCAAAGGCTTGATCCCCAGCCCATGGCACCCCTGGGAGGTGGTGGGAACCCGGAGAAGCGGGGTCGAGGGAGGTCATCAGGCCACTGGGTTGTATCCTTGAAGGACACACTTTCACTTTCTGGCCAAGAGCAGCTGTCCTCCGCCACACACTCCCACCATGAGGTGCCACCGCAGGCCCAAAGCCACAGAGCCAACTGGTCACGGATCAACACCTCCAAAACTAGAGCCAAGCAGACTTTTCTCCTTATAAATCAACCACCTCAGGTGTTGGTTGAGGTCACACGAAGCCGACTTGTCCACGTGGGAAGGAACAGGAAACTGATGGCCATGCGCTCCTCAAGGCCAACCCCGCCCACCAGAGGGCGGGCCGGGACTCCCCACCAGTGGCTTTTTACTTTTGGCCCCTGTTGTATTAAGTTGCCGCAATGCAATGTTTCCCACTTATAGAAAAGTCCAGAGGATGAAATCCACTGAATTCTCACCCCATGGGATAGAAACTACCATGACCTCACTTGATGGACACAGAAATAGGACATGGAGTGGCCTGTCCACTTCCAGCCACACCTCCAGCCAGTGGCACAGCAGGAACATGAGCCACGATTCCAGGTGTAGAATTTGCAGGTCCTGTGACAGCATGTGGCCCACCTGGATGACACGCACTCCCTCCCAAGGGGAGCACTCCTGTATGAAACCTGAGCCAGCTTAGTGACCCGAGCTCGTGCAAGGAATTTCCTAGGACTTCCAAGGCTGTCCAATGATGCCTCACACCTGCTGCCCGACCCCACTGTGTGATAAGCCCCTGGTCAGCAGTCTCACTGAGCCCTTCCAGCCTTTCCACACCAAGGTACCACATGTGTGAGTGATTCTGGAAACTTCCAGACCAGATGACGTGCCAGCTGAGCACCAAATGACCATAGCCCAGGCCACACAAAAAAAAAAAAAAAAAAAAAAATGAAGACTCACCCAGCAGGGCTGGTCCAGATCTCAGCCCATCTGCATCATACGGCACCCACCAGACACCTGGCCAATCTCCACCTCACTCACCACCCTCCATAAGAGGCCTCCTCCATTCCCCACCTGGTCCCCACCCCAGAAAGCGAGAACCTTCCCTGCTCGGCTGGTATCCAGCACACAACCTAGCTGTGCTACCAATCACGTGGTCTTTCAGTGGCTGGACTCAGCATCCGTCACCCACTCCTACGGGCTGGAACTCCATCCTCCCTCCTCGGCACAGTTGAAAGAAAACCCATTTCACCCGGTGACACTCCAAAGCTCTCAGCGAGGCAAGCACAGGACTTTGAGCAGTTTCTCCCCTCAGAACCACCAGTACTTTGTCCCAGGTAATTTTTTGTCCTGGGGCCTGTCTTGTGCATCCCCAGACAGTATCCCTGGCCTCTGCACCACAGATGCCAGTAGCACTGTGTCCCCAGCTGTGACCACCAAACACCACCAGACTCTGCCGAAAGTCCTGTTGGGCAGGGGGGAGGTGAAATCAGCACGGCTGTGAACCACTCACTTCCTTAGATGTCACCCAGGTGCACTGGTCGGGAGTGGGTGTCACCCAGGCCTACACTGGGGTTCTGATGCCTGTCTAAGAGGCATATACTACACGCCAAGTACCCTCCAAACCTCACGCCCTGTGCCCCTTCCAGCCACCGTTCAGCAAATTCTTATTAAAGTAGAAACCCCTGAAGGAATGCTAGAGTGGCAG
This sequence comes from Ictidomys tridecemlineatus, assembly GCF_052094955.1. NCBI lineage: Eukaryota > Metazoa > Chordata > Mammalia > Rodentia > Sciuridae > Ictidomys > Ictidomys tridecemlineatus. The sequence goes on along the minus strand of NC_135491.1, from coordinate 55,521,777 downwards.
GGTGCCCTGGAGATAGCGCCCCTTATAACAGGAGGCTGGAAGCTGGCATTGACCTGCCCACCCAGGGCCTGGGGGAGAACGTGACCAAGCTCCTCATCCCTGCCCTGGCTGCTCTGCCACCACCAAGGCCGCAGCATGTTCAAACTCACAAACGCAATCTCATCTCTGAAACCCTGGTCCCAGCTGCCACCAAAACATCCAGACACCCAGGTGGACCTCAACTACCCAGGTAAGGGGAACTCTGCTCACCAGCAGCAGCAAACTCTGGGATGGTGGCAGCTCCCAGGCGCTGAGCGCTGGTCAAACGCTGGGGACCTGGGACCCCGCGGAGGAAGCTCCTCTTTGCTTATTCCCAACCACAACCCTGTGGGGAGGACACAGAGCTTGCTCCATGTGCAGATAAGGGAATAATGGAAGCTCAGGAAGAGGAAGCTGCCTACTCAAGGTTGCACAGCACAGAGCACCAAGCAGTGCTCAAAGTCTGCCCCGGCCTGACCCAACAGAGGCCCAGGCCGCGAGGACAGAGTCCAGTTCAATCACTGCTGGCTCTCCAGGGCCCAGGACAGTGCCTGGCAGAGCTGCCACTCAAGTGGGTGCAGGGGGATGAGGAGGAAGGAGGTGGCAATGGAGAGGGGGAGGGGGAGGGAAGAGGAAAAGGGGAGATGAAGGAGAGAGGAAGAGGGGAAAGATGGAGGGAAGTGGAGGAACGGGGAGGGGAAGGGGCCTCTCTAGGGTGGTGACAGTGGGGGGCAGGGAGCCGTGGTGACCATTCTTGGCCCCTCCAGGAGAGGGAAGAAGAAAGGCCACCAGGAGGCTGGGAGGTGGAATCAAGGTAGAGGACAGACGCAGGGTGGACATTCCAAGCAAAATCCTCCCTCGTGTGCTTTAGAATAAGCTTCTGGAGAAGGTTCCAGCGACAGAACTTTAACGCCCTAGCTGGTGTTTCTGTGGGCCAGCCAGGCTTGGGGCCTGCAGGTCTTCAAGAGAAAGGAGCCCGCGGCCCACTCTCCATGTGGCACACCACATCCACCTCAGCGTCTCCCTCCCATCCCACAGGCCCCCGCCACAGCTGCAAGTCTGGGCTGCCTGGGAGGTGGGCAAGGCCAGTGGGAACTCACTGCCTAAACAGAAGGGCCTTTCAAAGCAGGGTTTCGCTGTCACCCGAGACCTGCTGCCTCTGACCCCAGAGAAACCTTTCAGAAAGCTCGTCAGCCTCACTGGTGACAAGAAATCAAATTCAGAGCCACGCCAGGCTGTCAGAATCTACCCGTGAATGGCCAAGTGCAGAAGCCGGTGGCATGTGGACGAGGGTGCGGGCTCTCGCAGAACTCGTGGCTGAAGTGGAACATGCGGCAATCTCTTGTAGGGTGTTGCCAAGCCGCCCTTTAAAGTTGAAATACACTGTACCCCTGAACTCTCATAAGTCTCCCAGAAAGCCAGCCCCACCGATGGTCACATGTGCACATAATAATGCAAGGACACCACACCGCGGGTGGCAATAGAAATGTAAGTCACTTTGGAATCTTGCAGTTCCTAAAATGATTAAACTAGTTAGTATGGGGCCGAGCATCTTCACTCCTACGTAAATACCCAAAGAAATAAAAACATACATCTACACGAAAACTCGTACACAGCCAGGCGAAGTGGCCCGTGCCTATAATCCCAGTGGCTCAGGAAGCTGAGGAAGGAAGATCGCAAAATTCAAAGCCAGCCTCAGCAACTTAGCAAGGCCCTAAGCAACTCAGAGACACAAAATAGGGCTGGGAGGTAGGGCTCAGTGGTGGAGTGCCCAGAGTTCAATCCTCAGTACCAAAAAAAAAAAAAAAAAAAAAAAAACTTTTACACAAATGTCCATAGCAGCATTATTCACATTAGCCAAAAGGTAGAAATAATCCAAATGTCCATCAACAGATGAATGGAGAGACAAAGTGTAGAATGTCTCTATGATGGAATATTATTTAGCTAAAAAGGAATGATTGGCCCATACTACAAAGAGGATAAATCTTGAAAACATTGTTCTAAGCCTGTCACAAAAGACCATGATAGAATCCCTTTTGTGTGAAATGTCCAGGACAGGGAAATTTAAAAAGTTAGGGCTGGGGTTAGTGGGGTCTCTTTTCTTATTCTATTTTTTATTGGTGCATTATCATTGCACATAACGATGGGATTTGTTATTGCATATTTGTATGTGCATGCACTACAACAATTTGGACAAGGGATCTCTTCTTGGGGAGACGAAATATACTAAAGCTGACTGTTGTGGTTACTGAATATATTTGTAAATATTCTAAGAGTTCTGCACTGTTCATTTTAAATGGGTGAATTGTATGTAAGATATGGCAATTATCTCAATAAAAATGCTTTTCCTTTCTTTGAAGAACACAGGGGTAGCTACTGCAGCTAGTAATAAATGCCTAGAAACAGCACAAAATGTCCATCTGTGGGCTGAGCTGTACACTGTGACCATGCTCTGGAATGCTATGAGGCTGGGAAAGAATGAGGCAATCCTGATAAGGAACCACTCCCAAGTGAAAAAAGAAATGAAGGTAAGAAATGTTACATAGTACTTCTTATTTGTGGAGTTTTTTTTTTTTTTTTTAATCTCTTGTGAATTGAGCTGCTAAGAACATTGATGTGGCTGCATTACTGTAGTATGCTGATTTTAAAGTCCTTTGGGTATAGACCAAGGAATGGGATAGCTGGGTCAAATGATGGTTCCATTTCAAGTTTTCTAAGGAATCTCCATACTGCTTTCCAATTGATTGGACCAATTTACAGTCTCACCAGCAATGTATGAGTGTGCCTTCCCCCCGACATCCTCACCAACATTTATTGTTGTATTCTTTTTTTTTCCCCTGTATTCTTGTTAACTGCCATTCTGACTGGCATGAGATGAAATCTTAGAATAGTTTTGATTTCTATTTCTCTAAATACTAGAGATATTGAACATTTTTTCATATATTGGTTGATTGAATGTATGTATATCTTCTTCTGAGAAATGTCTGTTCAGCTCCTTCACCCATTTATTGATTGGGTTGTTTGTTTTTGGGGTGTTAAGTTTTTTGAGTTCTTTATATATCCTGGAGATTATTGCTCTATCGGACATATCGGACATACTTGTGGCAAAAATTTGCTCCCAAAATGTAGGCTCTCTCTTCACCTCACTGATTGTTTCTTTTGCTGAGAAGAAGCTTTTTAGTTTGAGTCCATCCCATTTATTAACCCTTGATTTTATTTCTTGTGCTTTAGAGTAGTCTTCTTAAGGAAGTTGGGGTCCTAGATGGCCTTCAATAGATGAATGGATAAAGAAACTGTGGTATATATGCACAATGAAATATTACCCAGCATTAAAAGAGAATAAAATCATGGCATCTGCAGGTCAATGGATGGAGTTGGAGAATATCATGCTAAGCGAAGTAGGCCAATCCCCAAAAACCAAAAGCCAAATGTTCCCTCTGATAAGTAGATGCTGATCCATAACAGGGAGCGGGGAGGCTTGGGAAAAATGGAGGAACTCTACTGGGCAAAGGAGAGGGAGCGGGCAGGAAAAATGGTGGAATGAGATGGACATTATCACCCTAGGTACCTGTCTGACTACACATAGGGTGTGAGCTACATCACGTACAACCAGAGAAATGTAAAGTTGTGCTGCAACTGTATACAATGAATCAAAATGCATTCTGCTGCCATATACACCTAATTAAAATAAATTAATTTTTTAAAAATCTCCCATTACAAAAGCACAGGATATTTCTGGAAGATGAAAGAAACTGATAATGAGCTTGCCTCTGGGGCCTGGGGGAGGTGGCAGGGGAAAAGACATTTATAAGCTGACTCCCAACTCCCAAGAGTACAGCTTAATTCTTCAATTAAAAAGCAGTTAATAAAAATAAAAATTAAAGCAATATTCTGCAACTGCAAATGGTTGAAGTGCCCTTACTCTTATTTGTTAGAAACAGTCTTAGAAACTTCAGAAACTGAGCCAATGGCCCACTCTACCAGGGCTGGGAAAGGACAGGGACCTCCACCAGGACCAGAAGTTTATTGGAAAGTAACAGAGGGTTCAATGACATGCTCTCAAAGGCCTCGGGCTGCAGCAAAGCCCAGCAGGCATCAGCCCCCCGCTGGGAGTCTCGGCAAGCTGGGCTCCACCAGCCGTGACAGCTGCCATCCCCGACACTGGCCAAATGTCATTTCCAAGTAGGCAGCTGGGCCTCTGGGACTTCCCAGCACCTTCCTGGCTCCGCTTCCCCACCTGCTCTAGACCTCCCCCTCCCCAAGACCCCTGACAAGTGGCAACACTGGGGTCCGTGTGTTTTGTTCCAACGGTGCTGGAGATGGAACCCAGGCCCTCCCCCGTGCTAGGCAGGGGCTCTACCTCTGACCCCCAGCCCTCGCTTATATTAAAGATGCGAAACCAACATTCACTGTAACAATAGCCAAAGGAGGAAGACGAGAAGGCGCTGGGGCCAGGAAAGATGGCCACTCGGCCTCCCCAGCTGGTACTCACAGAAGCCCTCGATTTTGTCGGCAGTCTTGCTCCAGGCCACCTGCCGTGTCTCCATGATCACCTGCACCGTCCTCCGCTCAGGAGTGGACTTGCGGAAGCTGAACACGGTCATCACTGTCCCCAGCTCCAGGGCTCTCTTGATCTGACTCTTCTCGTATTCTGGAAGAGCGTCCACGTTGACCATGGTGGGCATCATTGGTCCCTCCGGGGAGGTGGGAGAAGGCAGGAGAAATAGGAGGCTGGAAGAGCAGAATAAAGGGGTGAGTGGCTTTTAATAACTGAGGGGTTGCTTAGGTACCAGGTCATGGAAGTCGGGCCTATCGGGATGCACTTTAAGAAAAGGTTCTGGAGATGGAGAGTCTCTGGCCACTCAAAGAGTCTAGGCAGGCCACAGAGGTTTAAATGAAGTCAGGGATGGGAGGAGCCCCCAATCTCAATGACCCAACTGTCAAGCGGGCTTTGAATAACCAAATCACCCCAGCATGGTGGCGGTGACCCCTTCTCTCCCTGTAGAATTATTTGACTAGCCAAAGCAGCCAAGACTGCACCCCACCTACCCCAGCAGCCTTTTCTATCCTGCTAGGGAATTTCTAACCACCCTGGTCTGCCTGCCTCTGCCCTGGCCCCCTGTGGTCATCAGTCCAGTGGTCAGAAGGATCATTTTACAACATGAATCAAATCATGACACTCCTCTGCTCAACTCCCGAAGTAGTGCCCCAGCCCTCACTCTGCACCTCCCCCACTAACCTGCCCCAAATGTCCAAAGGCACAGTGACTGTCCCCTGAGGTGGCATCTAAGAGTGAGGGGAGCTGGACCACCAGGGCCCACCTTGCTAGCTGGCTGCCACTACAAGAAGTCCCTTAAACCCCCCCCCCTCATTCTCACTCCTGTTTTTTTTTAAAAAAAAAAAAAAAAAAAACACACATTATCTTTTATAAGGCTTAAACAAGATACATGTCTCAGGCCCTTAAAACAATGACTGTCTTTAGATTTAGCCAATTTGACTATTACCATCAATTGTTCTGTGTGTCCTTCTTATCTCCTCCCTTTTCTCCAAATCCCAGAGTTGTTGTTACTCTGTAACCTCCAAGGTTACAAAGTAGCAATAGAGAGAACTTTCCCAGCGCAGAGACCGGGAAGTGAGCTGCAGAGGTCCGCCAGGCCTGTGGCCTTCCAACCTTCTCCGCCTCCAGTTAAACTGCTCAAAATCTGCCCCCCCCCTTGTAACCTGGGGCAAACCGTCCTCAAGGAGCAGCTGATAGAGGAGATGCTAGAGTGTGTGCACCACTGGGGGCATGTAGCAGGGTCTCAGTAAACATTAATCAGCCGGTTGGTGCATACATTAACCAAGCGTCCAACTCTATGCCAACAGGATGCAAATGAGGGGGAATGGGGAGAGGCTAGGCCTTGCCCTTTGCCCCTTCCTCCTTCCACTGCACGCCCTAACCAGAGCCACCTTTGGGGTGTGCTAGCAGTGCATAAACTCACTAGTTGCACCTGCTCCCTGCCAGGTGAGCACCTGACAACCCTAAGGCAGAGCCAAGTGCAGCCAAGAGACACACCAGGGCCACAGGGCAGGGAGAAGATCCCCACGTTGGTCTGGGGTGGGGTTAGGAGCTTAGAAGGCTCAGAGAAAACTTCTGGGGGAGCTCTGGATCCCATCTTTAAAAAAAAAAGATGAGCCAGGAGGGAATGAGATTCCAACCAGAAGAACCAACTAAGCAAAGACGGGGGCGGCCCAGGAGGGACGCCAAGAACTCTGCCGAGCGCTCAAATGCATCTCCTCAGGGAGCCCGAAGTTACCTCCTGCTCATCAGCCAGGAAGAGGAATGAACGGGGTGCCCCATGCCCAGCTCACCCTTGGGAAGCACCCGTGACCCGGCCCTCCCCAGGTGCCACACCTGTCCAGCTCAGCTGTCTCAATGAGAAATGCCTGAGGGGAAAATGAAAGTCCTGAGAGGAAATCACTTGCTCAAGGTCGAAGACCAGTGGCGGTGCAAGACCGGGAACCCAGTCTGAGTGCCACGCCCCTCATTCTCCAGCACCTGCCTTCTAAACCTCAGAGTCCCGTGGCAGAATCTGGCCAGATATTAACTAAACTGGCAGCCCCTACCCCTTTCAACAGAGGTTAAGGGACTTGTCCAAGGCCACACAGCTCCCGAGCTCCCCACTGCTAAGTCTCCAGGGCAACTCGGGCCTTTCCAACCCTGACCCTGGGAGAGACTTGGGCTTAACCTTCCCCAGAATCCAGTTACTCCTCACTCAGAAGCCCATGGATCAGCTCAGCTATCAACACCAACTCTTTGATGTTGCCTCTCACCAAGTGGAAAGAGATCCTTTCAGCCAAAGATCTTTAGAGTCAACCACCAAAACCAGCCGGTTCTCAGCTCGGGCTTCCAGAGTTCCATGCTTTAGCACCTAAGGCAAGGTCTCCAAGGCCCTGACCCCAGGGAGGAGCACAAGTCACCAGGCAATCTCCATTTTGTTTCTGCTTTTTTATTTTAAAAATGAAATAAAAGGATTTCCAGGCTATTTCTTGTTGTTGTTGTTTTGTTTCTCACCCTCCATGGGTAACTGTGTGATATGACTTACAGTGTAAATACAAACATGGCTGAGAAATCATAGGAGGTTTTGTCAATTTTACATTTCATGTCCTTTGCTTTAAAGTGAACTTGATACACAAGAACCCCAGCCCAGGAAACAAGCTTTCTTCTCTTCAAAGCCCTTCGCATTTTGGGGGCAGTACAGGATTTCATGAAACAATTCTGTTAAAATCTGGCCCAGCTGAAGCCTGAGCAGTGCCTGCCCTCCTACAGGCCCCAGCCACGGCTGCAGCGGAGAGATTTTCATAGAAGGAACTGAATGTGTGGGCTGCCACAGGCCAAGCGGACCTTGGTTCAACTTTTTCTTTTTTTTTTAAAAGGCAACCTGTAAGAATCTTTTAAAATATGAAACATGCATATGCTCTGATCCAGCAAGAACACGGGTGCAAAAAAGAGACATGGAGAAGTTCACCGGAGGGTTATTTGTAGTAGAAAAAGAAAAAAAAAAAAAAAAACAGTAAACAATTCCACTGCTCATCACGAGGTGGGGAGAGGGATCTCTGAATGGAAGATGCACACAGAAGAATTGGGGAGCCACTGAAAGAATGAGATCTATAAGCAATTTGATGTGGAAAGATTCATGAACTACTGGACCGGCAAGTTGCAATAGCCCCTGACTTAAATTACATTTCTTTAAAAGCTGTCTGCTTACAAACCCAAGAGAGGGGTCATCAGTGGAGGCTAGGGGAAGGGATGACTCCATTTTATGTTCATTAAAGTGGTGACATAAGGATAGCCTTTTCTTTTTTTGAGTTTTTAACCGTTTTCTAAACTAAGAAATGTTTCCAAAAATTTTCTCACCAGTAGTTTTCCACTGACTCCACCAAGAGGGTGCAGAGGGGCTATTCATGGGGGCCCTGCTTTAGCTCCTCCACCTGCTGCACCTGGCCTGGTCGGGGAGGCAGCACCAGCTTTAGGCAATTTAAGCATCAGTGAGGCTGGTAATGCGAAGCCCTGGCCCACACGAGTTAGCCATCAGGACGACTACTTGGGGCCAAGGTGAACGTCCAATTCTGTAAAGCCTCCCTGCAGGTCTAACAATAAGGACGATGGCCCGCACCTAGGCAAAGGCCTTTGGCCAGGGGTGGAAACTGCCAGAGTACCCTTCCCATGGGATGGGCTCCAGTTCTCAACCCAGCCCTGAGAAGCAGGCTGCAGTATTTAGGGGAGAAACCAAGACTCGGGGCTCTTCAAGGTACCCCAGGTCACACAGATGGAAGTGAAATTCAAATTAAGTTCTGACTGACGAGGCCACCTGTTTCCCTTTTGCCGTGTCACTCCCTCGCCCCACCAGCCTCTCACCAAATTCAAAACGAGGTGCCAAAATGACTGGGCCCCGCCTCCGACGGAGTCCGGGCACCAAAGGCCTTGTGCAAAAGGGACCCATCCCACCCTCGAATTCTTCCGCTACGAGGGCAGTGACCTCTCTGGGGTTCCCAAACGTGAATCGCACAGGCGCGCGCTCGTATGCTCCTGCGCACGATCGTGGGGTGCGGGAGGGACTCCCGAATTCCCTGGAAACTCCGAGCGTCTCTGGGGAAGGTCTGCGCCTTCCGCGGAGTCGCTCCCGCCCCCTACCACCTGTGTAATACGGGAAGTGCGGTCCCCAGGGGCAGCGAGCTCGGCAGAGGCGATCAGGAGGGACCGCGCCACCCGCGCAGGACCCCTCGGCTGCAGGAACCCCGAACCTCGGCGCCGGCGCGACCCTCTGGGCCGGGACCGCGCCGCGTGGCTCCGACTCCCATTCAAACCGGGGCTGCCCGGCACCGACCCGCGAGGTGGCGCCGGCCGGGGTGAGGAAGTGGCTGGCGGCTGGGCTGGACCCGCGCCGTCACCACCCCGGCCCCGGGCACTGCTGGCCCGGAGCCCTGACGGCGCGCCCCACCCCTGCCCGTGCCGCCGGCGCTCGGGCCAGGTCCCCGCGGGACGATGCCCACCGTGCGCGGGTGCCCCCGGGGCGCAGGTCTCCAGGCGCAGGTCCCGGGTGTCCCGCGTGCGCTCTCGCCCTGCCGGGCGCTCACCTGGCCGCGCCGCCGGGGCGCAGCCGCCCGCTCGCCGCGGGTCGGGGCTCCGGGGCTCCGGGGCTCCGGGGCTCCGGGGTCCGGCGCGCCGTCCGCCGCGGATCCGGCACTCCCTGCAGCGCACCCCGCCGCCGCCGAGCTCCCACTTCTGCTTCGGCTGTGGCCCGCGCCACGTGACTTCGCGGGGCCGTCCCCCTCGCCGCCCCGGTCCGAGGCGGGCCCAGACCCGCCCGCCTCCCGGAGCGTCCCAGCGCAGCGCCCCTGCCTGGAGCCCGTCTGGGCCCGCAGAGGGAGAAACTGAGGCAGCGCGGGGGCTACCTTCTGCCCCTGTCACTTGGCCAGGTGGAGAGAGAATTCCCCACCAATGTAGCACTTATAGGGCTCCTGCTGCACGTGTGACACGCACTTGGTAAACTCTCGCCCTTCCAGAGGCTGCGCTGGAGTCGGAACACCTGTTACTACCCTAAGGCGGGTCACTTCAGTACCGCAGCTTCAGTTTCCCTTTCTGCAAAACGTGATCAAAGTAGTGCCAGTCCCAAAGATGTGTGGTAAGGAACAAAGAACACCAGATATAATTGATGCCCCATTTGCCCAATGAGATGTAAAAATTCTTCAGGAAAAAAACTTGCTTTGGGGCTGGGGATGTGGCTCAAGCGATAGCGCGCTCCCCTGGCATGCGTGCGGCCCTGGGGTTCGATCCTCAGCACCACATACAAACAAAGATGTTGTGTCCGCCTAAAAAATAAATATTAAAATTCTTTCTCTCAAAAAAAAAACTTGCTTTTTTCTATTTCAAACCCTTCCTATGCACATTTGATGGAAGTATCCTCTGGGTGGCTTTAAGTCACCTTCAGAGCTGCCAGGGCACTCCAGTTGCACTTCTCAGTTGCTTGGGTCACAGCATCTCTGAATCCACGACTGTCCTCTCATTGTAAATGCTGGATCGGAAGCCACTGGATCTGTGCTGCTCCGTGGACTCTTGGCTTACCTTGTGACTGGGGTGAGAACCAGGGTTAGTCCCCACAGGTCTAGTGCTTTCTAGATATCAACCACTTGAGACCATGGAGCCAGTTCCCCAGGAATCATGGCCAAATCTGACTGAAATTTGCCCTTTGTTTTTTATTAGAACTTGAACTTCTTTATTTCAATCAATCCTTTAAACAGCACTTCTGGTTGGGCTCATATTTTGCAACGTGCATAAAGTATTAGCTAAGTCACACCTGTGTAACTCATTAATACAAACCTGCATATGTATATGAGGAACAGGTGAAACCTCTTGCTGACAAAATGTGCAATCAGAAGCCGGAGGCGGCTGTAGGGAGCCCCGGCTCCTGCCAGCTGACCTGGAAGAGGCTAATTAATTTCAGTTGGAATTTTCTCCCCTCACTGGGAGCCAAGCAAGAAGAGAACATATAAAACATGCTGCAATTTTCGTCCTGACTGAAGCCTACAGCATTTTTGGATTTCAAATGCCCACGGTGCATGAGGCGGTGGGTATGGTACATGGCAATTTGCTTTTCCTTTTTCTTCATATTTTTAATTCTTTTCTTCTTTGCCTCACTTTTTAATGACCCTCTCCCCGCCCACACCAAGGTGAACAACTAAAGGAATCCAGAGCAAGGAATGGGAGTGTGGGGGCTCCTCATCTCTTCCTCAGACTTCCATTTGGTTGTTAAATAAAAGTAATTGAAAGGTCAGCCCCAGCTCTGGGAGGTTTCAAACATAAAATGATATTTATTTTCCAAGGGATAATGGGGGGGCACTCTGCACATTCAGGCATGTAGGTAGCTGTCCTGGGCCCCAGGTGTTAGGTCAGTGGGTGGTAGAGGCAGGACTTGAACTAGAGTCTGGTGCCGGAGCCCGCGGGCACCTGACCCTTTGCCCATCCCCAGCATTAATAGGAGGTGCTCGGGCAGGGAGTCATGAGTTTGGAACCACCCCACAAGTTAATGAAGGGTCAGGAAGTGACCTCAAAGGGTGGAGGGAACTTTCTTTTCCTTTTCCTATAAAAAGAAAGGAGGAGGAGGGCAGGGAAAATAACAGGAAAGAAAAGTCCCTTCATCCACACTAACTCGGCTCCTTTTATTCTGCACCCCTCACCTGCCCTCAGGTACATACATGCTTTCCCCCACCCCCTCTTCTGTTTGCTGGTGGCCCTGGTACACTGGACCCTTAGCCTCTCTGTGCTCCAATTTCTCCTCTTCGAGGTGGGTATCACGGGGCTGGGGTTGTGGCTCAGCGGTAGAGCGCTCGCCTACCATGGGCAAGGCCCTGGGTTCCATCCGCAGCACCACACAAAAACAAATAAATAAATACATTGTATTCACCTATGACTAAAACTAAATAAATATTTTTTTAAAAAAGAAACAGGTATCACCACAACCCACATCCAAGGGTGAGCATAAGGACTGAGTGAGATGATGGGGGTTAAAGGCCCACCACAAACAGCGCTGGATAATGGGGGGAGCACTCTGCAGGGAATCTAAGCTCAAGTCCAAGGTCTGCCCCTCCCTTAGCTGTATGAATTTGACCTGCTCCCCGCTCAGTGACCCTGTCTGAAACTCCCAATTTCCCCATAGTAACACCTACCTTTGGAATATGCAGAATTAACAAATCCATAGAGACATAAAATAGATTAGTGGTTGCCAAGGAGTAGGTGGGTATGGAGGGTATTGAGGGGTGATGGAGAAGGTGTACAGGATCTCTCTTTGGCATAGTGAAAATGTTCTAGAATTGACCACAGTGATGGTTAAACAGCTCTGTAACCGAAAGCCATTGGAATGTACACTTGGAATGGGTTAACTGTGTGGTATGTGAACTATACTGTCATTATTAATGAGAGTGAGGGGACTGGGGCCCAAACCCAGTCGCTTTACCACTGAGACACATCCCCAGCCCTTTTTAATTTTTGAGACACGTGTTCACTAAGTTGCTTAGAGCCTCACTAAGTTGCTGAGGCTGACCTCAAACTTGTGATCCTCCCGCCTCAGCCTCCCAAGTCACTGGGATGCTAGGTGTGCAGCACCACACCCAGCTGTGAACTATCTCAATAAAGTTTTTCAAACCCTTCCCTTATAAGTTAAAGACTTGAAAATAATGAGTGACCCAGAGTAAGGATGACAACGAGCAACAGCGGCTCTGGTTGTCATGGTCATTATTTTACTGGGGAATCTTCCCATCCTGGACTCCGGTCTCCACCACGGAAGGCAGTGGCCAGGCTGAGGTCACCATCCCGGCCCAGGGAACCACACCAATTTTACCCCTTTGGCCTCAGAAACCCCCAAGAGCCCCTGAGCCTGGTTTCCTTTCCCGGCATTGTTCAGAGTCGTGCCCCTCCCCTGGGGACGAGGCGAGTCCCAGCGGCCGGGCAGGCTGGCAGGCTCTGTGAGAGGAAGCACCACCCAGAACCCGGCAGACCTCAGTAGGGTCACGCTGGGCCTGCCTCCAGCCCCCTGGGCTGCTGGAGCCCAGGCCTGCCTGCCTGGAAGAGCCTCTGGGCCGTGGTCTTCCACGGAGCTTCTTAAGCCCAGGGTCCTGCTGGGACCTTTGACCCTTCAGTCCCAAGTTTCCAATTCTGCAAATATTTCAACAAAAAATGTTGCATTAAAAGGTGCATTAAAATGGATTGGGAATCATAATCTAGAGCTTATATATCATAGTAAATAATATTATATTAAATATAATTATATTATTAGCATATAATTATATACTAGTTTTTATAGGTGTTCCACGTGTGGGATGATGGGACAAAGTCAGTTCACTCAGTCAACAAACACTTGCTGAGCAGCTCTGAGGAGCCGGGCACTGCTGGGCTCCGGAGGAAGTAACAGCTGTCATCAAAGGCCTCCACCGTGGAATCAGAGATAAACTCCCCTTAAATACCATTTCACTTGATCACTCATTCAATGGATTGGTTCAGTCAGTCCACAGCATTTACTGAGCACCTACTACCTGTCTGTCGCTCCTCTAGGGTCTGGGGATAAGAGGAAGAAAGATTCATTCTGTCAGGAGCCACAGACCCATGCAAGAGGCCAGCGGGAAGCAGCTGACTCCATACCCACTGAAACGGCCAACATGACCGCTGACCGTGCCCAGTGCAGGTGGGATGCCAAGCAACTGGGGGTGTGAGCAGGGGCGGCCTCGTGGGGAAACAGAGGGCAGTTTCTTAAAAAGTTAGACACACACTTCCCACAGGACCCGGCCATCTCACCTGTGTTTACCCAAGGGAAATGGAAACATATGTCCATGCAAAAACTGCACGGTAATGTTTACAGTAGCTGTATTCGTAATCACTGAGGAGCGGAGATACCCAGCGTCTGCCAGCTCCTGAGTGGATCAACAAACACGCACCAAAGACACAGCCCTGGGCCGGGAAAGTCACGACTGGCACGGCTCGAGCCCGATGCCAAGGGAAGACACCAGCAGCAAGAGGCCGGGGAGAGCCTGATTCTACTTACGTGGCCTTCAGGAAGGACCACGGTGTAGACAGAGGACCGAGCGGTGGACGCCAGGGGCTGGGCTGAGGGGCAGGGCTGCTGCAGAGGAGCTGGGGGAGAGCTGGGGGGCAGTTGTCGGGTTGTTTAGTTTGCTTGCTTTTTCGTTGTCACTCTGGTAGAATCACCCAACTTCATAATTTGCCAAACCTCACAGAAATATCCTCCCAAGGGGTGAGTCCTGCTGCATGGAAACCGCACTCTTTAAAAGGTGGAAAGGGATGGCCCAGGGGAGGAGAAGGAACGGTGGCGCAGGCCACAGAAAGTCAGGAGGGCTTCCTGCAGGTGGGCGTCCTCCAACGGAGACCCCTGAAGGGGCCGAGTGGGTCAGCCACAGGTGGGGGAGGGGGAGGAGGGCGGGAGTCCAGAAAGCAGGATCGGTGACAATGACGTGCCCCTGGGAGCGGCTCTGGGTGCTGGAGCACGGCGTCTGTGGCAAAGTGACACTGGTCAGCTCCCGCCCGCAGAGCCTGCGAGTCCTACTGAGGGATTGGGGGCAATAGGGAGCAGAGGAGTGGCCAGGACGGGGCTGTGCTTTGGGGAAAGCCCCCTGTGAGCGGCCGGGGGCAAGGGAGGGAGCCAGGCCTGAAGCAGGAGGGCGCCCAAGGTGCTCTTTCCCAGTGTCACCTGAGGAACACTGACAGACGCTTGCTGTGTGCACGGCACTGGTCTAGAAGCCGGGAAACCAAAGGAACGATGGAAACAAAGTTCAAAAACCAAACACTCCCTGGGGCTCTTCCATTCTACAAGGAAGACAGACCCAAGCAAGGACCCCCAAAGAGGGCCATTTCAGATGGGCCTGACCATTTCAGACAGCAGCTGAACATCCCAGGAGAGGCAGGGAAGGGACTCACACATGGCCTCCGAGGCTCTGGAGGAGGGGACATTTGGGCAGCCCGAGCAGGAGGAAGAGGGGCCTGTGAAGTCAGAGCCCAGGGGCTGACCTTCCGGCCACTGACACAGCGGGGCAGGAGGCTGGGGCAGCTGGTGCACAGCCCGGGCTCCCCCAATCCCCGGGGCCTGCCAGGAACAGCCAGGTCCTCCCTAGGGGGTCAGCCTGGGGAGGAGCAGCAGAGCCTGGCCCTGGGAGCAGCTAGGCCTCACCCCGGCTGCAACCTTCTGCTGGGTGAGTGATTGCTCAGGCCCCGAGTGTTGGAGAACCAGCCGGGTCAGGACAGGCAGGTTTCCTCCTGGCCCTGACAGTCACGGCTGTTGCCATTCTAAACAGTGCCCGTGTTGACAAAACCACGCCAGCCCCAGAGACACCTGGGAAGGTTGAGCCTGGATCTTAAATTGGAAAAACAGAAAGTAATAAAAGACCCAAGCAAGCCAACACACATTGGCGCCTTATGACTCAGGGGTCCCGGGGTCCTCTGTCCACAGACCTGGCTCCTTCTTGGGCCCTGCAGGACCCTCCAGTGTGTCACCTCCTTCCCCCCAGCCACACAGCACAGAGTCCACAGAGAACATCTGCCGAGGTGTTTAGCTGCCTGATTTAGCTGCTGAACCCCATCAACCCTCCACTGTGTGAGGGGTCAAGGTGTCGTGGGTGTAGGAGTTTCCTGGGACGCTGTAGCAAGGGCCACACCTGCTGACCTGCAGGCTAGACACCTGGGGCAGGTGTCAGCAGGGCTGTTCCTGCCCCAGACTCTGAGGGAGCCTCTGTTGGGGATGTGGGTTGGGATGTGGCTCAGTGGTGAAGGGCTCCCTGTCCTTGGGGTACCTTGGCTGGTAGATGCACCACTTCAGTGTCTGCCTCTGTTGTCACTTGGCCCTCTCTGTGTCTCTGTCTTCGTGTCATTTTCCTTCTTCACATCTCTCTGTGCTCGGGTTTCCTTCTCTTTCTAAGGACAGCAGATGGGGGTGTCCACCCGAATCCAGTAGCTGCCAACAGTCTCTCTCCAGATATGGTTGCATCCTGAGCCTCCAGGTGGACTTGAATCTTAGGGTCGCTATTCAACCCAGTTCTGAACAAGATGGAGAAAAGCAGGCTCACCAGACCTCTGAGATGACCGGGATGCCGAGTGTTGGCACAGCTTGTGACTGCCAAGGGCGGGAAGCAGGGGGCCTCCAGGCAGCATGTTGATGATGGGCAGGGCTGACCTGCCTTTGAAGGAGGGATCTACCCAAAGCCAGCTGTGGATTTCCAAGCACCCCTGCCCAACACCTACCACGAACCACACGTTCTTCCCCAATGTGACACCAACGTCCCTCCTCTGTGGGGTGGGGTCCCGGTTCCCTTCCCTTGAAGATTCTGGTAACTTTTTCTAACTGCCCCCAATGGACAGTGGCAGAAGGAACAACGCATGACAGCTTCTTCCTAGCTTGGGACACATGTCCTAGAGCCCAAAGCTGGCAGCGCAGCCAGCTCCTCTACATTCATTACGCTGGGAGACCACACAGGGACACGGGATGCCCAGGAGGCCCGGGTGCTCCAGCCCCTTGTCTCCAGTCCCCCAGCATGGGCACCAGGCCTCGGGGAGGAAGCCCGTGAGACGGTGTGAGCACAAGCTTGCAGCTGCATGAGGGACCCTTGGTGGGCAGCGCCCGGCCACTCCCAAGTTCTCCTCCCCTGGAGCCCACGAAAGACAGCCAGCAAGCACTATTGTTTTAAGCCACTGCCTTCTGCACTGGATTCCTGTGGAGCAGTAGGGAACTGATCCAGGGGTTCGTCTGCTGAGTGAGGCTTGCAAGTTTGGGACAGAGCAGAATTATCCAGGGCAGTGGAGGCAGGCCGGGTTCTGCCCTCCTTCCACCCTCTGAGCCCTCCTCTTCTGCCCCTCCTCTCAATCAACCTGAACAAGTGCTTTAAGACATCCACCTGAAGGGACTCCATAAGGTCAGCCTCCGGAAAGTCGCATCTCAGAGCAGCCCTCCCCTTCAGCTTCCCTCGACCTGAAGAATCTGGTTCCATCCTGTGGCGCTCTGTCCTGTGTTAAGGAAAGAATACAAATTCTACCTACATGTCATTTAAATTAACAGTTGAGAGCTGCTTTTTAAAAATAACAGTGGCACAAGCCTATCATCCCAGTGACTCGGGAGGCTGAGGCAGAAGAATTGCAAGTTCAAAGCCAGCCTCAGCAACCTAGCAAGACACTGTCTCAAAATTAAAAATAAGAAGGGCTGGGGATGTGGCTCAGTGGTAAAATGCCCTGGGTTCAATACTCGATACCCCCCCCAAAAAAAAAAAAAAACTTAAGCTGCATGGAGAGATGGATAAAGACAATGGGCCAGGTTCCGTTCTAAACCTCACGCCTCATTGCTTTGCTCCGCCCATCCCATCCCACTTACTGTCTCCATTTACCACGTAGGAAATGGAGGCACAAAGAACTTTAAACCATGACTGAGGTCATAAGGATGGTCAGGGAAAGAGGTATGACTCGAGTGGGTCCCTCAGCCCCGAGACAGCCCACACTGAACCATGACAGCACCCACCTTGCACGCATGCACTGATTTCATGTCAAGATGACTGCGATTTCACACCTGAAAACCACTGACACGGAAGCACCACACAGTGGGCTTCTGCCGCGCTCTTAGGCTGCCCAGTGAAACTGCCCTCCTGTATTTGGGCTCCCCACTTAGGAGGAGTCAAGGGGGAGCCAAAACCTGCTTTCCCAGACTCCCTTGCAGCTAGGGTATGGCCATTCCACCAGCCTCATGTTCAAAAGCTGGCTGGCTACAAGAGGAGCAGGTGTCAAAGGGCACGTACCTGGCAGAGACACCTGGTGTCTGGAGGCAGCAGGCTCAGAGGTTGCAGCATCCTGAGGCCCAAAGAACCTGCTCTGCTGTCTGAGCCAAGTCCTGGCAGGCGCCACTCGACAGGAGGTACTGACACGTGATTTTGCTTTGGTAGGCCCAAGACTTGGATCTCTGCCCTCCTGGAGACTCAGCAAGCCACCTAATACCCTTTTTCATTAAAATATTTTTTGGTTGTCAACAGACCTTTATTTTTATATGAAGTGCTGAAAATTGAACCCAGTACCTCACACGTGCTAGGCAAGCACTTACCGCTGAGCCACAACTCCAGCCCTTAGTATCCTTTAATAAGTCCTTGTTTCTGCTAAGGTGAGAATGGGCTCCAGTCCCACCTCCTACAATAGACAGATATCCTGTACCTTCAGGGTGGTTTAACTATGCAAAGAAAGCTCTGCAGAGCTAGCACCAGAAAGGAGCTACTACGAGTGGGTGCTCAGGAGAACGGATAATACCCCGTTATGTATTTATGGGGAAATGGGCCACATATGTCCATCTAGTCAGCCACCTCGGGGAGGTGGTAACAGTGGCTGTGCCTAGGAGGAGTGTGAGTGACGGGGCTCAGGGGAGAAGAAGGCTTATTTTAGACGTCTATAATTTTGTATCTGTGTAGATATTACCTGTCAAAAAACAAAAACATAACTGAGTGTACTGAAAAGACAAGAGGGAACATGATTAAATGTTAGCTGGACTGTTCTTGGGGTGGTTATTTTTTCATCTCTCTGTATTTCTGCATTTCTAAAATATGAAAAGTGAACTTTAAAAATCAGCTTTAAAAGGGACCGTGGATGTGGCTCAGTGGTAGAGTGCTGGCCTGGCATGCATGAGGCCCTGGCGGGGTCCAATTCCCAGCACTCCAAAAAATAATAATAATAATAATAATAATAACAAAAATCAAATGAAAGAAATAATGAAGAACTGGAGCCCACAGAATGGGAGAAGATATTGGAACGCCGTGTCAGATAAACACTTAGAGTCTATGAGGAACTCTTACAACCCAATAACAGAAAACAACCCCATTAAAATGGGTGAGGATGAATAATGGCTACTAATGACATGTAAAGGTGCCAGCCAGGAAGTGCACGCGGACACTCTGGTGCAATCCACTTCACACCTGTAGTAAGCTCAGTTGAAAAGACAGACAGACAACACAGTAGAAATACTCCAGGAGGCCGGGGCGGCGACTGCCTCATAGAGCTCCCAGAGCTCAGGAAGAAAGCCAAGCGCTAACCAATGGCACGAAGTCAGACTAAGAAAACCTACGGAATGGGAGGAAGTATTTCCAGTTACTCTTCCTACGGAGGATTAATACTTGGGATATATAAAGAACTCACTGGGGGCTGGGGCTGGGGCTCAGCAGTAGAGCACTCACCTAGCACGTGCAAGGCCCTGGGTTCGATCCTCAGCACCACATATAAATAAATAAAATAAAAGTATTGTGTGCAACTACAACAAAGCAAGAAAGAACGAACGAACAAACTGGGCCAGGCGTGATGGCACATGCCTATAATTCCAGCAACTCAGGAGGCTGAAGCAGGAGGATCACAATTTTGAGGTCAGCCTCAGCAATCTAGCAAAGCCCTAAACAACTTAGTGAGACTCTGTCTCAAAATAATATATATATATATATATATATATATATATTTTTTTTTTTTCCTTAAAGGGCTGGGGATGTGGCTCAGTGGTACCTTTGGGTTCAATCCCTGGTATAAAAAACAAAATAAACAAACAAAAAAAAAAAAAACCTCACTGGAACATAGCTCAGTGGTATAGCACTTACCTAACATGTGCAAGACCTGGGTTCAATTCTCAGTGTCATTAAAAAATGATAATAATAAAGCTGGACGCAGTGGCAAATGCCTATAATCCCTGTGACTTGGGAGGCTGAGACAGGAGGATCACAAGTTCAAGACCAGCCTCAGCAACTAAGCAAGGTCCTAAGCAATTTAGTGAAACCCTGTCTCAATTAAAAATAGAAAGGGCTGAGGATGTGGCTCGGTGGTAAGGTACCTTTGGATTCAAGCTCCAGTACCAAAATAAATAAATAATAGGATATATAAGGAACTCAAAAAACTCAACACCAAAATTAACAAATAAATAACCCATTAAATAAATGGGCAAATGAGTTAAACAGACTTCTCAAAAGGACAATTCTATAAAAAAATGTTCAACATCCTTAGCCATCAGGGAGATGCAAATCAAAGCTACACGAAGAGTCCACCTCCATCCAGTCAGAATGTCATCATTAAGAATGACAGTAACAATTGCTGGTGAGGATCTGGGGAAAGGGACCCTACACAATGTTGGAGGAAATGTAAATTAACACAGTCACCCTAGAAATCAGCATGGAGGCTCCTCACAACCCTAAAACTGGATCCAGCCATACCACTCCTGATATATAACCAAAAGACTTAAAGCCAGTGTACTTTAGAGGTACCTGCATCCCCATGTCTCTAAAGCACAACTCACAATAGCCAAGTTATGGAGCCAGCCTAGGTGTCCGCCCACAGATGAACGGATACAGAAAATGTGGTGTATAGACATGACGGAGTTTCACTCAGCCATAAAGAAGGAAATTAGGTCATTTGCAAGAGAATGGATGAAACTGGAGAACATCATATTAAGCAAATAAGCAGATTGAGAAAGACAAGGGTTGTGTGATTTCTCTCATATGTGGAAACTAGAGGAAAAAAAAATGGATCTCATGAAAAAAGAAAGAAGAATGTGTACCTGACCAGCGGCGTTATGCAAAATAACCCAAGTGTCCATCACCTGATGAAGGGATACCCAAAATGTGGTCCACTCACACACCTGAATGTCATCAGCAATAAAAAGACATGAAGTCCTGAGCCACGGTACTGCAGGGTGAACCGTGAAAACTTTGGGTTAAGCCAAAGAAGAAAATCACAAAGACTACCTGTTGCGCGATTTCATACACTGAACCGTCCAAAGAGCCAATCCAGAGACGGGAGAAAGACCGTGGCGGGAGGGATGGGAACCCAGGGCAGGGTGGCGTCATGCCACTCTGACCGCCCTGAGACCACGAGATGGTGCACTCAGGTGGGTGAGCATCGTGGGATGCGAACTGCATCTGACAAAGCTGGTTTTTAAGTGTAGAAGGTGGCCCTGGGGTGCCTCTGTGGGAGGAGCTTCCCTGGCCTGTGCGGGGTCCTGGGTTCCGTCTCCAGAACTGCAGAATCCAGCCCGGGGAGAATGCCAAACAACGGCTCTTCTCTAGAAGCTTACTTTGGGGGTTTTATGTGTTTGGGTTTTGTGTGTGTGGTGTGTGGTGTGTGTGTGTGTGGTGTGTGGGGGTGTGGGTGTGTGTGGGTGTGGGTATGGGTGGATGCTCTTGTATGGCTGGGAAGAAAGCTGGAGCCCAGCCAATGTGTCCTGCAGGGATGGACAGACAGATGATGAGTGGAGGGACGGATGACTAGGGAATGGGGGGTGGAGAGGAGGAGGGTGGTGGAGAGGAGGAGGGTGGGTGGGCCCGTGGTCACTTGGGGGGATGAGCAGAGGAGCCGGTGGACGGTGACTGGGTGCCCTGGTAGGTGGGGGGCGATGAGTGCCTGGGTGGGAGGCTGTTTGGGTCCCTCCTGGAGCTTTCTTTTCCCTTTGACTCACCCAAAAGTGAAGAGGATAGAACTACCCTAATGACTCTCTCCTAAAACAACAGAAACGCTTCTCTGGCACCGCCCACTGCAGCGGTGATCCCTGCTCCGGGCTGTGTCGGTGCTGCCCTCTGCACTTCCTCTCCTGTACCAGGGCAGGGAGAGCCCCTCCCTCCCTGCACAACTTCTGGACACTGGCACAGAGGCTGGTGTGTGGGGCCCGGGCCGCCTGCACGATCTCGGCTCTCAAGACGCTTTAGTTGTGAGCAAACTGCAGAGGGGTCCCTGGAAAGGCAGGCTCTGCGGGAGCCGTGTCTAACTCTTGCTTGGGCCACCCCATCTCTCCGGGCTCCCAGTTCTTCATCTATAAAACTGTGCTGGTGACACCCTCCACGGGAAGTCTGTGGCTCTTCACCACTGACACCAATGGAAAGCTACAGGGCCAGGAACCAGCACTCACCTTCCTTCCACCACCCGACTCTGTGCTTGTCCTCCCCTGGCCCGAGACAGTAGATGGTGTGGTCATCTGCAGGGGTTCTCTGTTCTGATGACTCAGATTTGAGTCCCTGCCCTGCCCCCTCTACTGCGTGACCTCAAGGAGGATCCTTAACCTCTCTGTGCTGCTTATAATAGGGTGATAATAGGAGCTGTCTTGCTTTTTTTTTTTTTGGATCAAGGAGATAAACCGCATGAATTGCTGAGGATGGCGACTGGTACAGAATGGTGCTCCATGGAAACTGGCACATTGCTACCAATCCAGCCAGCGCCTCCCTCCCGGCCCTCCAGGGGAAGCACCCCCAGTGCTGGGCCACGCCCACCCCTAATCTCACAGCGATGGCCTCCTCTACCCTGCGTCAGTGCCCTACCAGCCTCCAAAGCCCTCTGTGGCCTTGAACAGGATGCCCACCTTTCCTCCCAGAAATGCCGTTACCTTCTTGGTCTCCATGGAGACAGCAGGGGCTGGAGTCAGGCCTGGATGCAGTGGGACCGGAGGCTCAGCCGCGCCCTGACGTGGCTCATCAGGGAGGTGCCCAAGCTGCCTGTGGACCTGGAGTGGCACTATTCGCCGAGGGCCAGGAGCCCCTGAGAACAGCACGAAGGGGTCCTCAGGCTCCTGCAGAGACAGCTCAGGTGCTGAAGTTAGGGGCATGGCAGGGGTAGCCCACCACCTCCGCCTCTGAGTTGGCTGGTAGCACTTCTCTGCTCGCCAAGACCCCAGACATCTTTTGTCTCATCTGAACCCCCTGCTCCTGGCTCTAAAGTTGATGGAGGCAGAGGTCCAAAGCCATTTGACAGATGAGGAAGCAGGCTCAGAGAGGTAAGGCAATTTGCCTAAAGATACACAGCTGGTTTGCCCTCTTCCAAAGTGTCCCTCCCTTTGTGCCATTCCCTCCATGGTGACCTTGGTCGAGGACACTGCTTATAATCCAGACTCGGAAAGTCAGTGTAGCTCTAAGGACAGACTTCCAGTGTTGCAGTACCTGGGACATAGTTGTAGGTGTTCAATAAATATTCTTGAAACAATGTCCTATCATTTTAAATTTTAAAATGGTGAGTTTTGAGTACCTGCGAGGCAGCAGGATTTTCCTACACATTATTCCATTTATCTTCACAATACTCTATGTAATACCCCAGAGTAGGTGTCAGGGCCCCCGGGTCCCTCCAAACACTTGAGGCAGGCTGGTTTTGGCATTGCTGATGGCAGTGTCGGTGGAGTCTGGGTCTATCCATGGCCCCGAGCACCTGCTCCTTTCCAGCCCTTGAGGCTGACACACTGTTGAGTGGGCGCGCTGCCTTGTGAATGCCCACCAATCGCCCCTCCTGATGCGAGGTAAAAGGAGCAGCGGAGACCCAAACGGAACAGGAGAAGGGCTGGAAGTCAGAGAGCTCCTGGGAGACTTCCCTGTCCCCTCCCCTCAGGGAGAGACGGAGAACCCCGGAGTGGGTCCCTAGATCAGCTCCCAGCCACGGTCCCCAAGGAGCAGCGTCCTGCCAGGCCTGGCCATGGCTGTGGTGGGGACCAGGCCAGTGCAGTGCCCTCGGGCTGCTCAGCCTCCACGGAGCTGGGACCTTCCTGGCCCTCCAGGGAGCCCGGCTACTGGAGCAACTCTCGTGCCCCCAGCCACCCCTCACCCCCCAGCCCCACGGGAGCCCTCCAACCACGTCTCCTGGGGAGGCAGGGCCTGGCCACCAGCCCGCTTCCTCCGGGTCCTCAGCCGCCCCTCCTGCTGGCTCCTCTCAGCCTGTCCCCACATGCAGCTCCCAGACCAGCCCAGCCATGGGGAGTGGTCGGTC
Source organism: Ictidomys tridecemlineatus (assembly GCF_052094955.1). NCBI lineage: Eukaryota > Metazoa > Chordata > Mammalia > Rodentia > Sciuridae > Ictidomys > Ictidomys tridecemlineatus. Next base: position 55,498,487 of record NC_135491.1, on the reverse strand, counting down.
AAGATCAAAGGGAAGGAGAAGGGGCTCCCCTTGGCCTGGGCCAGGTCAGCGTCCCAGCATCCCCCTCCAGGCCTGGCTCAGGGTCTCCCAGAACTGGCTCTGGAGGTCTCCCTGGCTCAAGCCATGGTGGAAAGAAAGGCACGTCCTCTAGATGGACATAGAGTCCCAGAGACCAAAATGACAACCTTGAGTCCTGGAGAGGGACAAGGGCCAGCTCCAAAAAGATGACCCCTGGAGGGCCAGGCTGGCAAGATGCCACCCAGGCAGTAAGACCTGGACTGCAGGGCTGGGCCTCAGCAAGAGGACGAGAGGCCCCGGGACCCCAGGAGGATGTCACTGCACCAGGCACCAGCCCCAGTGCTGCAAATGTTCTGTGTCTGGGACCCATCTGTCACCGGAGCCTAAGGTGCTCCACTCTGTCCATCTCAGGCCACCAACAGCAACACAGCAGTGGGAGCAGCCGGCCTGGGCAGTAGCCGAGCCAGGCTCTGAACTCATGATACGTCCCTTGATTCCATATGGCCCTGGCCACAGTAGGGCCAGAGGGGCCTCCCCAGCACATAGCCCTACTTAAAACCCCAGGGCTTCTAGCAGCTTCTCAAAACACTGAACAGAGCCGGCCACAGAGGCACATGCCTATAATCCCTCCATAGGCTCAGGAGGCAGGAGGATCTTGAGTTCAAAGCCAGCCTCAGCAACTTAGCGAGACCCTAAGCAACTCAGTGAAACCCTAAGCAACTCAGTGAGACCCTGTCACTAAATAAAATACAAAATAGGGCTGGGGATGGGGCTCAGTGGTCGACTGCCCCTGAGTTCAATCCCGGTACCAAAAAAAAAAATTAAAAATTAAAAAAAAATCAATAAACTAAACACAGCACTACCAGTAACTCTACTTCTCTTGGGTCATACCCAAAAGGATTGAAGGCAGGGACTTGGGTGGCATTTGTGCCCTGCAATTCAGAGCAGCCCAAAGTCAGTTGACAAAATGGACAGACCAACTGCACCTGGGGGTCCCCGTGGAATATTAGTCAATCACAGAATGGAGACTCCATGTGCTGCCCTGTGGGTGATCCTCCAGGACACTGTGCCAGGGGACACAGCCAGTCATGACAGGAGTGGCACTGTGTCAGTAGGAGGTCACATGGAATAAGGAGGACACATTCATAGGGTCAGAGGTGGGATAATGAGCCTTGGAGGAGGAAGGCAGAGTCCCCGTTTCATGGGGCCAGAATTTAGTGTGGAGAGAGGAGAAAGTTCTGGAGGAAGATGATGGTGACGGTAACACAGTGTCGCTCAACTGTGCACTTAAGAAAGGCTAGGGCTGGGGATGTAGCTCAGCCATAGAGCACTAGCCTAGCACAGGTGGGGCCTGAGCTGGATCCTCAGCACCACATTAAAAATAAATAAATAAAAGGCAGTGTGTTAAAATGTTTAAAAAAGAAAAAGAAAGGCTAAAGTGGCCGGGCGGGCGCTGTGGCACACACCTGTAGTCTCAGTGACTCAGGAAGCTGAGGCAGGAGGATCTCAAGTTTGAGGCCAGTCTCAGCAACTTAAAAAGACCCTAAGCCACTTAGCAAGACCCTGGCTCAAAATAAACAAGGGCTGGGAGGTGACCCAGTGGTGAAGCACGCCTGGGCTCAATCCCAGTACTGAAAAGACAATGGTGATAGGAGGCTAAAGTGGTGGGTTTCGTGTCACATGTACTCCATGACACTGCAAGTGCAAGGCTCACACACCCACGCCTGGGGCTGGCCACCTCAACTGTGAAGACACCCACACTTTACCAAGCAGGCTGCACCGGGCTCCAAGTCTGAACACGCATGCTCTCTGGGGACTCTGGGGACCCACAGTGGGGCCACACAGGAGCTGGGCTCAGGCGAAATGAGGGATGGCGCAGAGCAGGCCGGGGCAGGCTGGGACCAGGCAGGCTGAGGTGCCTGCAACTGGCTTCCTCAGCAGGGGGTGGCAGGGGCATCCCAGTGGCTCAGGCAGAGTCACAGGCTCTGGCTAATGCCATTATTAAGCACTTTCTATGTTCAGCGCTTTGTATGCATCACTTCATTTATTTCTATGACCCTTTGAGGTTCTGCTACTTATCTCCACTGCTCAGACGAGGAAACCGAGGCACAAAAGATAGAAGCAACCTGCCCAGGGCCCCCAATTGAGAGCAGCAGGGACAGGCCGGGAACCCACATCTTAACAGGCCGGCATCGCTGGGGAGGTGCTGAGTCTCCCCCCAGGCTGGGGCCTCCCCCCTCGGGAAGTCCAGAGGGACCTGACTGTCGGCCAGGAGTCCTGGCCCAGGGCCCATTCTCCACGGAAACTGCTAGAAGCAGAAGCAGCTCAGCCTCCGGGCCAGTGCTGCTGATCTTCCTGAGAGAGGACTTGGGTAGTCCTGGCCCCCACTCCTCTTGGGGGCACAGAGACTCTGGGGCGGGGGCAGGAAGTGGAGGTGATGTGGCCCAGGGGGGTGAGCCATCCTGAGCGTCCCCCGGGCCTCCTCGGCCTCTGTGAGGCGGCTGCTTTTAGTGCAGCCTCTGCCTCCGCCCAGGAGAAGAGGAAGTGGTCAGAGGCCAGCGAGGGAGAACTCTCAGAGGACGTGTCCCAACCCGCACCACCCCTTCCCCCCAGGGAAGAGTGGACTGAGCTGGGGTGCCCCGCGCTTCGGGGAACCGCCCCCAGGAAGAAGGAACCTGCTTCGGCCCCACAGATGACCCCCGCACTCTCAAGAGCCTCAGTGCCTCCAGCCTAGAGAGCCCCAGGGTACACCGGAGGGGACAGCGGGAGCCCCAAACCAGCACCCCGCCCCCTGCAGGCTGGTAGCTCCCAAGCGATGGAGGACGCTGCATTGCCGTGGGGGACACACCTCTGGGGCTGCAGAAGCTGTGTGGACAGCGGCAGGTTGCTTTCCTTCTCTGGGCCCGGTTTCCCATCTGTAAAAGGGAGCCAACAAGAGTCCTGACCTCTAACAGCTGAGGTGAGAATTCAAAGGGGTGTTAGAGGTGAGGTGTCAACATCAAGTCTCGAGTGAAGTAAGAGCTTCTTTGATGGTAGCTACTGTTCCATGTCAGGGAATCGCGAGGACTGGGCTCAAGGGTTGCCCGCCTTCTCCGGGAGACTGGACCCAGGGCCGGCATCAGGTGGAAGCCGAGTGCAGGGTATTTCCAGAGAAAACCAGTAATGAATGGAGAATCAGAGAGAAAAAGACAAAAAAATGGATGCTCCCCATCTTGGCAGAGGTCCACTCTGAACCCCTTCCTCCTCAAGCACCTCCAGAGAAGGAGACCTCACCAAGATGTCCAACGGCCTTGCAGAAGGGGTCTGGGCACCACCTCGGGAGCTGAGCCAGATCTGCTTTCTTGCCCCAGGGCAGAGCGCTGCAGAACACTCGAGACCACGTGTTACGTGGGACAGCTGGCACAGCGCTTCTGTTCTGCCATCAAGAAGCAATCAAGGGGCTGGGACTTGGCAAGTTGAGTGAAGGACTGAGAGAGGGATTGGCCCCAGAATCGTGTCCCCTCACACTTTGCAATTCCTTCAGTGTCCCCCTTGGGCTGCTCACTGGGCACTTCTTTTCATTTGCCCTAGTCCTGGCCCTGGCTCTCAGCCCCCACACCTTCCTCCCTTTCCAGTATCCTGACCACTCCCACCTCCAAAGAATTCACCAAGAACCAAACAATACCCTTTATAAGAACATCCTGCAATTAAAAGAAGGAAAAACGGGAGTCGTGATTTGGGCAGGAAAATGACCTTATTTTTCAGAGCACAGAATAATTCATTACCTCGAGACTGAAAGCATCCTCACCCACAGATCTAGAAATCCCATTTCCAAAACAAATTCTTAAGGAAAGCACCAGAGACCTAAGTAGAAATTGTTATGATGAGACACCGTGCCAAATTTTTACCCGATTTCTGTGTGACAAAAGTCCAAGCAGGGCTGGGGTTATGGCTCAGCGGTAGAGCGCTCGCCTTGCACATGCGAGACCCTGGGTTTGATTCTCAGCACCACATAAGAAAATTTAAATTAAATAAAGTATTGTTTCCAACTACAACTAAGAAATAAATATTTTTAAAAAATTAAAAGAAAAAAAAAGTCCAACCAACAATTTATAGAAGAGGAACCACAATTCACCAGTTGGGAAAAAAACAAAAAACAAAAAATGGTCAGCCAGGCACAATAGCACACACCACTAATCCCAGCAACTTGGGAGGCTGAGGCAGGAGGATTGCAAGTTTGAGGCAAACCTCAGCAACTTATCAAGACTCTGTCTCGAAATAAAATAAAAAGGATTGAAATACATAGCTCAATGGTAGCACGCCCCTGCATTCAATTCTCAGCACTGTAAAAAAGAAAAAGAAAAAAAAAAAAGATGGTCAATTTCACTGATCATCACAAAATTAAAATGAAACACCATTCTCACAGTGTAGTTAAATAACACGCTATTTTTTTTAACCCAAACATAGCCCTCTTTCTCTCTCTCTCTCTCTCTGTACTGGGGGTTGAACCCAGAAACACTTTACCACTATACCACTGACCTACATCTCCAGCCCTTTTTATTTTTTATTTTTAAGATAGGGTCTTGCTAGGTTGCTTAGGGCCTTGCTAAGTTGCTGAGGCTGGCCTTAAACTTGCAATCCTCCTACCTCATCCTCCTGAATTGCTGGGATTCCAGGCATGTGCCGCTACATCCAGCCCAAACATCTCTCTCTATGTGTATGTATTGAAAGTTATTTTTTCATAATGGAACCATATTGCTCTACTACTTGCTTCTTTTACTGAACAGCACTTTGTGGACCTTTTTCTACATGAGTGACCCAGCAAGCCTCCTTATAAGCCATCACCATTGTGCATGTATGGCTAAACACAGGGGAACAATGCCAGATCACAAACCAAATCATGACATAAGTTTGGATAGAAACGCCAAATTGCCTTCTACATAATTTTCTGTTTGAATTGGCAAAAAGCATCTGTCAGTGTCTTTAAATTGTTTTAATTGAAAGACTACTTTGTCTGAAGTACGTGATTTGATAATGAGCATCTTCAGGGATTATGGAGATGGGAAAGATGGGCTCAGCGAGAGGCTCTGGCTGAGTTAGCGCCTGCTGTCCGCCAGCCCGGCCAGGTAACTGCCAAACCAGCTGTCCGTGAACATGTAAATCGAACCCATGCTCCGGGTGCATCAACTTCTGTTTCCTGCCAGGACATCCCCTCCTGAAAGCGGCAGCAGGAAGGCAGCTGGGCTGAGCTTCAGTGAGCACGGAGCCTGGAAGGGAAACCTCACTCTTGGCCTCCACCCTGGACCCTCTGCTGCCCCCACTGCCCCCGACCCCAGCTCTCTCTGAGAGGTCACCAGCAAGAGCGAAAGAGCCAGAGGCAGTCGTTACACGGGACTGTTTCAATTTCAGCTCTGCCAGTGTCTCCTTGACCTCTCCAGCCTCAGTTTTCCTGTCTGTAAAATGAGCTGACTGAATCCTGCCCGGGTGTGGCTTCAGGTCTACGGCTGGGGGAACAGGGGCGCCAGCCTGGGACTTTCTGACCCCAGTGCTTCCCAGAAACAGTCTTCTTTGAAGTTTTAAAAATGTGAACAGGGGGATGGGGATATAGCTCAGTTGGTAGAGTGCTTGCCTGGCATGCTCAAGGCCCTGGGCTCAGTCCCCAGCAAAACACGTACACACACACACACACACACACCTGAATAAGTCAAATCACCCAAGACGGCAGAGTGGGCAGTAGGCCTGCTTCCGAGCCCGCCCACCCCTGCCGGGTCTCCCCCAGGGTCGGCCCCGGGCCAGAGGTGCGCAGGGTTCTTCCTCTTTGCCGCCCGCTTGGAGGGCTGTCAATTCCAAGATTCCAAGACACTGGGGCTTTAGGCACACAACGTGAACTACACTCCCCAGAACGCACCGCTCTGGGCGCTTCCTGTCTGTGGACTACACTTCCCAGAAGGCAGAGCGATCAGGCACCACCCCGTTTCCGCTTCCGGCCCAGGTGATTTCTGGGAGTTGCGGTCTCCATCCGTGTCGGGTGCCGATGTGCTAGGACTAAGGGCGCCGCGGTGGTCCAGGCAGCGGCCCCACCGGGATGAGTAGATGTATATGAGACACGGAGACACCTGAAACCACTCTCCACCCTCCGTTGCCGGCAGACCGGCTCAGTTTGCGGCCGCACCGCCCCTGGGAGCGTGATTGAGCTTCCCCCTGACTTCGGTGGCTCGGTTGGTGTCGGGTGTTGTAGGCGCCGTGCGGTGGCGTCCTCTGCTCGGTGACATCATGTTGCCCCACCAGCGCACCCGTGCCCTTCCTCCTTCAGACCTACTCCCCTCCAAGGCAGTAAAGAAAAAGGAAGGAAGCACCGCTCGATAGGCTAGCCCTGCTCCTGCAGATGACTAAGTAGTCGCATTGCAGGGAGGAAACGCGGGAATGCAGTTGGGCCACCGAAGCCAGCTTCTGAATCAGCACCTGGGAGCACAGGTTCTCAGCTGTGCTCTTTGTTAAAACCCACACGTCCACGTCACCCCAGATCCGCTGAATCAGCCCCGCCCCGCCCACGTGACTGATGTGCAGCCAAGCTGAGGATTTAGGTTTACGGGGAGATGCATCACATTTGTAGTCTAGACTTACCTGTCTGCCTGCCTGGAGTGCAGTGAGTAGGCTTATTTAGCCGGGGACAATGGCGCAGGGCTGTAATCCCAGTGACGTGGGAAGCTGAAGGAAGATAGCCTCAGCAACTTAGTGAGACCTTGTCTTAAAAAGGGGGGGGGGCGGCGCTGGGGATGTAGTTCACTGTTAGAGCACCCCTGCGTTAAATCCCCAGTACACCCACACACACAAGATATATAAAATATGCGGTTTTTATGTTTGTCCCATGCCACCCTCAATACAGAATACACTTGGGATTAATTCGGGGCTGATACTGACCACAGGGCCAAATGTCTGTGGCCAGTAGCCCATTGGTCAGTGCCCATGGTTGTAAGTATTTTGAATACAGCTCTGAGTTACTGTCATTGGATGGAACTGAGAATGATCTAGCATAGAAATGTTCCCCAACACTACCAAGTGGCCAGGTCATCCTGGAAGGCAACCCTCCTGACTTTTCATTGGTCAGCACTAGTCACACATGCCCATGCTGTCCAATAATGGAAAGAGGACTAGGAGTGCCATCCTCCAACTTAAGTCAATCAAAATTGAGTCTCTGGTGCTGGCACCCTGGCACGGGCTCTGCAAAGAGGAAGGAAACCCCTCAACACCTCAGTAACCAAACATACCTTATCTAGGTTGGTCCTGCCATGATTTACACGCTGGAGTTCCTTTATAAAAGCATTTAATGATTCTTATATTTTTTGCTGAAGGTTTATGGAATAATGGGGGAAAGTTTCTAGCATACAGCATTCTTTTCAAAATGTCTATTACTAGCCTGCTGGTGGCTACTAATCCCAGAGATTTAGGAGGCTGAGGCAGGAGGATCGCAAGTTGGAGGCCTGCCTGAGCAACTTAGGGAGACCCTGTCTCAAAAAAATAAAAAGAGCTGGGGATGTAGCTCAGTGGTAGAGTGCCCCTGAGTTCAATCCCCAGTAATGCTAAATAAATCATATTCTTCTTCTGGTTCTTACTGAGAGGAATTCAATTCTTTCCTCTTTTCTCAAACTTGCCTCCTCATCCTCCTCACCACTATATTTTTCCTGAAGTGCTTGAGATTGAACACAGGGCCTTGCTCACGCCCATCAAGTGCTCTCCCACTGTGCTACCTCCCCAGGCCTCGTTACTAATATTTGCAGAATGCCAAAAGACCTTTTTCATTGCAAGTGAGACAAAATTTAAACTGCTTTAAACAAAAGGAGGAAATATTGGCTCATGTAACTAGAAATATCGAGCTTCAGTCACAGCTGGACCAGGGGCTCAGTTAAACCATGGAGTGGAGCACTCCATGCAGATTGGCCCAAGCATCCTTCTGTCACCTCCACGCTGGAGGACTATTATCCCTAGTGCATCGGTGAGCACACCCAGGCCTCTAGGCGGAGCCAGTGGGGTGAGGACCCAGGCAGGCCTGGCCGCAGGTAGCTAGGTCCTCCCCACATGAGCAGATAGTTTAATGGACCTGCTACTTGACCATGCGTCTTGGCTCTTCCACGGAAGCAGCTGATCCAGCAATGTGGCCCTCTCTCCTAGCCTGAGGACAGTGGCTGAAGGGGGCCCTTCAACTTGGAGAAGGAACAACATCACATCCTTATTTGCTCTACGCTGGAATCAGAATTAGCATTTTGTCCACCTGTGACTGAAGGTGCCCAAGCATCCATGGAAATCCCGCACATCTTCAGACCACAGGTTTCGCACACTTCAAAATGTCATTCACGCCGTCCACTACTTGGAGATGTCTACTGCTACTGGGCCACCCGCTAGATTGGGTTATTAAATGTGTTTGAAACAATCATGAAGACTACCATGTCATGCGTTTAGGTTTTTATGTGTTGGTAACTATTTCAGAATAACTGGCTGATTTTCATGCTTTGGAATTAGTTTCTGTACAGCTGGCCCCTCCTACCTGTGTCTTCCACACCCACAGATTCAGACAACCTTAGAGGGAGAATATTCGGGACAAAATATCGCATCCGCATTGAACACGTACAGACTTTCCTTGTCATTATTCCCCAACCAACACAGCGTGACAAATATTCACGAAGCTTTCCCATTGTATTCGGTATTGTAAGTAATTCAGAGGTAGCGAGGTACGCGGGAGGACACGTCCAGGCTCTGTTGCAAACACTGTGCCACTTAATATGAGGGACTCGAGCACCTGCAGACATTGGTGGCCCCAGGAGTCCTGGAGCCAGGGGAAGCCGGGGAGCACACCTTTCTCCTCTTTGTTCTTGGATCCTAGGAAGTCACCCTGAGGGAACTGGCAAGACTCTCCTCAGAGCCCCCAAGACCCAGGGACGTGACAGCCGAGTTTGGACACTGGAGGGACATTTGAGGTTAGGAGCCAGGCTGTGACAGGAGTAACAGGGTGCACAGCTGCTCCTCAGGCTCAGAGGATCCAAGTCCAGGGGAGCTTTGGGGTGATGAGCTCCCCAACACCATAGTGACTCCTGAGTACCAGCTCCTGTCCCCTCCAGAAAGCTGGGCACACAGTGGCCACAGCAGCCTCCAGGAACACAATGCTGATCACGTGGCTCAGGGGCTTCACACTTTTCCAGGGCTCACCAATGCCCTTGGCTGTCATCCGTGCAATGGCCCACAAGCCCTTCACCCCTGGCCTGTGACCCTGGCTGGCCTCTTTCACCTGCCACCCCAGTGCTCCACTCCAGCTCCGCTGTTCTCTGGCTCCTGGAACGTGTCCCTCCAGCCTGATGGCCTTTGACCATGCCAGTCCCTCTGCTGGGACAGAAAGCCTGTGTCAGTCAGTCCCATCAGCACACTAGTTCCTTTAACAGAGAGTGTAACGTACACTAGGAATTGGGAGGCTCAGGGCCACGAGTCCATGTGCCTGGCCAGCAGCCCTCAGTGCCTCTCTCCACCAGACAGGAAGGAGAGCTGGTCTCTGCAGGGCAGCTGGGCAGAGGGCTCATGGCTCTTCCCTGAGTAGTGCTGGCCAGTGGGACCTCAGGTGGCCCAGCCTCCACAGGAAGACTGCAGTACCCTGCCTGCAAAATGCTGGATGCTCCCAGAGAACTGAACAGATCTGGAGGACATTCCCAGGCTCCAGCTCAGGGTAAAGCCCTGGGCTGAAGACCTCATTACCCAGTTTGCCTCTCCTACAACCACACATTGGCTGTATAACTTTGGGCCAGTCACTGCCCCTCTCTGGGCCCATATCTTACTCATGCAAATGAGCAGGTTGAGCCTGAATCCCCATCACTAAGGGCTCTGGGTTCTCTCCAGGGAAAAGCTAGGGGTGAGCTACTGCCCAAAAGTGCCCAAAAGCCACAAACTGCTCTGGCCCCAGTAGCTGCAGGTGCTGGAAAAACAGGTGGTTCCCTTTCCCAGCATCTCTGGCCACAGCACACCACTGGCTCTCAGGCTCCCAGAGGGAAAAGCCCAACCACTGGCCCCCAGTATAGCTCACCTCAGTGGCTGGACTGTCCCCTGGGCAGCACCCTGCGGGGCGCCCTCCCTCTCTGGGGAGGGCTGAGTTCCTGCTGCAACTTCCCCTTCTGGTCTTCGTACCAGCCTGATGTGAGTTCTCCAAACAGCTGCCAAAGACTCACTGGCTCTCAGCCTGGTGACTGTCCCCCAGAGAGGGTTCCCAGGCTGCAAGTAACAATGCACACTTTGGGACATAATGATACTAACAGATACGCAATGTTTATCATCTGAAATGTACACTTAAGCAGGCAGCCTGTGTTTTATCTGGCAACCTACTCCCAGGGGACACCTGCCCATGTCTGCAGACAGTTTTTCTTTATCCCAGCTGAGGGGTGCTCCTAGCATCTCTAGGGTCAAGGCCAGGGATGCGCTCAGCACCCTTCAAGGCACAAGAGAACCTTCACAGAGAGGGAGCCATCCCCAGAGCTGCACACTGAGGATAGAAACCTGGTCCTCCGGTGTTGACACACATAACACTGTGATCTCAGGACTTCGTTGAGGGCACAGCAGTTGGAAAAGTCCAGGAAACAGGCACGTGTGCGATGCCCTGTTCAAGGTCACACAATACAGACCTATGCTGTGTGGGCCCTTTGGATAATAACTCATCTACCTTTCCAAATGCAGAGCCATAGCAAGGTCAGCCATGAAAGACAGGCGGAGGGTCAGGTGGAGCCTTTCAGGATTCCAGGACACGGGATGGGCATTCTGGACCTCTTTGAGGCCCACCCAGGAGAGGGAGAGGAACCCTGGTGTCACCATCCGGCTGTTTCTAGTCACGCCACCAGGGGGCAGCAGAGGCCGGAAGATGGCAGCATGGCAAGACTGTGCCCCAGGACTACCCTCATTGTGGTCACCTGGGCTGCACCAGCAGCTGGTGATTTTTTTTTTTTTTTTAACAGATCCCTGGTAATTCTATTGTGCAGGCAGGACTGAGAACCACCGGTCTAAGGCCTGACTGCGTGTCAGAATCACCAGGGAGTTAAAAAACCCACGGTGCAAACAACTTCATGTACACGGACAGATGAGCAGGGTCTACACAGAAGGGACGTCGAGCAGCCAAGAAAGGAATGAAGTCCCCATACTCACACAGTGCGGATGCTGGAGTGGTGTACTCAGCAAGCCCCTGCCTTCCTGGAGATTTGGCCACAAACCTAGAACTGCTAAAGAAAGCAAAACAAGCCTTTTGATTTTGAACATTTTGTCTGTGAAGTATCTGAGGAGACAGAGAAGTTTACCCTGATTTCAACAATACTCAGGTACGAGCGCACCAAAGCATCACTTGGTACCTCATAACTGAGCACATTGTTCATGCTCTGGGGATTGAACCCAGGGCCCCAGGCATGGCATGCGCTCCACCACTGAGTCACATCCCCAGGACCGATATGTACAATATTTGCATTTTTATATATCAGTTTAAAAATTAAATTCAAAGAAAAAAAGAAAAAAATTTCAGACAAATATAGATGGTCCTTGTCTTATGGGGGGAAGGAAACTACCAAGAAGGAGGGAACCCAAGTAGTTATTGATGGGTGGCTGTATAAACCAAATGGGAGAGAGAGGGAAGATTACTGAGCTGTGGAGGGAAGGGAATTCCAACCGGGGCACAGCACGGTGACCCTGAAGACTCACTGCGGAGTGGGGTTGCTGAGCCTGGGCTGAGGGGGTGGACAGTGGTTAGTGGGTGTGGCTTCAGCTTAGGATGGTGACAGTTCTGGAGGTGACGGTTGCAGAACAGTGTGAGAGTACTTAATACCAGTGGATTGGTCTCTCAAAAATGGTTAAAACAGGGCTGGGGTTTAGTTCAGTTGGTAGAGTGCTTGCCTGTATGCACTAGGCCCCGGGTTCAATCCCCAGCACCACAAAAAAAAAAAAAAAAAAAAAAAAGAGAGAGAGAAAAAATGGTTAAAACATGGCCTGGGGTGTGGCTCTGGGGTCAGCATGTACTTAGCACCTGCATAGCCCTGGGCTCAGTCCCCAGCACCACATGCACCAAAAAAAAAAAAAAAAAAGTTCAAAATGATCAATTTATATACATATGATATATAATGCATATATTATATATTTTACTGATATTTGAAAAATATAGCAAGAACATAAATGCTGGACTTCACAATTAAAGTTTAAGATTATTCCACAAAACAAAAACAAATGCCAATGTCCAAATCTCTCTCAGACCAATGAAGTCAGACTGCCGAGGAGGACTGGCATTTTCTGTGTCCAGATGGATTGCACAAGCAGCCGCGGCCCAGTGTCCCTCTTCTGGGATTTCAGCACCTGGCTGTAGCTGGTTCTCCAGCCACTGACCTGTCCTGATGGCTGTAAAACACATCCACAGGTTCTGCCTCTCCCCTCGAGCGAGGGCTGGACTTAGGGACTCACTTCTTACAGGGGAACAAAGGTGGGGAAGGAGATGGAGAGGGAGGGGAAGGAGAGAGGAGGGGAGAGGGCCAGAGGGGTGGGGGGAGTTGGCAGGGAAGGAGACCTGGCGAGATGAGGGGCCGTGGGATCAGGAAACAGGCACCGTGGCTTCTGTGTGGATCTCCCTCAGACCCCTCACCCCGAGGCGGCCAGCTTTTCTTGTCATAAGAACACTCAAGTGGCCCAGGGCCCCCACCGTCAGCCATGTGAGGGATCCATCACAGAAGCGCACCCTCAAGCCCCAGTTAAAACCTTCAGTGGTCAGGACGGTCACAAGGGCAGCCCTGGGCCACAGCCCAGCCATGCCTCTCCCAAATTCCTGACTCACCGAAGCTGTGACATGATGACTGTTTGCTGACTTTACGGAGCAACTTGTTAGGCAGCAACAGATAACTAGCATCCATCCCCCTCTACACGCCACCCACCCATCCACCATCTGTTATTCGCCACTTGTCCATACATTGGTCCATTCAGTGGTCCACCTACCTGACCGTCCATTCACCCATCCATCCACCTGCTCTGCATAGAACCCAGGGTCCAGCAAATGTCGGACCCATGAAAACATTTGTCAAATGAAGGAACCAAAGATTTCCCAGACATGTGCTCTTTGTGTCTTGCCGAGATAGGTCCAGGGAGCCTCAAATAAGGCCCTGAATCACTGAGAGATGGGGCAGTACCTGGGCTGCAGAGCCACTCTGCTACCTCCTGGAGGAGCCCCCACCTGGATCCAGTTAGCCACCTTCTCTCCTGCTGAGAACCAGCCCCAGCTGCTCTCCCACAAGCCCTCAAGCCCCTTGGTATGTGTTTGACTTAAGAATCTTGTTTGGGGCTTTCACGGAGGTTCAAAAACCTGGGCCAAATGGAGCAGCCACAGCGGGGCCAACTTCCCTGTGGGACAAAGACCCTCTGCCTCTACCGAGCAGTCACTCAGGCCAGGCCTGCCCACCCCCTGTGCCCCACTCAAATGCTTGTCCAGCCTGCTCCTGTTTCACCCCAGGGGTCATCTTGCTTGCTAGGCCCTCCGCTCTCTCATCTATGGAGTGAGACACAGAGGGCCCCTCAGCGAGCAGCCCATGCTACTCTGCTAAGAAAAGAGCAGGGGACAATGACACCACAGTCCTCCTGCAGCTGGCAGGGCCTTGGGTGGCCCTCTCCTCCCCTCTGGCCCTACGACTGGGCACTGGCTGCATCGCCTCCCTGCTCCTCTGGCGCCCATGCCCACCCCACCTCCGGGCCTTTGTGCTGGCTGCTCCTGCCTGGAGCACTCTTGCCCAGATACCCAGGTGGCCACTGCGCCCTCCTTCAGGTCTGTGCCCAGGCGTCACCTTCTGCCTTGCTGAGCACCGTCTTCCACTCTCCCTAGCCCCCTTTTTGAATTTACTTCCCCACCATATTTCTCCTTCTAAAAACTCCATCTTCTCCCTATTGGTTGTGTTTGTTGCCTGACCCCCTTCAGAACCCAGGCTGCACCAGGGCCAGAGTTGGGGTCTTGTTCCTGCACTGCTAGATCCCAGCTGGGCACCAGAGTGCCCAGCGCACAGGAGAGGACGATCAAGATGGATGGTGGTGGGTGGTGGATGACGGTAGGTGAGTGCTGCGTATGGGGTGGATGGATATATGGACGGATCAACAGAGAGACGGTCAAACGAAGAGGGGATCGAGGGAGCGTTTCTAGCAGCTTAAGTCAACCTGTGAGTTCTCCATTCTGGACTCCAGGGGCAGCCTCAGGGCTTTCCTGATGGAAAATGTTCTGTCCTTCCAGCTCCGACAGTTTCCATGAGCAGGAAATCAAGTTCCCTCCACGTTACCCAAGTTCACTGCTGCTCTTCCCCACGCGGCCGGGGCAGCGAGGGCGCGTCTTCACATTGTCTCAGCTGAACCAGGGGAAAGAGAACTGGCAAGAGGTGGCTGGGTGGGGGCGGTGGCCAGGTCACCTGTCCACCTTCAGCTGGGAGGGAGCTCTGAGGTCTAGAGTCCCTGGGCATCAGGGGACGCAGGTCTGAGTCAGCTCCCCACGTCGCCAGAGTCCCACCCAGAAGGGAAGAGGAGACCCCCAGGGGAGGGTGCTGGGGGCACGCCAGGGACCATCACCTCTACCTCATCGCATGAGGTCCCCCCAAAGTTCACATCCGGGCCAGCATTGGAACACCCAGGGGCCTGCGAGGAGTGCCCGGTGACAACAAGAACAAGGGGGACACCAGCCAGGACTGAGCCCCTGTCCACTTCCACCTCCACTGGCCAGCGGGGGACGTGGGGCTCGGGCCCAGGGGAGGGAGGGACCTGCTGTCCCCAGCCTCGACTTTTTTCTCCTGATGGCCTCAGAGAACCAGAAAGAAAGATGTGACCGTCAAACGGAGAGGCCTCTGTGTGCCCCAGGGACTCCTGCTGCGGGCTCCGTCCCTGGGGGCCGGTTCCAAGAGCTCAGTGAAGCATTTGTGGCCCCACAGAGGCTCTTAATGAGGGGCATAAACCCAAAACAGTGGGCTCAGGGGAAGGAGGGACAGGGACGGCGGGGGGAAAAGGAGGAGGTCGCAGCACCCGCTCCCCTCAGAGGGTCCCCTCTGCTCCTGCGGGGGCCGTTTCCAGACTTGGGCCCTGAGAGCACAGTCCCTGGACCCCAAGGCCCTATCCTGGGGACGTGGGGCTGCGACAGGAGCCAGGCAAGGCCCTCCCAGTCTGGGCCCGAGCAGGACCCAGGTCCACGAGGCTCAGCGCCACCCAGCCGGGCCCAGGCTGCAGCAGCTGTGTGGTCTCCATGGCAACGCTGACGTCAAGGACCCGGCTGCTAAGGCTGCCTCCCGCCCAGCCACCAACCCGGCCCCACCAGCCCCAGCCCCCGGGCAGCAGCAGGGACCCTGCGGAGTCAGGAGTCAAAGCCGCCCACCTGCCCTGCGATCTGCCCTGGACTGGTGGCCAGAGGGGCCAGGTGTGAACGGGCCAGCCCGGTCCATGCTGCCCTCTTGCTTTCCTCGCCACCCAGCACTCACCGCCCCTTTGTCCTGAAACTGCCCCCAGCCGGCTGCTAGGGTAACAGACCCGACTTCCTTTTCCATTTCCTGAAGCCCCCGCCCAGGAAGAGTCCACATTTAATAGGACGTGGGAGTGACCTGCCCACCTCTCCCTCCACTGCTCCACAATGAAGCCAGGGGCGTGTGCAGCTCCCAAATGATCTCATATCCCCTCGATATGGCTGCTGACTGGCTTCCCTGTCCCCAGTCGCTCACGCCCCACCCAGTCCTCCTCTGCTGTACCACCTCTCAGGAGGCCTGTCCCACTCCCACCTGAACATCCAGCTGGCCGCTGGACTGTGGCTTCCTCATTTCCAGTTCAGTCAACTGTGGGCCAAAGACAAAACACACACGCACTGAATAGAGACCTTCTTTCCCGTCCCGATTCCCTACACGATGCAGGAAAATGCTTGCTTTGAAGCACAAATGATCTTGACATGCTTTAAGTGTGGGGCAGGATGTTGTTTTAGTCACTTTTGGTCACTGTGATCGCAAGACCTGCAAAAGCAACGGAGAGGAAGAAACGTTTGTCACTTGTGGTTTCAGAGGCCTCCGTCCACAGTTCGGTATCTCTGGCCCGAAGCGAGGCAGGACTCAGAGAAGGGCACAGAGAAGGAGAGCAGCTCAGGACGTGACAACAGGAGACAGAGAACTCTGCTCACCAGGGACAGAGTATAAACCCGTCACACCCCCATGACTGCTCCTCCAGTCACTTCCCATCTGCCTACAGTAACCTGCAGTTATCCTGTGATTAGGCTAAGGTGCTCATAACCCAATCATTTCACCTCTGAAAATTCTTGCATTGTCTCAGACCTCGCATCTAAACCATAGCGGATGGGAATAGGTCAGATGCAAACCGTACACCATTTTCATGAGACTTTAGCATCCCGGTGTCTCTGCATGCATGTGGGTGGGTGGTGTCCTGGAACCATTCCCCTCTACTTTTATTTTTAAAAATAGAATCGGGAGATGCCCGCCTTCAGATGGGACTTAGGACCAGACCTGTGAACGTGACATCGGCAAGTCAGTGTGCTGGAGCCTACCCCAGGGCCTGGCAAGACTTTCTGCTTGGGATTCACTGGGACAGTCTCCTGGTGGCCTCCTCTCGTCCTCGTGTCAGCGAAGGGGTTCTACCAGTGTGCTACTGCTCTACCCCCGGGCCCCTGCTTCTCACCACAGGACCCCCGCTGCCCCCTGCTTTATACAGAACCTGGAATGGAGAAAGGAATTGGGAAATTAAGGGAGAAATACTGAGTCTCAAAGGAAGTGCCCCCAAGTCACTGAAATGTAGAAAGCATCCAGGGAACATTGCAGCAACTGAAGGACATGCCCTTGACTCACACACCCCTGAGCCATTGTAACCTGAGGGGTGACACCAAAGGCAGAAAATGGGCGGGTATAAAACGACATAGTTCCACCCTGGCTCCATGTCCAGTCCAGCCCCTGGAAACTGTCCCTCCACACCGCACACTAACGGAGTGTGTCTCTCCCTCTGAGGAGGGCCCCCACTCTCCCTTGGATGGGTACTCCTTACTTTACCCCAAAGGTGGCTCTCAGATCCCCCATTCTCCCTTGAATGGGTATTGACTTTCCTAAATAAACCCCTGTCGGTGCCTGTGATTGGCAGGTGCCGGAAGTCTTTTCTGCTTGTGAGCCAAGAAGTTCCCCTTCTACCCTGGGACTCCTCAGACCCCTCTTCAGAGGCAGCTCTTCTCTCATGACAGAACCACACTGTCCCCAAAGCAGCCACAGGACACTCGTGGGAACTACTGAGCACACGAAACGTGGCTGCTCCCGACTCAGACATGCTGCGCGAGCAAACGCACACGAAGCTACAAACTGCAGCCAAGACTTGGCATGGAGGAGAGAGAACCTGCAGGGTCCCAGGGTTTTTTACTGGTCTCAGGTTGGAATGCTAATACTATGGGTCAGTTAGGCTAAGGACAAGTACATTGGTAAAATCAATTCTGTTTCTTTTTACTCTTCAAAATGTGGCTACTAGACGCTGGGCGTGGAGGTGCACCTGTAATCCCAGTGACTTGGGAGGCTGAGGCAGGAGGACCACAAGTTCAAGGTCAGCCTTGGCCATTTAATAAGGCCCTAAGCAACTTAGCGAGATTCTCTCCAAATAAATAATAAAAAAGGCTGGGGATGTGGCTCAGTAATCGGGTATTTCTGGATTAAATTCCTACTACCAAAAAAAAAAACCCCAAACCAAAACCAAAATAATAACAACAACCCTCACCACTAGGGGGAGTCAGGGCCCACACCCTGCCCAGATCCCCAGAAGCAGCAGGATTCTCTGAGGTTCCTTTTGGACTGACATCCCTCCCGCTCCCTGGCAAATCAGAAAGAGGACCTGGGCATGCGTTGTGGGGTAGGCGGGTGGGGAGGGTCAGCAGGGGGCAGTCTTGCACTTCTGTGCTTAGTTTAGAGCAACAACAGTAGAGAGGTCTGTCTTAGGAGCTGGGCTGGGTCCCTTCCATCCTGTCCTCGTCCTCTGGGTCTGTGGAAAGGACCAATGGTACTTTGGGGAAGTTTCAACTGGGAGTCAGGAGAGGATCTGGGTCCTGTCTCTTCACTTTACACCAGGCCCCACAAATGGTGTAGCCAGCCTGGAGTCAGGCGACTCCAAATGGAAAGTACATGTGAACCATCTGAAGACCTTGTCTGGGTGAGCCCCTGGCACTGCATTTCCAAAGAACTCTCACGTGATCATAAGGCTGCTGGTTCCAGGCCCCACGTGGAAAAGCCAGGCCTGTGGACCAGAGGTCTCAACCCTGGCTGCACAGGAGAGTCATCTCAGAAGCTTTCAAATGATGTCTGCCCAGGCCCCACCCCAGACCTCGTCAATCAGGGTCCCTCCGATGGAGCTCAGCCATCAGCATGTTTTCAAAACCCACCCAGTAAGCCGGATGCAGTGGTGCTCGCCTGTAATCCCAGCACCTCGGGAGGCAGAGGCAGGAGGATCGCAAGTGCAAAGCCAGCCTCAGTCATTTAGCAAGGCCCTAAGCAACTCAGTGAGACCCTATCTCTAAATAAAATATAAAAAGGGCTGGGGTTGTGGCTCAGTGGTTAAGTGCCCCTGGGTTCAGTCCTCTGTACACACAAAAAACCCTCGACAACAATAAAAATGACCCAGTGATTTCAATGTACACTGACCATCTCTTTGAGGGCAGCATCTCTGAAACTTAACATGCACAAATCACCGGGGCACCTTGTTTACTATTATTATCATTTTGGTACCAGGGATTGAACTCAGGGGCACTGGACCCCCTCAGCCACATCCCAGCCCCATTTTATTTTATTTAGAGACGGGTCTCACTGAGTTGCTTAGTGCCTCGCTGGTTGCTGAGGCTGGCTTTGAACTTAGGATCCTCCTGCCTCAGCCTCCTGAGCTGCTGGGATTACAGGCCTGCGCCACTGTACCCAGTTTGTTTAATGCAGACTCTGATTCGGCAGGTCTGAGTGGAACTGAGACTGCACTGCTCACAGACCCTACAGCATGCTGATGCGGCTTGTGCACAGGCCATGTTTGGAGTGGCGAGGCTCTAGGCTTAATTCTTTTTCTGGTTAGCAGCATCAACGTTAGAGTGGGGACAGAAAGAAAAAAAAAAAAGCCAGAACAGGAGTCTTCAAGGCCCTTTCCAAATCTAGATAGGGCACACTGAAAAGTGACACCAAGTCAGACGTCCCACCAGGCCTATCTGTGCAGGCTGCACACTGCCCAGGGCTGCCACATCCCAGGGGCCCCTTACATCATGGGTTTGTGTGTTTATTATGACGTTTCCAGCAGGTGGCAGTCGAGTGTTCTAAGGAAGGGATCCAGACACCAAGAAGCTTCATAAGGACGGACAAGGATGGCTGCCACAGGAGTCCTGAGGGCACAGCTCACCTTCCCATTCCAGACGCAGCTGAGGAGCTGCAGCCATCTTGTCATTTAAAAAGTCATTCTTTGGTGCTACTTTTTTTTTTTTTAAGTGCCATTCATGCCACACAAGATAAACCGTTTTAAAGTATGCATCTCTTGACAGTTAGAATATTCACAGTCGTGCAAACACCATTTCCATCTAGTCCCCAAACACATTCAGCACCCAAGCAAAACCCTATACCCACTCAGCAGTCTCCCCCAACCCCGGCCCCTGGCAAATGCCTACCTGCAGTCTCTACAGAGCTGCCCCTTCTGGAAGCTTCCAGTGGAAGGGTGTGCTGTGCCGTGCTCTGGGCCTAGCTTCCTTGGCTGCACCATGTGTCTGAGGCTCGCTTGCGTCGTAGGTTGTATCAGTACTTTATTCCATTTTAGGACCAGTATCTGTTCCTCGTGTACTTACCATTCTGGTCGATGGACATTTGGGTTGTTCCCACCTGATGTCCTTTTAAAAGTCGTGGGGAACATGGGTGGCAAATTGCCCACATTGTCATTGCAGGAGACACCCCGTCTCCAGGGTCAGGACGGGAGCATCTCCATCATGCCAGTGCTCCCTGACCCCTCCCGGGTCCACAGCAACCCCACTGCAGAGACAGCTGCCCGGTGACCTCTGGAACGTGTGGGGCGCTCACCTACTCCTGAGCTCCCTAGCAGGAGCAATATTGGTCCAATTAATCCATGACATTCCGTGACATTGTGTCTCAGTTGTTGGCTCCTCCCTCCTGTTCGGTGGAGGTCTCTTGTGTCTGTCTCTGTACTGACTCCTTCGCCAGCTAACAAGGACTTTCACGCTGTCCCCCTGTGACTCTCCCCTGGTGTTGCTCTGCTGTGGACATTTGAGCCCTTCCACTCTCTGGCTATTATAAATCGTGCTGCTGGGAACACTCTTGCTCCTGTTTGGGGGGTGGGTGTGTTCGGCTCTAACCGGGGTAGTGGTTACGGGGCTTCCGCAGGCTGCGTCCCACTGGCCGGGCTGAGCCGTCGCCAGCACCCACCCCCATCTCCAAACTCCAGTGCAAGACAGTTCTCAGGCTCCGGCACAGACCCTTCCAGCTGGGCCCAGGGGGTCCTTCAGTAGCTACGGGGCTGGGTGACCATGCAGTCCTCTTGGGAGGGCTTGCAGTCCACCCCTTCCTCTGTCTCCTAACGTGGTTAGTCACTTTTGTTACTTGGCCTTCCCCAGAAGCAGACGATGAGGTGAAGGCCAAGTACGGGAGGTTGTTCAGGAAATGGTCCCAGAAAACACCAGGGGGACAAAGGGAAGGCCTGGGAGGGGCAGGGGAGGGAAGGATGTCCTAACAAGTCGCCAGCGCAACTGGGGATTAACCCAGGGAGGGACTGGGAGCTGTCCACTCCCCTCCAGGAGTGAGTTGAGGGACCACTGCCCCACCTCCCATCTGTCATGGCCCAGGGCTGCAGCAGGGCCCAGGGCTGCAGCAGGGCCCAGGGGCTAACTCTGGCCCTGCTGTCTGCCTTCGGAAGAAGGCAAGAAAACTGAAAGTCGCCTTGCCTGCCTGCCCACCCTCCCGAGCCAGTCACCATATTGTGCAGCTTATACCTGCACCTCTCTGGGCTCTTTCTCCACGTGGTCCAGGCCCCAGGGCGGCTCATCCACTCACCAGCCATAGCAGACCTTCCCAGAGGCCTGGTCTATGGCCTTGCGAAGAGACCCAGCCTCTCCTGGCTGCTGCTCCTGGGTGAGTTCCGGGGATCCTGTTAGTGTCTGTTCAGAGCCACGCCAGGAGGGGTGAAGAGTGAGACCCGTGAAACCCCAGTACCTCTGGCACGTGGTGGGTCCAGGCACGCGCTTTGCTTAAAAATCGTGACTTTATAATCATTCCTTCTCCTCCAGGTAAGTCCCGGGCTCCTGAATATGATCAGTAAGAAATAGTTCACCTCTCCTTCCCCTCTGGCCACGGTGTCCAGTGGTGCCCCTGGGAAACCCCTACCTAGCTGTGTGCAGGTGGCCCTCTATGGGAAATGATCTTTGAAGATGCCACTAAGGATCTTGAGATGATGCCATCCCTAAATCCAGTGTGAAGCGTGCCTGTAACCCCAGCAACTCGGAAAACTGTCAGGAGGATCTCAAGTTCAAGGCCAGTCTTGGCAACTTAGCAAGACCCTGTCTCAAAACAAAATGCAAGGGCTGAGCCATGGCTCAGTGGTCGAGTAGCACGGACGAGTCCCTGGATTTGATCCTCAGCACCACATAAAAATAAATAAATAAAATAAAGGCATTGTTTCCAACTACAACTAAAAAATAATAAAAAATAATAAAATGTAAAGAAAAAACAAAGAGCCGGGGACGGGCTGGGATGCGGCTCAGCGGGTTCAATTTCAGGACAGAAAGAAAGAAAAAAGGAGAGGCCCGCAGACCCTGGCCAAGAGGTGCAGGAAGTCAGGCAGGATGGCAGTGAGGCCACCATAAGCCTCGGAGGCCAGGAGCCACCAGCAGCTGGTGACAGGAGGAGCCTCCCGAGGAAGCAGGGCCTCTGCATCTGCAGGTCAGGTTTCTCCAAACCGGGAGAGGGCGATTCCCCTCCCCGCCCCCCAGCTGGGGTAACCGCCCAGGGGACGAAGCCAGTCACCAACGCCCCAAGCACTGCATTGGTTTCAGATAGCAGCAGTGCGTGGGCTCACAGTCTGAAGGCTCAAGTCCTGACCCGGCGAGCTTCCTGAGGGCTGAATGAGGGCCTCCTGGGCTCCCAGCTCCAGGAGGTCACTGGTCATGTCTCGGTGGACCAGGTCCACCCTAGGCACGTCATTTTACCTTAGTCACCTCTTAAAGATCCTGTCTTCAAAGCCACAATTTGAGCTAACGGGGGAGCGGGGAACAGTTCATCCCCAGCAATTCCATGCTCCAACCTCTCCCCCACCCCAATGGCAGTGCCCAGTGTTGGGGGGCTCTGGTTGTGGCCCAGGCTGGCCCTGTTCCTGTCCCCTCTGGTGAATGGCAAGTGTCCTCTCTCTTCATGTGTAATGCCACCTCCTCCAGAAGCCGCTGACTCCGAGAGGCCCACATACGCCACCACCCATCCCTGTCATAGTGCCCTGTCGTGGAGTGTGCTGTGTGACAGTGTGACTGATCACTGCTCACCAGCAAGCCTGGACACCAGGCCCCTGGAGGGCAAGACCGTGTTTCCTGATCTCCTCCCCACCCCGCTCCACTTTGTTTTAGTACCAGGGATTTGACCCACTGAGCCACACCCCAGACCTTATTCTTCTTTGAGACAGGATCTCACTAAGCTGCTTAGCCCCTTGCTAGGTCACTGCGGCTGGCCTCAAACTTGCAATCTTCCTGCCTCAGCCTCCCGAGTCCCTGGGATGACAGGCATGCTCCACCACAATGGCTCTTGGTTCTTTTTCTAAGCCACTTTAGTTAGGTGTGATTGACGTGCAAGCAGCTGTACACAAGGAATGTGTACAACTAGATGGGTCTGGAGATCGTACGCATATGACCCTGTCACCATAGTCTATGCCATAAACATGTCCATCCTCTCCAGAAGCTTCCTCTTGCCCACTTGATATTATTTTCCACCCTGGGCTGGGCGGCAAGGTCAGGTCAAGGGTCTTGTCATGGGCATGTGCACACAAGGCCTGTGGCTGGCCATGGTGAAGCCAAGGCCATCTAGGGCTCCTGCGGCATTGGAGAGCCTGCCCCACCCCGCTGCAGGTCCCAGGCCCCTGACTCCCTCCCACAGTACCTGCATTCTGCATCACCAGAGCAGGTGCATGCTGGGAGGCTGGAACCCTGTTCTTACAGGGCAGGGCAAAGGCCTCCCAGGAATGTGGAGGGGTGGGCAGAGATGGGCAGGGGCCTTGGATTCCACCTGGCTCAAGAACACCAGGTGGAGCAGAGAGTTGCCTGGGCAGGCCGGTGAAGGGCTGGAGGGAGAGCAGCAAGGGTGAGGGGTGGGGTGGTAGGACAGACCAGGCTGAGCACCGGGCAGCGCGGACACCTTAATGAGATGGGAAACCTGCAGGATGACTGGTGTGGTAAAAGGGTGGAGATACAACTTCTCTAGTTGGATAAGTCGAGTCTGTTTCCTGAAGGCATCTGGGGGGGCTGTGGCTAATGGATGGGTCTAGGTTCTGTGGCCAGAGTCCTCCCCTAAACCAGCAGCAGCTGCTTGACCAAAACGCAGAGTCCCAGGCCCACCCTGACCTGCAGGGTCACAAGATACCCAGGTGGCTGGGGATGTGCTGGGCTAGGGCTTCCACATGGCCCCGCTGAACAGCAGCAGAGGCCTGGGTCTATAGCACAGGCTCTCACCAGGTGAGTGATTGTGTCCCCTGGCAAAGTCTGGAGACTTGGGCACGCAGGAGTGGGGGCGGGGGTACTGGTGGCAGAGACCAGGGATACTGTTCAGCATGTCCTACTGAACAGCTCAGCTGTGCATCAAAGTCATGGGTCCAGGGTCAGGCGTCCAGGTTGAGAAGCCAGAGTCTTCATGGACGCAGGAGAGGGTGCCCTGCGACTGTCCTGGGCCTTGTCCCCCCTTGCCCAGCCCCCAAGCCACACAGAAAAGCCAGACGTGGATGAGTCACTTACAGTTTATTTTTGCCTGAAGTATTTCACATCTCTTTGTACACAGCTACGAGACAGAGTAGCAACCATCAGGAAAAGCGACAGTGCGGGGGGAGGTGGCATGTCTTGTTTCTTCTTCTTCTTCTTTTTTTTTTTTTTCTTTTTTAAAATTTTTTTTGCTTCTGCTTCTTCCTGCACCGGAGTGCTGTGAAGTACGGAACCGGGGTAAGAAAGTCAAACCAAACAACGGAAAACAACAACAACAGAAAACGGAACACAAAACGGAACACACTCACACACGCACACACCGGAAAACCTGGCACGAAAATGAAGTAAGACTGAAACCCAATTTCTTTTTTTTTTCCTTTTTTAAAAAAATGAGGGCATAGTAGGGGTAATAAAGTCTACTAGCAAAGTATAAAACGACAAAGCATGGTTTCCATCGAGTGAGATTAAATAGATATAAAACAATGACATCGACTGTGGGGTAGGTCTGAGGTGCCGGTGGGGGGACGTATTTGTGCTGAACCAACAGAAAAGGGAGCTGGGGGAGAGGGGGACCCCAAATAAACCATCACGGGACTGTCCTGTACAGTGAGGGCTTGTTAAGAAAAAGCCAACCGTTATAAAAGAATGGAGGTTGTCTGTCTTCAGAACAGGTGTGGGGACAGGAACGTCTTCGCTGCAGTGGTCACGTTGATAGGGGTGGCTGGGCAGTCAGGCTGGCAGGGCGAAGGATCTCTCTTCTCCCAGGAGACCATGCAGAGGCGGGCATGCGTGAGGGCCATGGGGGCAGGGACACGATGGCTGGGGAGGCCACAGGTCGCAAGTCCAGTAGGGGACAGGGAGGGACAGCAAGGGCCGCAGGGGGTTGGGAGCTGTGGGTGGGAGCAGCTCTTCTACCAAGGAGGATGGGGGCTAGAGCCCCTTCCAAATCTGTGACAGGGGCCAGGAAAAGAACTCGGGCCTTAGAGGAGCAAGACTTGGTTACGGGGACCCCATTTCTTCCTCCTCCCCTGAGCCTGACCCCTACCCGTGGGAAGTGGAGATGTCTGGAAATCAGGAATACACAGAGGCAGGGGTGGGCAGGGAGCAGACAGACAGACGGGAGCATTAGCATACAGAATCCTTTACGAAAAAGCAATTAATTTTCCAAGGAGGGTCTTTTTTTTTGTCTTTTGTTTTTTTTCTTTTTTTTTTTGTCTGTTTCCTTTAAAAAAATAACAATACTACCACTAACCCAACAGCTGACTGGTTGTACAGTACTACACGCCAGGGGGTGGGGAGGGGTCAGACTTCATAAATAAGAGCAGGTCCCAGACCCGCAATTTGTCAACATTTCTTAAATAGGTGCATTATTTAAATCTTATGTACAACAAGAACCACTTTGCATAGCAATGGTGAGGACACAGGACGGTGCGATGACGTGACTGGTCTTCTCGTCTGACGGCAGGGGCGGATCCCACTCAGCTCGGGCCTCCAGGAGGAAAGCTCCTGGGCTGGCGAGATGGCAGCATCCCAGTTGACAGTGACGTTCCCACACGGCATTAAACACAGAGGCAAAGAAAATCCACCAAGGGCCCCTGGCCGCCCCTTCCTGTCCCGCTGAAGCTCCTCTTGTTGCCACAAAGTCCGCTTTAGATCAGGTCAAGGTTCCGATTATGAAGCTAAAAGAATTAGGCGGGGCGGGCGTGCTGTGGACCCCTCCCCCGCCCCAGGCTCCCCCTCCACCCACAGCGGGTGGGACCCAGGACCTGCCGCCCTAGGCTATTAGTCAAGAGTCGCTGCTGCAACGTCCCTGCCACCGCGGAGCTTCACCAGGCTTCTGTGTAGCGGACGTCCACCTCCTTCAGATTAGGAAGCTTGGCCTGTGGACAGCAAGGGCGCAAGGGGGTCCCTGTCAGTCACAGGCCACTTGGGCCTGGAACCAGGTGGCATGGAGCGCCACCCTGCCCCCTCTCAGACTCTGCAGGCCGAGGTGGGTGAACCAGCTCTGCCGCTCACTGGCTGCCTGACCTGGAGCAAACCACGGCCTCTCTGGCCCCGATTCCTCCGCGTGGCAAACAAGAGGCACAGTCTCAGGCTGGAAGGTCGGTGCTAGGGGTGGACTACCCCGGGGCCTCCCGCTGTCTACTGCTGTCCACCGGCCCCGTTACCAGGCCGTGGGTGGGAAGATGGAGTGGGCATGGCTAGTCCCAGGTGTGAGGCGGGGGCACGCCCCCTGGCCCTGGGGCGTCATGTGACCCCACCTCTCCCTCTCAGCGCAGCTTCCACCTTTCTGTTCTGTGGCCAACTCTTCTTGTTTCTATTGTAAAAGCTTTCACTGTACAGAGGCAGCTGCCCCCTGCCTTCCTGCCTACCCAGCTTCCCTGGGCCCTGCCACCGGGAGTCACAGATGCGTGCACACCCATGAACACACGCGCACTCAGGAAACTCCTGGCCCCCATGCTCCCGCACTCAGCAACCCGGGCCCCGCTGCCAGGCAGGGCGGCTTGCTGGGCCTGAGTCAGCACACGGAATCCAAGCTTTCCAGACCAGGCGGCCCACAGAGGAATCTAGATTTCCAGGTTCTCTCCCAAAACAGGAAGATCAGGCCAGATGGGCAGCAAATCACGTGACTCTGCCTGCCTGGCCAGCGCACAGGCCTCCTGCTCTGGGTCCTCAACACTGAAGCCAGCTGAAGCCCAGAATCACCAGGCTGGCACCACACTTTTCTTGAGTGTGTGAAAATAAAAACGTGAAGAAGCAATTTTCCCCTTGAGCAGCCTTTGGGCCCCCTGCACCCCTTGCTCCCCCTGCAGGGCACAGAAGCACAGGACTCTGGGCACCCGGATGCAGGGCACTTGGGGCTGCGTCTCGGGCTGTGGTGAAAAGGGAAGCCTGGGCGGGGTGAAGGCACACAGCTAGCTCTGGCAGGCAGGGGGCCCTGGCGCCGCAGCCCTCCCCAGCCAGGGTGAAGGTCCACGGCCCACTGGGCAGCACAGGGAAGACTCAGGAGTGGGTGGGTGAGGCTTGGTGGCCGTGCCCCCGCCCTTCCCGTCCCCTGCCTCCTCTGTGTGTTCATCTGGATGCTCTAAGCCCCTCTCTGCTGGCTGTCCCACCCCTCTTGCTGGTCCCTTTGAGCCCTTGCTTGCCAGGACTGAGCGTGCCTTCTGGGCAGAGGTCCTGGCAGCCACACCCTGGTGTCCCTTCCCAACAAGGGCCCGGGGGCCGTGGGTACTCCAGGTCTGGAGCTTGACCTGAACGAGCCCTGGCTGTGGAGATCTGCTGCGCAGGAGGCGCCACCAGAAGGGGCCACGGGAGCCTGGCTGGAGTGGGGCTTGGCCACGGCTGCTGGAGGAGTCCCTCTAAGAGGCTTCCAGTGCGGCTCGCGGGTGCCACCTGTGCCTTCTGGCCTTCAGACGCGGCCCACACTTCCCAGAGTGCCAAGTGCTGGCCTCACCTGCTCCTTGTGGAGCCGCTGGCCCAGGCCAGGATGGTGGCAAGCCCTGCCTGCCAACTCCCCGAGCAGCTCTTCCCAGAGTGCCAGCACTCGGGTCCTGCTCCTGCGTCCAGGGTTCTGTTGCCCACGCGTCCAGCCAGGAGCCCAGTTCCTCAGCCGATGGCACTCACCCTGTGAAATGCTCTGCCTGCTTCTACTGTGGCTCCCCCACACAAAAAAGCTGTTTTCCACACAAGGGCCTGAACAGGCTTTGAAAGCATAACTCGGCACCTTGCAAGTGCCCTTGTAGGCTTTCTGCTGAGTGGACGGAACCCAGAGGCCTCCTGCGACTTGCCAGGGCTTCTTCACCGGCCCTGTCTGTTCCTCGTCTCCCTTTCTAGCTTACGTGCAAGTCAGGTTTGCCTTCTCTGCCTCAGGGCCTTTGCTCTTTCTCTTGCCCTGGGCATCCCTGATTCTGTATCTTTGGGTCTCAGTATACATGGCCTCTTCGAAGGGATCGTTGCTGGTTCCCCACACCAGTGGCCTGCCCTATTTCCGGTCTCTGCATGCCCTGCTGGCCTCCTCCTCACCAGCCCACCCACCCCACCCACCACCTGCCCTTGATGCTCTCCTTCACCTGCTAATGTAACGGCCCCTTTACTGGAGAAGCAGCTCTATGCACCGACAGGTGGCTGCCTGCCGCAGGGAGGGCGTTTACCTTCAGGTCCTCGTAGGTGTCGGCCGAGAGCTTGGTGCTGTTCATGTTCAAACTGCAGAGGCTCTTCATGGCTGCCAAGGCAAGAGACAGAGCTGGGCCTGCGGGAGGAGCCCCCTGCAGATGGGCGGGGAGCTGCCCCAGGTGGAGTCTACTCAGGCGCAGGTCTTGATTCTAGACCAGGGATACCCAGAGCTCGCCTGACATACCCTGGACCTGCGCAGGAGGCTGGCCCTTCCCCTCGGGCAGCCAGGACGCTCTCTGGGAGATGCAGGCTCAGAGCCGCTCCCCAAGCTTGGTGTGAGTCGTGTGGGGAGTTGTGGGGACACAGGTCCCTTGCCCATTCCCAGAAATGCTGAGGCTGGGACAGGTCCTGGAATCCACAGGCCCTTCAGACACCCTTTCCCATGATTCCGAGGAGCACACCTGCTGCAAACCTCACCCCTGGCCCCTGCCTCTCTGCCCAGCCCTGCTGCCCCCCACCATCTGAACCGGCCCAGACCTTGTGGGGTTGTGACCAATGCGCAGAGCATCGCCTTCCGGGCCACCTCTTACCATCTATTGCCACATCCATAACCAACCACCTCTCTCGAAGCCTACTCTGGTCCCCTGCCTGCTGAGCCAGGGGCCAGAAAAGGGAAAGGCAGTCAATGCAGATTTCCAGGCTCAATACCCCCAAGATTACAGTTCATTAGGCCAGGGTCAGGGCACGGGGATCTGCATTCCAGGTCCCCTGAGGCTCCTGTGTTGGGCAGCACTCCTCAATTTGGAATGGGCCTGGCAGTGGCGTGGGCACCTGAGTGCCAAGCAGTCTCTGTGGGGAGGGGTGGGCTGGACTCCCTCCTGATTTCCTTCTACTAACTATAGGCTCCATGAGGGCACAGACAGGCCCCTTTCTCTCTTGTTCCCACAAGTGCTTGGCAAAGAGCAGGTGTGCTTATATAGTGGATGCCAGTCATTCAGCACAGTGTGGGAGTACATGGCCCTCCCCACAACCCTGAGACTCACAGCTGAGGGCCAGCAGGCCGGCGTCGGTGACCGGGGTCTCGCACAGGTTCAGCACCTGGAGCATGGTGAGGTGTTCCGACAGGAGCCGCAGGCCGGCGTCTCCAAACTGTGGGCAGAGAGACTCTCAGCCACCCCAGGACCCCAGGCTGGGGAAGAGCTGGGGGGCAGGGGCTGGAGCTGCTCTATGTCCCTCCAGGGAATCTGATGTCTGCCTGTCCTGGTTCACATCCAGTTTCTGCTGGGGGCTGGGGCCAGGGGCGGGCCCTTCCTGGAGTCGGTTTCAGTGTCAAGGAGGCTCTGAACTCAAGTGACCCTTAAGCTCCCAGCAGCACCTGCTGGGCAGGACGGTGGCAAGGGTGGAACAGGGTCCAGAGGGCATGGGAGCGGCATGCTCCTCTTCTCTAGGATGAGGTGGTGACAGAGCCTGTGCTTCCCAGGACGGATGGAGAGCTCAGCAGGTGAGCCTGGTGCAAGGGCCAGCAGAGGGCAGCCAGTGATGTCCTGCGGGAAGCAGCTCAGGAGCTCCCTGTGTGCTTCCTGCAGCCACAGACCGAGGAGCACACCTGCTGCAAACCTCACCCCTGGCCCCTGCCTCTCTGCCCAGCCCTGCTGCCCCCCACCTGTCTCAGCCCAATCCCCACCAGCCTCATGCTCTGCGTGTCCTTGTCCTGGGCCTCAGTGTTCCTAACTGTGAAACAGGCCACTGGGTTTGTAGGCCCTCAACCCCTCCCACCTGCGGAATGGCACCAAGCTGGAGGAAGAGGGTGGTAGCTGGGCCCCATGGACACCAGGGAGCACAGGGCAGGGAGGGGGCAGGGTGAGGAGGGTGCAGGGTGAGGGTGCACACCTGAGTGGACCACAGGTTCAGCTGCTTGAGAGAAGGCAGTTTGATGAGGTGCTCAGCGCAGGCACTGGTTACATTGGTGAAGGCCAAACTGAGGTTCTCCAGGTTTCCAAAGGAGCCCGAGCTCAGCAAGCGAGCCAGGTCAGCGTCCTGCAGAGGGTGGTGGACTTAGGGCAGTGCTGGGCCACCTGGAGCTCCCCAGGCCCTGAGGAGCTCCCTGCCTCTTCTCCCAGAACCTCACATTCCCTGGCTCTGGGCTGCAAAACCTGGGGCCGAGGTGATGGTGGGAGGGCGCCTCCACCTGTGCATGCCGCTGCAGGAACAGGTGAGGCCTTGCGTGTGACTCACATCCTGAGTCACCAGCTCTGGTGCTCCGAGGCCACACCCATCTTATGATGTGGGTGCATGCACGTCTGTGTGCGCGTGCATGGGCCTGGCCAGCTGTGTGCTCCCAGGCAGTCCCTGCTCGTTCCCCACACGCAAACACCGAAGCGCCCAGACTGACCAGCGCCTAAGCACGCGCTCCACCCCTTTCCACCGAGTCTCAGTGGCTGCCTGAGTTAAGGCTGATCTCCCAGCCCCCTGTGCAGCTAAGCAGGGCCATGCGGAACTTCTGGAAGGGTCTTAAAGGGAGGCCACGACTAGAGTGGAATCGCATGCCTGGAGTGTGGCAGATTTCTTGGTTTGAGACAAACCATGAGTCAAGGACAGTGGGGCAGCAGGTCAGAGGAAATACGCTCCCTGAAGACTCTGGAGAAGGGGAGTGGTGACACCCAGACCTCACAGGTTGTCGTGAGGATAACACAAACCAACGGTACAGTATCTGGCATTCAATGCCCAAGGGACATTAGCTCCTACCACCATTGCCACCACAACTGTGGCAGTATCACTAATATCACCGACATTCTTAGCTATTTATTTATTGAACCCAGGGCTTCACACATACTAAGCAGGTGTCCTACCACTGAGCCACGTCCCCAATATCACCAGTAATGTTGATCACAGCATTAAATTTCTCTTCTTGGTTTTCATTTCTCTCCCTGCAACCTGCTGAACCCGGGAAGAGCTGGCCTGCCCCACGCCAGGGGGTCTTTTCCACCCTCCCATGCCAGCAGCAGGTGTCCATCACTCCCCAGCAGGGTGGCCCCCGCACAGCCTCCCTCCCTGGCCCTGCAGAGAGCCAAACCCACTCACCGTGGACTTGGAGGGCAGCGTCAGTCTGGTGGGCCCGCCTTTCCTTTGCTGCAACAGAAGCCAGACTGGTCAAGCCCTGTCCCTCCACTTCTACCCCAGCTACCAGCCCTGGTGGAGCTATGGCTTTGCCCCAGAGCAGAAGGCAACCTGAGCTACCATGAGCACAGGCGCCACCAATCCAAGTCTTGATGGGGCCACTGTTGACAAATCCCACTGGGGCCCTGGAAGAGGTGGAGGAGCTGTGTCTTAGTTCCCAGTCCAAGGGCTGAGGGGACTGGGTGTGTAACATCCGCGCCCAGAACCCACTGGGTGAGGGCGGCTCAAGACCAGGGGCATCAACTCCCTGCCACTTCCCCCGCTTCCAGCAGCTCATGTGGCTGCCCGAGGATACAAAGTCCATTGGAAAAGAGACCCAGGTGCTGGCATTTGGATATTGGCCATGCACCGAAGCAGAAGGAAGCTGGGCACGGGAGGTTGAGAAGGAGCCAGTCCTGGCCAGGTCAAGTATGAGCTGTCTGACTTCTGGCCACTTGCTTCACCTCTCTGTCCACCTGGGAAGTGGCTGGTGGTAATCACGACCTCCCTGGCTTGGAGACCCAGGCCGGGCGGCGGGGACTCACCAGCTCCTTCAGCTCCCGCTGCCGGTCGCACAGCTGCTCGTACATGCGCTTGCCCACGTCCGTGCTCTCCAGCGTGGAGATGATCTGCAGCTGCGTGTCGTTGTTGTCAATGATGTTGTACTCCAGCATCAAGCACAGGATCTGGGGAACCAGAGGGGCACTGAGGGCAGGGTCTTCGGGGTGCAGAGGCTGAGCCCCGCCAGCCCTGGGGAGGGTCTGAGAGAAGCCGTGCACATGGAGGGAGGGCTCCCTGAGAGCTGGCACGCTGCTCTCCTTGCACTCCTGGCTGTGTGGTGCTGGGCAGACCCAGCCCAGTTCCCGGCCAGGATGGCAGGGAGCAGCGTCCATGCAGCTGTGTGCAGGTGCGTCCTCGGCAAACGTGCCCAGGAATGAGGCACGCAGGACCCCAGGGCTGCCAGGAAGCAACAAGCCCTTTCTCTCCCTGGCCCAGAGTGCGGCAGGAGAGGGCCCTGGGCACAGCCGCAGAACACATTTCCCAGTGCCTCCTGCACTGGTCAACTTGGATAGCAGTGCCTCTAAGACCCTCTTTCCAATGGCCTCCCCATTGCCAAGGGGAGCCCACCTGGCCAGCCCCTCACAGCCGCTCTTGCCTGCCTCCTGTCTCCCCACTCACCCTCTTCCCACCCCACCTCAGCCCCGACCACAGGTGTCA
This sequence comes from Ictidomys tridecemlineatus, assembly GCF_052094955.1. Lineage (NCBI taxonomy): Eukaryota > Metazoa > Chordata > Mammalia > Rodentia > Sciuridae > Ictidomys > Ictidomys tridecemlineatus. Next base: position 55,466,050 of record NC_135491.1, on the reverse strand, counting down.
AGACCAAATCTGGATTCCTCACCAGACCCTTGGGCTCCTAACAGGCTAAGCAGATCCAGCCATCCTGACCTCCAATAAGCGTCTTTCTGCCATAGGGCCTTGGCACGGGCTGTCTCCACAGACTGGACCCTCTGTTCCTGTCGCCCTGCTAATGCCTCCTTGGTCCTACACTTCACCATAACCTCTAGTCCCACAGGAAGCATGTGGATTTAACACCTGCAGTTCTCTAGGCTCTTCCCACTGAGAGATGGCGTCTAAGTCCCATAGCCTTGACCAGCAGGTCGCTTGGCGACTCAGGTCTGAGGGGTCGAACGTGGCAGGCGTGACACTGCCTGACTTAGGAGGCTACGTTAAAAAGCAACATGGCTCGGGCCTGGCTCCTCCTGAACAGTTGCTGTGGGAGTCCTAGGCTTCGGGGACTTTGTGCTGGTGGTGGGAAGCAGGGGACAGGCCACACAGGGAGAAGCTGGGGAGTCCGGTCTTGCTTCCCCTCAGGCCAGGGAAACAGGCTGTGGAGAGGACCCAGCCCAGCCTCCGCCGAGTGGCCTCATGAGACCCCAAGCGAGCACTGCTTAGCTGAGCCGAGCCACCTCCAGATCCACGAGCCAAACAAGTATCACGGTTCTAAGCTCCCTCTGGGGTTGTGCTGCTGGCCACAGAGGAGCAGGCTGAAACTGCCCGGTCTCTCTGACCAACATGCTGGATCACAGCGGAAATAAAACACTGACCCAGAGACGCGCTGAGCTCAGCAGGGTTGGGCTGCTCCTGCTTCGCCCTGGTTCCCCGTGCTCTGTGACAGCTCCTGCTCCTGGGAGCCCGCCAATGCGGACGAAGGGCCAGGTCAGCTCCTTACCTCCACCATGGTCTGGTTCCCCCTCAGCGCCAGGAGCATGCAGGGGCCCAGCTTGTTTTCCGCCAGGGAGAGCAGAAACTTTTTGGTCTTGTAACAGGAGCCCATGAGGATGTGCACCTGTGAGGCAAGAAGGCCCAGGTGATGGCAGGGCCACCAAAGGAGGGGCTGTGGCCCCCAGTGCTGGCTCCTGCCTGCTGGGAGGAAGGGAGGAACCCGGAGCCATTGAATGGATCCTCCCGAGTGCTAAGCAGAAAACTGGATCTTCAGTGACCACCACACTCTCCCTGGGGATGCATGGGGCCCCTCCCAAAGAGGACAGACCTTAAGGACGTTAGGCTGAGCAAACAAGCAGGAACAGAAGGACAAATGTGACCACTGTGTGGGGCTGGGATGGGTGTGTTTCCAGAGACAGGCATCAATAGCCTCAAATGGTAACGCTTGTTAAAGTCCCTCTCCAGTGCCCAGGGGCTGTGCTGGCATTCCATTCTCTGAATTCTTAGCACTGCTGGACCCAGGTTGAAATCTGGGGGCAGCCCTCACTTGGGGAAGCACTGGACAGCTCCCACACCTGGGGCAAGTTGTCACCCACTCTGCTTCCCCGCCAAGCCCCATGAGCTGGAGTGTTGAAGAAGATGCCCACCCCACAGGCTGAGAGCTGGGAGACCCGCTCCCCCCTGTGCTCCTGGTCTGTCTGGTGTTTGGGGAGGTGTCCACGGCAGGGGTCCCCAGGCCATGGAGCTGGGGGAGGAGAAACCTCGCCTCTTCCCAACTTCACGCAGGCTGGGAGGCAGCCCGATCCAGGGGACACTGCTGTCCCTGCGTTGCCATGAAGTACCCCATTTCCACCCGGTGGTGGCCGCTTCCTTCCCTGCGCCACCACTAACAACTCAGGCACACACACAGAGGCACGGAGCCAGGCTGCCAGCTCCCTGATTCTCTCACGCTGAGTCCCTGCATCAAGGGCGGGGAGCACTGTGTTGCCATGGTGAAGCTGTGACATCAGAGGCCAGAGAGAGGCTGCGAAGAGCAGGAGCCGTGTGAGCATGGGTGGGCAGCAGGACAGGTTTCTGGGGTGCGGGGCACTGGGAAAGGAGTCCTGCAGCAGCGAGTGGTGGGGAGGGAGTCTGAGGGAGGTGCCCAGGGCAGGCCCCTCTAGGGCAGCTTCAGAGGCAGCCCTCGGCTGTCGTCACTGCACCAAGTCCACCGCAGTTAGCTGTCTGCCCAGTCCACAGGCTGTCAGCAGAGGGGACAGCAGCCACAGGCAGCAGCTAGGAGCATGGCTAGCTGCCTCACCCAGCATCTTGTCACCAGTGTGCCAAGGACAGGCTTACAAAGAAGGCCTCAAGCAAGCTCTGAACTTCTCTGGGCGTGTTCTAACCCAGGTGTAGAGCAACAGGAATGCTGAGCAGATGAACAAGGGCGGTGTGTGAGGGTCCGACAGGGTGCAGGGGGACACCGAGGGCACTGTGGATACAGTCCTGAGATGGGAAGAGCCACCCCGACCTTGACCCCTCTCTGCAAGGACTAAAGGAGTCTGTGGGTTTTAGTGCCTTCCGGGCGCCATGTGCTCAGGCCTCTGCCATAAGCTCAAGCAACTGTGGGGCCTGGGCAGTAAAGGCTGTGGCCATTAATGGCCTCGTCTACTATACAGGGCAAAGGTAAGGTTCCTCCTCCCAGAGCCAAGTGACATGGGCAACGCTCAGGAAAGGAGCGAGCAGGTGACCACCATCAGCACTGTTTCTGCAGAGGTGTTCCTGGACAGGCCACAGAGGGCTTGGGGCAGCTACTCTACTGGTCAGGAGGGGCAAACCCTGTGCCCAGCGCAGCTCCGCAGAGCCTGCACTACATACCATGCTGGCAAACAGCTCCCCATCATCGTCACAGGCCACCCCTCCGGGGCTGTAGAGCTGAAACCAGCCGTCCTTGCCAGCCCGCACGCTGAGCAGGCAGGAATGCACCTGTGGCAGAGAAGCAGAGGTCAGCCTCCCATGGCTGGACCACAACACCCGATCCACAAGGGAAGTGCCAAGGCCCAGCAAGACCAGCAGGCCCGAGACTCCCAGCTGGAATACCTTTGGGGAACAGAGGTCCCCACACCCCGGGGAACGCCAACTCCGACATCAGTTCCCTGGGATGGAGGCCAGGGCCAGCCACACAGCTGATAGCCAGCCAGGATCGGCCTCCTCAGCTCCCTTCCCTGGCTGCTTCCTTCCTCCCTCTGCCGGGTCTCTGCCCCTCTCCCTGCAAGCCTCTGACTCCTCCCTTGCTCTCTGTCCCCCTTTCTGTATCTCTCTTGTCACGGTCTGGGGCAGTCTCTGTCGGCCTCCTTCCCACCTCTGTGGTGTTCCCTGCTTTCATGTCCCGCCCTCTCCCTCGGCCTGGGCCCCTGCCGCCCTCCTCATGAGGGCTCATCTTTGCTCCTTCTCCATCGAAGGGTCTTTGTCCCGGGCACCCAAAGCACGACCTCAAATTCCTTCCCAGAGCTGTGTGTGCCTCCATGAGCATGGGTGGGAGGAACTCTGTCCATTCCAGTCCCACACGAAGAGACAGGGACACAGTCACCCCCACACAGGCCTTTGCCCCTCCCTCCCGTCCTCAGCTGGAGAAGGCCTGATCAAATCCTTCGAAAGTAAGGACGACCTGCTGCCGGGAGTCACTTACTCGCAGGTGTCACGGTGGGCACGCCCCCCCACAAATAAACACAAAGCAGAGGCAGCAGGCATCCACGCGGCCCTCCGAGCTGGCAGAACCCAGGCTGACGTGCCCACTTCCCAGAGTCACAACAAGGTATGAAATGCTAACCGACCAACATGGCCAGGAACTCAAAAGACGACAACTTGGGCCTCACTCAGAGGGGGAAAGCCAGGAGGGGAGAGGGAGGAATGAAGGGAGGAGAGACGGAAATGGGGAACCGCAGAGAAAACCAAGAGGCCAAGAGGAGAAGGGACCACAGGGCAGGCGCATGAGCAGAGCGGCAGGCTGCTTCCTGTGGCCAGTCCCTGGCCCCAGCACGGCACCCTGGCCTGGCACTGGCCCTCCCACAGCTGCTCTGTCTCTCCACCCTTTTGTCCTCAAGTCTGTTTGGACACAGAGTCCCTTCCCAGGAGGGCTCTGAGACTGTTCTCACACAGTGAGTGACTTGGGGTAGTATATCCCAGATGACTCGGGCTCCAGCTCCTTAAAAGCTCCTACCTACAGCGAGGCCCTAAGCAACTTGGCAAGACCCTGTCTCCAAAAAAAAAGGACAGTTGATGTCATGGCCATCTAAGGCCTTGCTCACACACAGGTGCTGGGACGAAGTCTACCTGTCCCCAGAAGCCTAGCTTTGCTGAGGGTCGGATGTGTGGCCGTTTATGGAGGCCTTGGCCACCATGCCCAGGAATAAAACCTGGCTCAGAACCTGGCTTGGATTCCTCCTGGGCCTGCCAACTCCTGGAGCAGCAGCCCTGGACAGGACCCCAAGCCGCCTGAGGGCTCAGCCCACCCCTCCATCAAGGCCTTCGCAGCAGGGAGAAGCCATCAGCCAGTGGCAAAGCATCGCTGGTTAGCTAGGTCCTGGGGAGAAGTGCCACCACAGACGGTCTATGCTGGCCACGGCTGTACACATCAGGCAAACATCCTCCGTCAACTGCACCCGTCCCCTGGTGGCCAGGGAGCCCCTGGCAGAGCCTCAGAGGGCTCTGAAAGACCCTCGTGTGACTGCTATCCCCAACAGCATGCCTCCTTGCAGAGAGGCTGGGTGTGGCTCAGCCGCGGAGCGTGTGCCTAGAGCAAGTGAGACCCGCCTCCACCCCCAGCTCACCTCTTGCCGCGGGTCTTCCGCAAACCTCTGAATCACATACTTCAGCTCCCTGGAAGAGATGGGCAGGCAGGTCACTCCTGGCCTGGGTAGACAGGGGGGTGGAGGCATGGGGCAGGGAGGGGTCAGGTCACAGAGGGAACGTCTGACAGGGCAAGGCGTGTTGCTAGGACAGGCTGGACAGCTGCAGGAGCACGTCCAGGAGGATACACTGCTGCCTCCCAGAATGCACATGGCTCAGAAAATGGGCTAAGAGGCTGGCCATGGAGGGTGACCTCAGAACAGAGGACGTGCCACCCAGGAGCAGGGAGGAGGGTGGAGGGTGCTGCCACCGGAGTACTCACTTGGTGAACTTCTCGTGCGCAAGTGCTCTGTGCAGAAAACAAGGGAAACACGCAGTCAGCACAGGCTTCCTAGCCACTCCAGAGCGGCCCTAGGACTGTCTGACTTTGTGTTCGACTCGAAGAATGAAGAGGGGGTTAAAATGAAAGACTGACATTTTGTCCCCACTCAGAGCTCCAAACAAAGGCCTCCTTTGAGGAGTGACAAATCCTAGCAAGGTGACAGGCTAAGCCCATGCCCTCCTGCCACCAGCAGGGGCGCTAACCGGGTGCTGAGCTTGTGCAGTTGCACGTGGGCTCTGGAGACCCAGGTGTCGTTAATCGTTCCACTGTCAAGGCCTGGCTGCACTAATTACCGCTGCACATCGGCAGGCAGCCGGGGACCATTTTTCAAGCGAACTGCATCATGGGCCACTGTCAAGTGTGTGCCTGGGCCTGTGGGGACACTGGCTGTAACCAATGACGCCACAGCCCTTCCGAGACCCAAAGCAGCTCTCAGGAGTTGGATTTCTCCGGTCTCCAGACCTCGGCCCGTGGGGACAGGACGGGCCAGCAAATGGGGCAATTACCGGTGTAATGCCTCCCTTAGAGGAGCTGCATTTCATAAACACGGGCTCCTTAATGGGCTCCGGAGAGAGCCCAGGCCGGCCCCCGAGGCCAGGCCTCTTCACACGGATCAAAACAGACCTGGAGGCATGTGGAGACCTGGGCCCGAGGCAGAGCTCTTGGCTCCCCTAGGCCATCACCACAGATGGCACTATTTTCCTGTGATGCTTCTGATACTGGGATCAGGGCTGGCAGAGACAGAGGGTCCATTTCAGCCCAAATTCACGGTGGAGCCTGAGCTAATCACCATAACAGGGTGGTGAGAGCTTCCTGCACTTTACCATGCTGCTGCCTGCAGACAGTTCCAAGTGCATTTTCTTTGGATTTTCACCATCCCCCTTGGAGACAGAGTGGCAGGTGTTATTTCCCTTTTGACGCACACTAAAAATTGCTAACTTGATGCTGCAAGGCTTCATGGGAAGGCTGCTGCCTCCTGAGCTCAGCCGATCCTTGCCACAGAGCCCTAGGCCTCGGGAGTCTCCTCTAACTCCCTGTGGCGTCCACCCTGCTCTCCCCGTGACTGGCTGTGCCCCTGCCATGACGTGCCCTGGAAGGTTTCCCTGCAGTGGGGGTTCAGGGAAGTGCACTTACTCTTTGGGGAATGGAATGGGTTGAAGCAAGCTGGCCAGAGACGGTCTCCAGTCATCATAGTCGGACCTGGAATGAGAAAACGTGGTGAGGACAGTGGTCAGGGCGAGGCTGTTGATGTGCCGCCCTGGGTGGGCAGCAGGATGAGATGCTAGTCTGGTGAGTTTGCCCACTTCAAGGTCCAAGAGTGGTGGAGGGCACAAGCACCTCATGTCCACAGTGCAGCATGAGGTCACCAGCAGACCCAGGCCAGCTTCCAGACGGCAAATGCAGGGTTACTGCCTACTACCCAGGATCTCAGACCTGCCCCACCCCTGAACAAAGCCTTCGCTGTCATTATCCATGCCTTCTCTTGAACCACCAGGAGTTGTTAGGGGCCAAATTGTGTCCCCCTGACCCAAATTCATGCTGGCGTTCCAGCCCCTAGGACCTCAAAGTATGACTGTATTTGGGAATCAGCCCTTTAAAGTCGTGTCAAACGCAGCCCTCAGGGCAGGCTCCTCCAACCCACTCACATCCACACAAGAAGGGGAAGCCCAGACACCAGGACACATTAGGTGTGTGCATGCCACGAGAAGGTGACCCCCTGGAGTGCCCATATAAGAGGCCTCAGGAAATACCCCCCACCGATGCCCTCATTCCAGTCTCCTTCTCGGAGTGGAGAGAACACACGCTTCTGCTGGTCAAGCTGCGCGGTACTCAGTGTCCTGTGCTGGCCATCAAGCACGCTGACACGGCCATGCTACCCTCGACCAGAAATGAAGGGGCAGCTGTAGGTGCCACGCTGTCTGAGGGCAGTCCAGGTACCTCCTGTTGTACTGGATGCTTCGATTCCTGCTTCCAGACAACTGCTTTCTTTCTGCAGCTGAGGCGACACTGAGAATGCTGCGATTCCGTCACCTGCAGTGCTACACTAGAGCGCGCTGAGCGAGCACTTCGCCCGCACCAGCCCATGGAGTCTGCTAGGCAGCCCCGGCAGAGCCCCAACTGTCCCTGACGAGCTGTCAGGCGCCTGGCAAGTAACTGCAGAGCTGCTCCACGTGGGCACAGGAGGGAAGCAATGCCTGGGAGCCCCCGGGTGGGCAGGGCTGCTCCCGTCCCACCAGGTCAGCTTCTAAAAGAAGGAAGTGTACTGCCCACTCCTGCCCCAAGAAGCCAGAGCAAGAGGGTCTGGGATGGGGGGGCGAGCCAGAGTCTCAGTCTGGGAAGAAACGGCCTGCACACTGCGGCAGAGCTTCCTGAGGACCCTGTTCTACAGATGAGGGAAACCAAGGTTCAGAGATGCCTTGTACCTGCTACAGGTCGGAGCTGGTAGTTGAGGTATGGCCTGAGGTGCTCTAAGGCACAATCCACCTTGTCTCCCTCCCCAAGCCTACACTGACTATTTGTAACACTGACTATAATTTGGTTACAAACTGAGTTCCCGATTTCTCTGGCTTTGGGGACTTAACTGAAAGTAAACCCAGAGGTAGGTGGCTCTTGCCGAATGTCCTAAGCCGAGCCTGGCACTGCAAGGTCCAGGGCCGAGGCCCACCGCAGGGAGAGAGGGCACTGTCAGGGCAGTCCCCCAGGCAGAAGGGTCCCTGCCTACTCCCCAGGATCTCAGACCGCCCTCCGGCCCAGGCAGGGGTTGGGGCTCACCTATGTAGCTCCTATGGTGGGTGCTGGCCCGGGACATGGCTGGTGCTTGGGAGAGGTGACACAGCCTGGGGACTGTGGTTCACTTAGAGCAGAAGGGGACATTGATCAGTCTCCATTCTGTGGAGCTGTGAGAGGATGGCAGAGAGCCTGTCTTGGGCCAGGGGCAAAGGGCTGGCACATGGGGGCAGAGGGATGACCAGGGGCCCCAAGCCTGATTCTTGTTCTTGGGACCTGTGACTCCTTTACACTGGGAACACAGTGTTTCTCAGCCTCCCTATCCTGACCTCCACCAGGAGCGGTTTTCCTAATCGCCTCCTCCCCACATACATTTTAACACACTCTGTCTGCTGTCTGTGTGCTGTACACCTACAGGGCCTTAGAAACAGCAAACCTGTCTCCACCACCTAGGACAAACACTAGCTTCTGTGGATCATGCCTGGTTTAGAGACCCCCTGGATGAGGGATCTTCCTGCCCGGCCTTCCTCCAAACAAACCCATGATATAGTGGCAGCCTTTGGAACCTGGACCGATCCCTTGAAGATTCCTGAGGAAAGGCCCAGATGTCGGACGCCTGGGAGAGAACTGCCAGGAGCCCGGTGGCCCAAGGTTAGTTGTAGCGGTGGTACTGGCTGACTTGTGACCCCGAACACCAGGGGAGCTGGCGAGAGCAGGGGGAGGGAGCCTCAGCCATCTGAGAGGCGCAGAGCTGGCCTGCTGCAGCCAAGGCCTATGTGCTCTGCTGCCGTGGAACTTGGAGCCCAGAGGCCCCAGGGTGCAGGCGGGCACGTGCCTGTGCCCTCAGCTCTTTCTGGGAGAGGCGTACACTTTTGCGGCTCGTTCATCTTCCCTTCAAGATGCCCCTCTGGCCATTTCCCCTACCATCACTGCTTCGTACTGTTTCCGGCAATCTACATGCAACCTCAGGCACAGCACTCTTCCAGAATTTTCCCGAACGTCAGCTCGTGTGGTCCTCCTGCGACCCAGTCACATGAGCATTCCTGCCACCTACTGTACAGACAGGCACACTGTGATTAGAGAGGGTCCCCCTTTGGGATGCTCAGCTGGGTGTTCAGCCACCTGTCAATGACCAGCCACCTGGAGCTCTGAGCTGTTCCGTGACAAGACGCTCCCTGCCAGGTGGGCCTTCTTCTCATTCAGGGGGAGAACACTGCAGCGCCAGAGCAGCCTCGCTGCCCAGAGAGGCCCAGAGTGAGGCACAGCAGAGGCTGAACGGGGTACCACTGGTCCTCCTCCTGCTCCTCACTGGACACTCAGGCAATGTTCATGGGCTTTGTCCTGGGCCTGCTGTCCTGTCCAAACCCCACTGCACCTCAGTTTGCTAGGCCTCATATGACCCGGTTCCTCTCTTTCCTGCAGGGACTCCTCATGGGGTTGAGGAACATGGTGGTGGGATCTCCAAAGAGCAGGGCTTCCCTGAGCATCACCTGATGGTCTCCTGTGATCCTGCCCAGTAAGGCCTCCCAGCCATCAGAATACCCCAAGGCGTCTGCATTTCCCCTGAAGACCCTGAGGGTGGGGTTCTGCCCAGAGTAGCTACAGCCTGTCAAACCTCTTTAAAACCAGCCTTTGCAAGGAGTGGCAGACAGCAGAAGCAGGAGGGTCAGGAAGCCCTCCGCAGGCTGTCTTCTCTCCCTGGACAGAAGCGCAGCCTGCTGCCGTGGGCTGCTGAGTACCCACAGCTCCACGCACTGTACCCCACCCCACCGGGCACTCAATGTTACTGCTTTGGGTACTTGACAATCCTCAGGTTCTGAGGGACTGAGGCAAGGACCAGGCAGAATCCCTGACATTTGGCACAGAACCTGGCCCACTGAAGGTGTGCCACCAACCTTTGATAAACAGGCAAGCCAGGTGTGGTGGCACACGCCTGTGAGCCCAGCAGCTCAGGAGGCTGAGACAGGAGGATGGGAGTTCAGAGCCAGCCTCAGCAATGTCAAGGCACTAAGCAACTCAGTGAGACCCTGTCTCTAAATAAAATACAAAATAGGGCAGGGGAGGTGATTCAGTGGTCAAGTGCCCCTGAGTTCAACCCAGTTATTGACCCCCCCAACAAAAAAGAATAAGCAAGCAGCTAAGTGTGAAAGGCCCATGAGACTACACCCTCCAGAGGCCGCGGGCCTGCTCCTGCCAGCTCCTTCCCTCACAGAAGCCAGCCGGCCTCCCAGCTGGCCTTTGGCATCAATCCTGACTGTACTCCCGAGGGTCCCCAGGGATGATTTACGGCTTTGGTTACTTTGCAAAGTGTCCATTCTAACGACGCGGGGGCCTTCCTGTGGGAGGACACACAGCCACGATGCAGGGACTGTGCCTTTCTCACACTGTCCCCGCTCCTCTCTAGATGCAAGGTGGGCTGTGCTGACCCACACTCCCAGGGGCCAGCAGTGTCCTCTCAGTGGACAGAGGGGGCCATGCTGGCCAAGGCTGAGTGCGCACAGCCTCCTTCACCCCACAAAACCTTCAATTCCACACTGAGTCTACTTGACATTGAACTGTCCTTTGGGCAGCAATTCAGTATTGCTGATGGCCATTCACCCTTATCAAGATCGGGAGGCCAGCACCCCCCCACATCCCCAAGTTCTCACGAGAGCCCTCTAAGGCAGGCAGCCACCTATTTCACAGCCAAGAAAACAGAGGCCCAGGCAGCCAAGAATGCTGACACGGCCACACAGCAGAGGAGTCCCGTGGCCGTGGCGTCCGACCACCCACATGGAGGTTCCTGGCAATCCAGGTGTCTGCTGAAGGTTGAACTGGTTCTTCTCCCTCAAAGCACTGTATTAAACTAAGGGTGCCTCTTCCTGTGGCTGAAACAGACACCAAGGCTATGCTCACAAATTCCAGCGACTCCCATCTGCAGGTGCCACCTTGTGCTGATGGCTGCTATGTGGGGCGCAAGCCTGGGCTGGATGTACTTTCACCAATGGCCAAGGTGGCCATGAGCACTGCACCTCTCAGCCTAGGAGCTGAGGCTCGGAGGCCCACCCACTTCACGAGGAGTACGTGACACACGGGAAGGGCACAGAGCCTGGGCTGGGTGTACTTTCTCAGAGCGTCACACTGAGGTGTGCAGCTGCTTGACTGGAGCAGGTCTGAGGTCCCCAGTGTGCCAGGAGCTGAAGTGGCCCACTGGGTTAAGAAAGAACGTAGGAAATGAAGCCACCAGGCAAGCAGGGGACACTGTAGCGTGCTCCGAGCTCCCCTTCAGAGACTTCTGAGAGTTTAACCCCACTCTGCAGAGGCCTCTGACCCGGCCTGCCCACCAGGAAACCCCGACCCCAGCCTGTGCCTGGCAGTGGCAATGGGGTAGGCAGGCCAACGCCTAGAGAACCCAGCCTTCTTCCCACCATGCAGGAAGGGAAAACCCAGCAAGTGATGAAACGCAAGCCCTCAACGCCAGGTGAGCTCCAGTCAGGACCCAGGAGGTCCAGGCCTGAGTCCTCGAGGGGGCGGAAGGCAGCTGAGCAAGGCCACTGGACCTGGGCTGGGAACCCTGCGGGACTCTGCCCTGCCTGGAGGACACTCTGGGCAGAGCGGGCAACTAGCAGCATTGGGAATGCCCTTGCTCGGGGTGTCCCTGGGTGTGGTGGTGCCCTCATGGGCTCTGTGTATGGCTGGACCCACATGGAAAGCTGGCACTGACCCTGGGGCCCTGCCTCTTCCTGGCCAAGGCCAACACCAGGGCAGAGGAGCTATTTGGGGATGCTGCCTCCATGTCCTCCTCTAAACCACAGGAAGCCACTGTGTAACCACAAGCCCACGTGTGTGCACACACACGTGTGAGCATGCAGGTACCACAGTCCTTACTGTGGAAGCAAGGGGCATCTGAGGCCCCTTCCTGCCACCTCACCAGCCTGCCAGGTGTCTGGAAGCTGGCCTCCCCTTCAAAGCCCTGGGCACACTCTAGGCAGCAACATGACCACGAGTTGGGGACAAGCAAATGCCACATTGTTGCATGACAAGAGGGTCTCAGGGAACCCTGCCCACACTGACAACAGCCCAGGTGCCTGGATCCTCCCGTGAGAGAGGCCCCTGGTGCCCCTGGTTTAGACAGGCACTGACTGTTGGTTCATATGTGACGATGCAGCCGTGCCCGATCCCCCTGGGAAGCCCAGCAGCCACCACCAACTGCACCTGGACATGCGGGTCTGTGGCTCTGGCTCCACAGAGAGCAGGACAGAGCACTACTCTGAAGCAGGGGATTTGTGGGAGCCACCTGATGGGTATCTCCAGACATAAGCTGGTCCCTGGGCCATCCAGGTGCCCCAAACATGGCTCCAGGAACCAAGCCCACGTTGCTTGAGAAGGGCTGGAGCTGGCAGAGTGAATGGTGAGGCTGGAAAGGCCCTTGGGGGCAAGGAACAAGCCTGCCCATTCCAGACTCATACAGCCAAGAGGGACAGAGACCAAAGAACATAGCTTGGAAGCAGTGCCACCCAGAGCAGACCGGAACCTCGCTCCTTCTCCAGGGACCATCAGGAGCTCAGCCAGGACAAGGCCTGGACCTCAGCATGGTCCAGTAGAGCTGTTTGCCAAAGAGATGCTGCCCTTACAGAAGGTGCCCATGTGCATGGACCACACAAAGCACATGACCACAGCTATGCAGGCACACAGGCCCAAACAGACTCCATACCCACCATGTACGCAGGCTCAAATTCACTACACACGCACACTCTGCCACACACCAGCACAAACATGCATGGCTCATACGAAACACAAACACCTGCTCACACACACACAATTGCACACACGCACTCATGCACAACACCAGGACAAGTGCCTAGACACACCCTTACTTGTGCATTTAACACTGAGACACTCACAGTAGGTCCCTATGGAGAAATCCATGTGAAGTCTACTCCCATATATACCACAGTCATGCAGACATACAAGCTCAGAACAAACCCAAACCCAAACCAGAACGTGCAGAAATGTCCATGTAATCTCTCTCTCTCTCACACACACACACACAGCCATGCATGCACTCCACATGTGTACATTCCCGGGCACACTCCTGTGTGTGCTCACAGACTCTGCTGTGTGAACTCACTCTGGTGTCTGTATACCCATGCCCAGCCACACTGGCTGTGCACATTTCTCCAGACCCCAAGCAAGTGCGTGCACTCACACACACACTCACCCTGCCCCACCTCACAGGTGGCACGTCAACAACTGTGGCAGAGCCCAGGGGCAGAGGGGGCATCCCTTAGTCCCCCCCCCCCCCCCCGCCCGGCAGCGGCTCGCAGGATACTCACAGCAGCTTGAGGATCTCCACGTAGCAGCCAAGCGTGCGGTCAGCCTGGGGGCCCAGCTCGATGCTCATGGTGCTGCAGGCGGGGCTGACCATGAGGCAGTCGATGAGGTTGGGCTCGCTGTCGTTGCCCGCGCTGGCCGTCAGGGCTGGCTTGGCAGTGCTGGTGCGTTCCACCTCCACGTGGATCTCACTGGAGGCCACGACCACCGACTTGAGCCGCGCCTCGGACAGCGTGGCTTCCTGAGACACCAGGTCCGGGCTGGGGTGCAGAAGGCGCAGAGGTAAGGTGGGCTTCCGGTCGCAGGGCTGCTGACAGCCATTCCGGATCTCCTTCAGGCTGGGGGAATTGTCGCGGCTGGTGGAAGAAGAGGAGCAGGCAGGTGAGAACGGCCTGGCATGCTTGGAGGCAGGGGTGGCGGCAATTGGAGACGTCATTACGAGTGCTCGTGATGCAGAAGGCACCAGGCTGCTAAGTGCCTTCCCAGCCCCACGGCAAGGCCTGGAGGGAACACCGCCCTCATCCCTGCTCCAGGAACGGGGAGCGGCTCACTGACAGCCCTGCAGACAGGAAGCAGTGAATCTGGCTCCAGATCTGGCACAGAGTGGCCTCAAAACACCTGCTGACCCCACAGACCCAGCGTCTCTAAGATAGCCACAGGCTGTGGGGCTCACCTCCACTGAATGCCTTCCCTGGTCCAACGAGTCTATGCCTACCCCCATCTTGAAGCCAGTGTCCTCCTGGGTCCTACTCTAGTGCCCACCCCAGCAGGTGAGAGAGGCCAGCATCTGCCGTCCACCCAGGAGCCCACTTCAATGGCTCCCAAACCCCAGACTGCCCATCACAGCTGCCTGCCCAGGGTGTTACTAGAAGTAACATGGCATCATTAATGTCACATTTGTTTGGAAAATGTGGGGCCAAGTGGTAAAATTAGGCCTCTTCACAACAGGACTCGTCAGCACCTTGACCTGGTTAAAACCCCTCCTCTGAGTGTTTCTTAATGCACTTGGTTCCCACCGGGGCGGTACAGCAGCAGTGGGTATCCTGGGCTGGTGCCCACAGGCTGGCACTGTGCTGAGTGCTGCTACACAGATGCTCCAAACACTGGTGCTGAAAGTATTCCGAGGTCAAATGACCTTCCTGAGTCAAGGAAGCTGGGATATGAAACTGGATCTCTCTGATACAAAGCCAGGCTCCTCCCACCAGGTTCTTCCAAGACCTCCTCAGACCCTGTGCAGGTGCCCTCCTGCAGGAAGTCTCCCTTGATTTCTTCCTCCCATTGAACTCTAAGCCACAGCTTTTGCCCTGGTTGGACACCAGGATCTCCTGGGGCACTTCAAACACCCCAAAGTCCAGTTAGATCAGAACCTCCGGGTGAGGTCTGGACATGAGTCATGTTCCAGGCTCCGGTGTGTGTGGCCAAGGTTGATATCCTCGCTCCACCTGACTGAGTGCTGGTCCAGGCCTCCCCAGGAGACCCTCCCGTGCATGTCCTGTGCCTCCCACGCATGTCCTCTGTGCCTCCCGCACTCTTGCACCTGTGCTGAGTAGCAGCACGAGGGGCCCTGTGCAAGTCTCAGACTCCACGCACAGGGAGGGTCTGAATTCACCCAGCACCTGCCACCAGCCAGGGCTGAGCTGAGCCCACCAAGGGTGTTTAATAAACATGCTTTAAACTTTGCTGGGGGAAAAAACAATCCCTTGGCTACCGTCCAAGAACTCTGCGGTCGATGGAAAATTGTGTGTGGCCTGTGGGGGGTGGGGCAGCCCGAATGTCTCCTTTGGTTCAGACCTAATTTGCTCCCCGATGCTCAGCGCTCCATGTCCTTTGCGTTGCTGGGCCTGGGAGTGGATTTTCAAGGCTGTTTGGCTCTGATGGGTGATTTTCCCGAGAGCCATGCTAACCTGGGTCGAGCTGTCTGTTCTTGTGCCTGTGAGTACATCATGTGCCGCCGGAGCTCTGCGGAAGGCCTAGAGAACGCTGCAGCTTTATCTTGGAGGGACTGACCAATGGGGTGTGAGGGACGTGAGCACAGGAACATCTCCCTGGAGATGAGTGTCTTGGGGTATCTGGAGGAACTGGCAACACTGGTGGGGACCCCGACTCCTCTGGGCTCTGAGGGGGTTCAGCTGTGCTAAGCAGGGAGTTGAGGCCAGCCTGGGGGGAGGTGGCAGAACCTGTCTCGCCCCCTCCCTGTTTCAGGAGCCGCCTGATGCCCCCCTCGTCTCCTCCAGCCCATCCTGCAGCCAGCAGCAGCGTGACCTGAGCCTCTGGCAGTGAAATCCCACGAGGGCCTCCTTCACTTCCAACGCACACTGACTCTCCAGCCTTCTCAGAATAAATCCTGCCAGTGAGACAGTGCTAAAGAGTGGTCCCCACCACGGCACGACTATCAGAGCAGGGAGCCCCTCAGATCGGCACCCGAATCTGCTTTTAAAGACCATCCCCAGGAAAGTGTCAGTCGCAAAGGTCAAGAAGCTGAGCTCCGCAGATCTGGCCATGCTGGGGCCTGCCTCCCTCTCCAGCGCCACTTTGTGCTGCTCGCTCTCTGCCCCACTCACACCAACTTCCTTGGGTTCCTGCCTGCAGAGCGTCTCTACCCTCTCTGTGAAGCAGCATTACCTGAGGAGTTGGGGACGCAGATTCCTGGGCACCCCGCCACAAGAGCTGCCTCCAGGAATCTGCATCTGAAAGTGGCCGTCCAGGTGGTTCTGAGGCAGGGGCTCAAGGCCCACCCACAGAAAATACTGTGACCTCAGCAACTTCATCCACCCCTGCTGGGCCCTGTGTGTGCTTCTCCCTCTGCCTGGATCACCTGCTTCCTGCCTCTTGCCCTGCTGACAGCCGGGAGGTCTCGGCTTACACAGCACCTTCCTGAGGGGTCCTTCCTGGTCTCCCTGGAGCAGGGGCTCTCAGCTCTGGTGTGCCAGACCACCCTGATTCTATCAGAACCGCAGGCAGCCCATGGGGCCCAGGGACCCTGTTCTGACTGCAGGATGCCGGTGACGTCTAATAACCACTTCTGCAGGAAAAGGCACCCTGGCTTGCAGCATTTGCCAATTTCCATGGCCTCAGTATCCCTGCTGCAACTGCCCTCAAGTGACGTGGCATCGCTGGCCACAGGGCTGGGGAGCGTGTCCTCTGAGGGCCTAAGTCAGCTGAGCCTAACTTGCCAGGGTCGGCAGAGGGAGTGACTCCTGGGCAGAGGTAATTTCCACACATCTCCCCGTGTAAAAGCACCCCGGCCAGGGCTCTGCAATGGGACTCGCCTGGCATCTGGGGATAGAGAGCTGTCAGCTGTGTCCAGACACTGCCAATTCCCCCCTGGGAGGAAAACTGAGGACACAAAGCAGCGTGCAGGGTGCGGACTGTTTCCAGGAGCCTGGCAGCTACCTGCCACCATTCTGCAGCCTGCCACCACAGTGAGTTTTGCCCAGCCTTGAGGGTATCCTTTGGGTCTGACTTTTTGCGCTCAGTATGATGCGCTCAGTGAGGTTCACCAGTTCATTCATTCCTGCTACTATATATGGATCCTTGTGCAGTGCTCGCAGCATCTGCCAGTTTGTTTAGGACACAGTTTATTTATCTGTTCTCCTGTTGTGGTACATTCAAGTTGGGGAAGATTTCAGTCTGGGGCTGTTGGAAGCCATGCCGCCATCAACATTCGCACACGTGTCTTTGGTGAATATACAGCACAGACAGGAGGGGAAGTGCTAGCTCACAGGTCTGGCTCTGCTTTCCAGTTGTCTGAAACCTTCCCAGGAGGCTGAGACCCCAGCCAGACTGCAACGGTGCCCCTCCCGCCCCATGTCTCACTGCCTTGATCAAACCATGCTGGACCGTGCTCACCTGCCACTGCTGCTTCACCTGGGCAACGTCAGCACCTGGCACGTGGTGGCCCCTGAACAAGTGCTGGGGAGGGGAGCAGGTGGGGCACTGGTGGGGCTGCTCCCCCTGAGAGGCAGCGAGTGCAGTGTCCAGCTCTGTTCCTTTCCCCTCTGACCTTCCCCTAGGTGGGAACTGGGAGAGATTTCCAGTCTCCTTGTCCTCTGCCTCCTGTTCCAGGCGCCTCACGGAGCCCTGCGTTCACCATTTTCTGCTCCTGACCCACCGCCACCTTAGCCAGGTGTGCAAAGCACCCTGCAGGCCAGGTGAGTCAGGTGCCAGGAAAGGAGCCTGGGGTGTCCTGTGCACATCTGTGCCTCAGAGCTGGAGTCCAAGGCCAGGGCAAGCGAACACCAGTGTGTACAGGGGAGCCTTGGGTGTCCGGGGGACTGTCTGACTTCCTTTTCTGTATTTTTTCTTTCTCTTCTTATCCATGCTGCAGGCCTTAGGACAGGCACTTGGGAACAACCAGCTGGTCCTCCATGCCCTAACCCCAGGGTCTGGTCACATTTGAACGCCAGGACCTGGGGCTGAAGGCGTTAAGGACAGCAGCCCTGCCTTTTAACGCTCTGCCTCAGGGACACCCCGATTTACCAAGGCCCCTTTCCCACTCCTTCCTCTAACCCTCAAAGCATGGTGCTTGTTCTAGAAGTCCGGTCTGCACAGGGCTTCTATTATAGTGTGGATGTGAGGTGTCCCCTAAAAACTCACAGGTGACACAAGGCAAGAAGGTTCGGAGGAGAATCTTAGTCCAATCGGTGACTTAGTCCTGACCGGGATTAACTGAGTGGTAACTGGAGTGGTGGGTATGGCCGTAGGAGGTGGGAACTGGGGTGTGCTTCGGGTATATATTTGTATCTGGCGAGTGGAGTCCCTCTGCTTCCTGATGAAGTGAGCGCTTCCCTCTCCACACTCTCCATGACATCCAGCCTCACCTCAAGCCCCAAGGAGTGGAATCAGCCTTCTATGGACTAAGACCTCGGAAACAGTGAGCCCTCAAATAAACCTTTCCTTCTCTGCAGCTGTTCTGGTCAGGTCCTTCAGTCACAGCAAAGGAAAAGCTGACTAAAACAGTCTCTGTGCTCTACTGCTTTTTCTTTGAGGAAAAACCAAAGTCCACTCTGTTGCATCTTCAGCTACAGTGGGGCCTAGACACTGATTCCTTGGAGTTGTGCAGTGAACTGTCTGGACAACTGGGAGGCTGCAGCAGACATCATCACCATCATACACATGCCACATCTCCTCCAATGACTAGAGATCACTGCAGAAACTTCCTCATGAACTCATGGTACCCGAGGGGGCCTACCCCAGGAGTAGACCTCCACCAGCAAGGAAAGGGGCCTGGGAACTGCAAGTGTCGGCCCTCAGGGGATGACTAACCTCATCCTGCAGTGGTCACCTGCTTGCTAACTCAGCTGGACCAGCTGTCCCCTCTTCCCTGTCTCCTTCTACCTGCACTTGCATCTGTTTCCACCTGCATCTGGGTCCAGGGTTAGCCCCTGGGGATCTGATTCCAGGAAGAGGCCCTGCAGGACCTCCTCCGGTCCCCTGCTGCCCGCCTGCTCTGTCTCACCTCGCGAACAGCCCTTCTTCCCAACTGACACAATCCTGCTGCTGACTGGTCTGCAGGATAGAACCCAGGCCTCAAAGGGCCAGGGGAGTGGTGACCATACTTAATCTCCAGCACCAAGAACCACGCCTGGCCTGAGACAGGTGCCCAAGAAAAGCCAGAAGAGCCCTGTGCTCTCAAGGACAAGGCCAGAAACAGACCTCACTGTGAGCCCGTGCCACGTGCACACACCCACACACGTGCACTCACATGTGCACCCCCCCACGCTGCACACCAGCTGGTCAGAGTCCTCGGCACACAATCTGGTTCCCAGAGCCGGTCACCTAGCAGCTTGTGGGTGCTGGCATAGACGCAGCTCTTGCCTTCTCAGCACCCTCCCAGGGCCATGCCCCCGTTGACACGCCCAGGGGACTTGGCAAACTTGAATCCAGCCCAGCAGAAGCTATTCCACCTCCCTGTGACCTCTCCCCCATGCCCCCCGGGGTGGCACTGACCTGTTGATGAACTCTTCATAGCAGGAGTAGATGGCAGCCAGGCACACGGCCACCAGGTTGGGCAGGACCCGGGGGTGGGGACAGTGCCCTGTGGGGCCGTGCATGCTGGAAAAGAGTGGAGGGCAGGGTGAGCCAGCTGAGTGGCCTGGCACGCTCCCCCGTGTCAATGGCTGTCACATGAGGGAAACAGGCCCCTTCTCCAGAGTGACAATGAGCACCAACTTCCTGGTTCACAGAAAGACTAGTGCCTGTGTGTCCCGGGGCAGCCACACCTGCACCTGCTGGTTCTGGAGTAGTCACGCCTAACATTCCACTGTACTCTCAAAAGTGTACTTTTTTGGAAGAAAAAATTTTATGGTCATCTGGGCTTGGCATGGATCTAGGACAGTCACTAAGCCTTCCCAAGACAGGCCTCACTTGGTGAAGCTCCACTAACCATAAAGGGGGCTGTAGGGGAACCTGAGGTCCCCAGGGTTCTGGAAGAAGGACACAGCAGCACTTGGGTTTGGAAACGCGCTGGAGGGTCAGGTGGGATACTTCAGAACTCGGAGGCTTCAGAACCGTTTTAACCACATTGAATTCCCACACTCACAGGGTGAAGTGGGTACTTGGGTAAGTAAAACTAAAGTATGAAGAGAAAAGTGAAGAGCAATACAAGAAAAGCAAGCGGGCAAAGCCTGAACCTCAGAAATGGGCAAGAGCAAGAGCAGCCGGCTGCCTCCTGGTCACGAGTGGGAGGTGGCCGAAAGTCCTGCTGATTCTCTAAGGCCACCAGGGTAAGATCCTCTCTTAACCACCCGGTGGCACAGGGGTTGAGGGACCTGGGGAGAAGGCAGCACTGCTTAGGACTTCCACCACTTCCCAAGTGCCTACTGAGCAACACTACCCTGCTAGGGGCTGCCTCATGCAGACTCACGGCCCCTGCCCATACAGGAGGACGTGGGATTAGAGAGGTTGGCACAGTGCTACCCCACAAGCAGGCAGCTCAGCCCACACAGGGTGGGAGGATCTAGTGGAGTTCCTTGTAAAGGTAAGACAGCAGGCCTGCGGAACACCACCCAACTCCCCTGGGCGTCGCGGAATGGAGTGCTGGGGCCAAGAGGGAGGGAAGCGGGCTCTCAGGCCAGGGGAAGAAGCCAGACGGGAGACCTACCTCTGAATAAACTTCTTCACCACCTCCATCCCCGCGTTGAGTTCGTTCAAGGCGAGGATGTACTCCTGAGTAAAGAGCCTCAGTCGCGGGCACTTCCCAAAGTCCTGCACACAGAGCAGAGGGCGGGAGTTGGGGAGGCACCTTGGAGCGGGTGGGGTCCGGCTCTGCGGGAGTGCACAGAGAACGGGAAGCCCCACTTCTAGGAAGCTCACGCACGGTTCAGCACAGTCACCTGGAGAACCAGCACTGCCCTGGCTCTCGCCTTTGATGACCCAGGGCACAGGAGCTGCTGGGCTCAGCCCCTCCTCTCTCGGCAGGACCGTGTGGGACCTGCAGAGCCCAGCCAGCCTCCCACAGCCCCAGGAAGCTAGGTACACTTCTGTGGCCCCCCGAGAGTCTTGGCTCCTGCTATCTCTGAGCTGTGATCTGAGGCCCTCAGTCCAGCCAAGCCAAGGTGCCTGGTGCAGGCAT
Source organism: Ictidomys tridecemlineatus (assembly GCF_052094955.1). Classification (NCBI taxonomy): domain Eukaryota; kingdom Metazoa; phylum Chordata; class Mammalia; order Rodentia; family Sciuridae; genus Ictidomys; species Ictidomys tridecemlineatus. Next base: position 55,445,381 of record NC_135491.1, on the reverse strand, counting down.
CGACTTGGGGAGGACTCTGGACTTGCTGGGGGTGTGGAAGAGATAAGTAGCACAGGACAAAGTAGCTCCCTGAGTCCCCAAACCACCACACGTAGTAAGGAGACACCTGCTCCTTCCCCAGAGTGAGGGAGTGACAGGTGGGAAGGTGGCCCACAAGCTGACAGTGCCCAGGTGCAGCCTCCCTGCTCCAGGACCCAACTAAGGAATGTTTGATGACACTTCTCTGGATAGAAAGCCACCACCAAAGGCGCATGGGGACAAAAGGCAGATGGGAGAGACAGGGGGTGCTGTTGCTCAAAGAAGGGTGTGGAAGAAGCACTGTGGTGGTGTGTGTATGGGGGTGTTGGGGGGTCCTGGGGCTGCCAGGCACCTGGATGACCCTGGTCTTCCCAGTACATGCCTGGTGTCCTGGGCAGCCAGCAGAAAGAGCCCAGGGCCATTCTGCCCAAGCTCTCTGGACAAGTGGCTGGCAGCAGGACACTGGTACCCCTCAGCTCATCCTATGCCTTCCACTAGGGGACCCATCAAGAAAGCCACCTGATGGCAGGGGCACTAGTGGTGAGCGCTTGCCTGGCCTGCACAGGCCCTAGGTTCCATCCCAACACCACAAGCGCTCTATCCATCAGAGAAAAAACCACCCAAATCAGGGTTCTCACCTGCAGAACAGGAAGGCAGAAGGAGACCTCCCTTCTGGGCCCCCCAACTGCAGGGCTCCAAGTGTGGCTGCTGCTGCCCCTTCTGGGGTGAGAGGGGCTGCACAGGCCCCCAGGACCACTGGGGCAGTGCCTGCTCACACTGGCCGCAGCCTTGGCCGCTCACTGAGCATGAAGAAGCGGCCTTGAACAAAGGTCAAGGCTCCCCGCGCCCTGCAGTGTGGCCAGGACCCCAGGTCTGGCTCCGCCAGCCCCCACTGCCCACCGCTGGTCCTTCCCAAGAGCAGTGCGTGCTCCTTGGTCCTGTCTGCAGTTCTCTCCTGACCCCACTGTGGCGTTTAGTCAGTAGACACCCGTGGGTTGTGGGATGCGGACGCTCCACAGTGCCTGACGCTGAGGAGTGCTGGGGTCCTCGTGCCTGAGGCCAGGCCACCATGGCCTCTGCTGACTTCGGGCGTGCCCTGCAGCAGTTGTGATTCTATGCAGAAAACTTAGGTGGGCAACACTCGGGCTGTGAGACTGAGAAAATGCAAGGACAGCAGGCAGAGTTTTGACTCTTTCCCTGATGTCAGAGGTCCCCCCAGAACCCTGTGAATAATGACTACCATGGAGTATGCAAAACAGCAGGGTCTGTGTGCCCCAGAGACATTGCCTGGCACGTGGCTCTGCTTTGACAAGTTAGACCCCTTGCAAACCAAACCAAACCAAACCCAGGCCTCTGTTCTGGACCCTCACCACCCCACACGCCAGCAGGAAGAGGCCCTGTCCTCCCAGCTGGCCAGAGCAGATAGTGCTCCTCCTTAAAGCTAGAAGAGCCCACGTCAAGGCAGAAATCCCCTCCCCACCCTGTTGTCCTGGAGAGAACTGCATGCGGTGTCCCCTCCCACGTTTGGAAAACAAAAGATGAATTTGCCCCGAATCTAGAGGATTTCAGAGAAAAGCAACACTCCATCAGGGTGTGTGATGGCTAAGAGCAGAGAATAGGTGCTCCCCTGCGCAGGGACCTCAGCGTCCAGGCTGCAGACCGGCACAGTACCTCGTGGGTGGGAATGGGCCCCCTGGCTGCCTGCTCCTTGGCCCCCACCCACAGACCTGGGTGGGGCACTGCCTGGCCTTTCTGGGTCCCAGGCTCCTGTGCATTCGCTGTGAGGTTGATGACCCCGCAGGCACTCTCCTTGGCTCTAAGAAGGTGTGCGAGGAATCTGTGAATATCTGACTTCTAGCCAGGCCCCAGTGCCGGTCAGTGGACCCTGCCCACGAAGCCTGTTTCCCTGTGCTCCTCGGCAGCGAGAACACAAGGAGCCACAGATCACAAGTGCCGGATCCTGTGACTGGGCAGTCCAATTCTGCAAAGTCTATACTTCATCCAGATTTCCATCACTTCCCCTAATGTCCCTTTTCTGCTCTGGGGTCCCCTCCTGGATCCCACATGATGTCTGGCTGCCAGTCTCCTTAGGCTCCTCTCCTGTGTCAGCTCCTCATCTCCCGGGTTTGGATGGCTAGATGGATTTTGGGCCCTTGGTTGGGATGTGTGTGAGGTTTTTTTTGAGGTGAGACCGGGGTGATGGGCTGCGGGGAGGGGTAAAGTGCGGTTTGCATCACTTCATCTCAAGGTCCCCGCTGTCAACAAGAGTCACTGCTGCTGACCTTGGTCACCAGGCTCTCCACCGTGATCTGCTCTTCCTCCCACCACACTGCTCAGGTCCTGGACACGAGTGCATCCCGCCACCCCTGGGTCTGCTTTGCACAGAACATGCCTCCTAAGCCAGTGCTGCTACTGTTCTAACCAACTGTGAAAAGACTCTTCCTGTGGCCTTATGGAAGAAAATCGAGTCAAGGAAAGTGGGTGCATGAAACTCCCAGCTCCCGGAACAGACTGCTGGACCACCCCATCCCCTAAATCTGTGGGAAGGCAGGAGGTTGGGAGGCTGGGGCACGGCGGTCGGGGGTCAGGAACTCACCATGTTATGCTTGAGGATTCTCTGGACCACGGGGGTGAACACCTCAATGACCACCATGGACCGGGGCCGCTCTCTGCAGTGCTGGGGAGAGACGGTGGGTCAACTCAGCTGGAGCGTCCATACAGCCTGCAGCTTCCAGCGGGCCAGGGCCAGGGAGCCCAGGTTACTTTTAAAAAGCCTTCAATTTTTACAGCACGTTTAGGCTCATAGCAAAACCACAAGGAAGATGGCGAGATGTTCCATATGCACCCGCCCACTCAACCGCACAGCTCCCGTCGACATCCCAAGGGCACGGCGATGCTTGTCCCTTGTCCCGGGCCTCGAAGCCACACTGGCTTGTCATTAGCACCCATAGTCGACTGTTTACACTGGGGTGCACCCTTGGCGTCCTACACTTTCTGGGATTGGACCAACGTGTAAGGACACGTATCTACCACAGCAGAGGCAGTCAGAGCAGGCTCACTGCCCTCAAAGTCCTCTGCATCCTGCCTCCTCACCCTTCCCTCGCCCCAAGCCTGACAATCTCTCATCTCCCTTCTGTGTCAACAGCCTTGCTTTTCCCAGCACATCAATATAGGTTGACACCCCGTCTTTGAAATGTAAGAGACCAGAAGTGTTTCCATTCTTTTTTTGGATTTTGGAATATTCGTATGTACATGAGACATCTTGTGGATGAGACCCAAGTCTAAATAGTCATCTGTGCTTCCTACCCGGTTACACACAGCCTGGAGGCCGTTCTGTAAGTTCTACAACGTCGTTAGTGTGCCTGTGTTTTGACTGTGACCTGCCAGGTGAGGAGTTTCCCACTTGTAGCGTCACATCAGTGCTGGAGAAGCTTTGGATTCTGCAGTATTTTCAGATTTCAAATTGGGGATCAGGGTTGCTATGCCTGCAGCTGGAATCACACAGCGGGCAGCTTCTCCAGTATGGTTTCTTTTATTTCTAATGTGCCTTTGTGGCTCGACAGCGCTCTCTCTCTCTCTTTTTTTTAATATTTATTTTTTAGTTGTAGTTGGACACAGATCTTTATTTCACTTATTTATTTTTATGTGGTGCTGAGGATCAAACCCAGGGTCTCGCACGGGCGAGGTGAGCGCTCTACCACTGAGCCCCAGCCCCAGCCCAACAGCTCCACACTCTTTAATGCTGGGTATGATCCCACTGCAGGGAGGCACCACTGATTTTTATTCATTTGTCCACTGAGGGTTCTCGGTTGCTTCTGAGTTTGGGCAGTTATGAATGAAACTGCTATGAACAAATGTGTGTAGATTTTTGTGTGGATACAGGGGTGCCATGGCTTTTTTTGGGGGGGATGGGATTAAAAAAGTGTCATGGAATAGAGTCTCTAGTTAGCTTTTTGTTTCTATCTGAAAGTGTGAGACTGCTTCAGATGGCGCAGTCAAGGTCAAGGAATCCACTCCAACAGGATTCCTATTTATTATATGACAAGACTCTTGCAGAACCAAGAGCCAGCACCCCTGGTCTGACGGACCTTGACGATCAGGTTCGACAACACCCAGGGAGCTGAAAATGCTCTGGCTTTAGCCATCCCAGCCGCTCTCCTTCAGCAGCATGGTGCTGTTTTCTGAACTGAAATGTAAGGCCTTCATGCTGAGCAGACCCCCACCCCACCGTCCTGCACACATTCATAACCCAGCTGGCCATGGAGGTGCTGAGCTGCCCACCCCTGGATGAGGACAATGGACCTGGGATATGAGAAACCAGGGCTTCCCTGGGAAACGAACACAGACGGACTTGGAAACCCAGAAGGGAGGCTGCCTGTGAGTCCAGACAGCTGCTCAGGCCAGGCTGCATCCCCGCAGCTTCCTGCTGGGCTCCCAGCCCAAGGAAAGTGGCCCAGCGGCTCACTGGGCCATGGCATCCTGAAAGGCGGCACCCTCCATTTTAGCACCTGTGGACTCCTGTTGGGTTCTGGGCACTCAGACGCACCCCAGCACTTCAGGCCTGCAGAGGTATGCATGTCTGGAAAGGATCTCTTGCTGCAGAGGCAGGCTGAAGACAAAGGCCCGGTCACATCTCTCTTTCCAATCCTACCCTTGACACACAGAGCACTCCCTGGCTGGGGCTGGGTGCCCAGCCTCCTCCCCTGGTGCCTGTTCTGCGGTCTCTCCAGCTTGTATCGTGATTGGACACAGCGACTGCACCTCCCCTAAGGGCAGCACATGACCATGGAAGGGGCAGAGGCCACCCTCATGTGCCCAGGGAGATAGGGCAGGAAGGAGGATGGGAAGCGCGGGAGTGGGAGTGAGGGAGCTCCGGGGAGGGGACAGAGCCAGGCCAAGCACATAGTAAAGAGCAGACAGGTGTGTGGGCTAGTGCCGCCTCCAGCATGTGCCTGATCCCTGGGAATGCAGGAGGCCTGGCCCTGGTGCTGCTGGGCAGTGCTGCTTGAGTCCCGCTGCGAGGCTGGCTCTGCGTCCCTGGGAATGGACGCCTGGCTCCAAGGCTCCCCTGGGCTAACCTGGAACACTCCGCCAGCTTCCCCTGCCTAGGGAAAGCCCTGCGGCTGGCCCCTACCGTGGGCCAGCTGGTGCCTCGAGGAGCCTCGGCTAAGAATAACCCAGCTCTGACGTCAGGAGCCCAGAAAATCTCTGCAAACTGCTTCCCAAGACAGCCAGGGAGTTATTCCAAAGAGAACCCAGATGCTCGTCCCTGCCCCCTGCCCTGGGACCCTGCTCTAACTTGTCACCTGTGTGGCAGAGGGGCTGTAGTCCTAAGGACAGGTGCCCTTTATGTCCTCTGCCTGCATCTGGGACCCTGGCCCCAGGCTGGAGGCCTGGGTTTTCAGCTACTTTGTGTAAACCACCCCTACCGTGTGGACAGCCCCCCCTCAGCAACACCATACCTTGCAAAAGAATTCACAGAGGTCTGGAGGGGGATGGTTGTTTTCCAACAGAGGAGCGATGGCCTGAAAGACAAGGAGCAAGTGTCAGCTGGACGGACTGTGCGGCAGCCCGGGTGGGGCTGGGCCAGACTCCTACGGGAGAGGTGGCCTGACAGGAGAGCAGCCTTCTGCCGTCCTCGGGCAGAAAAAGCCCATTTTCTGATCTGCGGACCACAGCTCCCTCCAGAGGCTCAGAAAGCCCTGATCTGTTCCCCGGGAAAAACACACACAATACACACGATGGTGTGTAAATTTAGGGGCTGCATGGCCTGCTGCTACCCACCGTGTCCCCTTCAGACCCATACCCTGGAATTGCACACAGGACATCAGAGGGGGCAGGTACCTCGCCACTTTAGGCAAGGGCCTGAGCACCCTCAGGTTCTGGTTTCTGTGGTGGGTGCTGGAATGAACCCCCCACAGGTGCCAAGGGACAAGCACACAGGCTGGGGGCACAGCCCCAAGTACAAGCCCTGACTCTGACGCTTGCTGGGTGTGTGACGCTTGCCATAGAACAAGTTTCCCACTTGGAAAGGGGTCTAGAGTCACCTCAAGGGTCACCTGCAGTCAGGGGGAGTGGGGCTCCAGCCCTCATTGGCGGGCCCCCTTGTGCACCATGGAGGCTCGACTCACCAGCGGCTAGGAGCGCCCTTCCTAGTGGTGACCATCTAGTGTTCCAGGGCACACCTCTTAGCAAGCCTTCTGGGGCTAGCTGTGTGACAGTACTACGGGGTCGGCTTGCTCCAGGGATCATTAGGAAAGGGGAGTAGACTGCACTGACTGATGAGCTATTCAGGCAGGCTACCTGGGACAATGAAGCCACTGCAGGGGAGGGCCCCGCTTCCCAGCACCAGCCACAGGCTCACAGAGCAGGGCCCAGGCACGGGCCTTCTTGGCTAGGGCGGCCCAGGTATGGAAAGTTCTGCTGGAGGCAGTGGGCTCCTAGCCTTCTGCAAGGGGTGAGCCCCGCCTGTCACGATCCCCACCACCATGCCAACCAACCACTTCACAGTACTGAAGTGCTGACCGTGACAACATCAACATCCATGACACTGAACCTGGCTGGGCCACTGCACAGTGTGGCTCGAGCGTCACTGTCTGTTGGGAGGTGGGTGTCGGCATGCCCTCCTTTCTCAGGTGGGGAAGCAGGTCAGAGATAAAGTCAGAGGGCCAAGGTGCACAGTGAGAAAGAGGCAGAGCCAGGAGGAAATGACATCTGTGACCCCAGAGCCTGCTGTGGCCCAGGCGGGGGAAGGCTCCACTGTTCAGACTGAGCTCTGGGACCAGTTGGGGAGAAGGGACCTTGGGCAGGGAAGTCCCCTCTTTTGGATAACAATAAGCCAGGCTGCCAGGGGCGAGAGTGACTAGCTGTACACTTCCACTGTCTGCCAGGGGCAGTCTGGTGCTTCCGCCGTTGACAGACTCGTGAGGTCCAGTGGTAGTTTCCTTTGTACAGATGAAGAGAGGACCGGGGAGGTGATCAGGCTTGATCTGGTCACTGAATGATAATTTTTACACGTATCACTAATACAAAGGGTTCTGTTCTTAGCAGAACTTTTCGACAAGCCTGTGCCCAGTACTGCATTAGCTCATAGGATCCCCAGGGGCCCGGTAGAAGGACACCAATATGTCCTTTTCACAGATGAGGAGACTGAGGCTTAGAGCATGAGGTTGGCTGGGAATGACTGAGGCATTTAGAAAGAATGGGGTAGACCTGGGGTGAGTTAACCCTCCAGGGGATCCCTAGCACACCTGGAGGCCTCTCTGTCCAGAAAGGGTGTTACTGGCCTCCAGTGGGTTAAGGCTGGATATACTGCTGACCACTCAGCAATGCACACAAGAGCCCTCCAAGGAATGATCCTTCCTCAGATGTCACCCGAGCTTTGGTAAGAAACTCCGGGGCAGGTCCTCTAAAACCAGGAAGAAACTGGAAGACATTTCAGGTGAAAAACCAAATGCACAACACCCTGTAACATCATGGATGCTAAAAATCAGAAGCCACGTGGACTCTGGCTGCTGGGGTGTCCACCTGAGAAGGGGATCTCTAAGGAGGGCTCAGGCTGGGCGCCTTCTGTTCTACAGTGAGAACACACTCGGACAGCACTGCCACATTCTAGACTCAGCCACCACTCAGAGCTGTGGCCTCCACGTCTCAGGATCCAACCAACTGTGGACCAAAAGTATTTTGAATAAAACTGTGCCAGTACTGAGCATATATAGAATTTTTCTTGCTATTATTCCCAGACAAGAGCACAGCAACTGTTTGCAGAGCATTAATGCGGCAGCATCAGAGGCTCTGGGTTGCCCAGAGCCCACTCCAAATGTGTGGGAGGGTACGCCTCGCACTGTAAATGCCACACTATTCCACATGGGGTGTGAGCCGCCATCATCACCCTCAGGGCTCTGGAATCGATACCCCAGATACCAAGAGTTGACTGTGTTTTAAAGAAAATTAAAAGTTCTTCTGTTGCTCCTCCAAGGATACAGCCATGTCTGGACCTGGCTGTGAACTTGAGCCCACACTGGGTGTGGGGCTGCCGTCTTCATTGACAGGCTGAGTGACGCACAGTGAGTAGGACTCTGGCGGGGCCTGGAGGCCAGGCAAGCTTGCACGGTGACACCCAGCTGTGACTGCCAACGGCTCCTGTGGCTCAGATGCCTGGCCGACGGAATGAAGGAAACCAGCTCACTCTATGGGGGACTGGTACAGAGAATCACCTCGCACACTGGAGGACAGCTGCCCAAAGGCCAACATGACAAAGTAACTTGGGCTGGACAGAGCTCCAGGAGATTCATGGTCACAGTGACAGCGAAAGCCATGGTAACAAGGAATACTGAAAGGGAGGCGGCTGTAGAACCCGGGGCAAGGGCTAGGCCTGCCACAAAGCTCTTCCCTGTTCGGAGGCATCCTGTAGTGGGGAGGCTCAGCCAAATTAGCTGGATAAATATAGGTGCCTTCATTGCCTTCTGCCATCTGTAAAACTCCCACTGATCCTGCAAAACACACCACTGGCTCCTCTCCCAGGTGGGGCTGTCACCCCAACCCTCCACACCCCTTGTCTATCTTGTGGTGATCCCATCTGTCCTCCTATAACAGACCATGAGCTCCAGGGGAGCAGGGCCATCTCAGTCCCTGGGGATTCAAATACAGCGCGTTGTGTGCAGTAGGTGCAAGTCCATCTCTTCCTTCTCCCTAGCGAGAGACACATTTCAATAGCTTAAAACCGCCCAGGTAGGTAATTTACTCCCAGTGGTGCATGTATCATTACAGCCCCTGAAAATCCCATCTTACTTTATACATGATAGGGATTACACCCCAGTTCTATCTGCAGACTAACTAGAAGACAGGCTCTGGGGTAAGAAAGAGATCGTTGACCTTTCCGCTCATATGGTGATGGCCATGCATAAACACGTCTCTGCCACCTCCCGCCCTCACCTCCTGCAGCAGACCCAGGCACAAACATGAAGTGTGCTGATCACCCAGCCTGCTGCGGTCCACAGGGGCTCAGAAGTGCACAAGGGCGGGATGGCAGGAGCTTGGCTTGACGGAAAAGACAGACCAAGCAAAGGAGGTCGGAGCTCTCATGCTTCCCGAAGGATCTCAGACTGCCTCTGGGAGGAGGGCAGAGGGTGATGTCGGGAGGAACTTACCACAATGATGTTCTCATGCTCCTGGGTGGTCAAGTTTGTGTTCTAAAGGAGAGAATGGAGAAAGGAGGAGGAAAATAACATTAAGAAATCAATATATTTGGATTTCCAAGGTCCACAGAGTCTCAGGTCCTTCGAGGGTGGCTGTCACTTTTTCTTTTGTTTTGTGGGGCAGGGACTGGAACCCAGGGCCTCGCGCACGCCAGGCAAGCCCTCTGCTGCCTGCCGAGCTGCCTCCCCAGCCCAGCCATCTCTTCCTAATTCCAGGGAGGATGTGACAGAGGACTGAGTCCGTGTCCGTGTTTCACAACCACGTGGCCTGGAGGATGGTTAGCTCTCCATGAGACTCAAGTTTCCAGGGGGGGAGTGGGGATCCTGCTAAGCACATCTCCTAAGGCTGCCGTGAGAGGACGTGGCGCTTGTGACAGCAACGCTGCCTAGAGCTGGAAGGCAGGTCGGGACACACAGAGAAGCACCTTCTTGAGTCTCAACTTTCAGAGCAACATATACTTTGTTTACAAAGTATTGAACCCAGTGCTTAACCTGTGAACTACATCCCCATCCCTTTTTTATTCAGACAGAGGGTTTCTCTGATCCCGGCCTGACACACAGTAGGCGTGCAGCAAGTGGAAGTGTCTTTCACTTTCTTCCTTTAAATATTCTTATCCCTCTACTTAGGGGTCAGCAGACTCAGAAAGGTTGCTTTAAAGCCCAAGAGGGTGGAAGGCCAAGGGGCATGTGGCTACCGCGAACACGCCTGAGGTGGGCTGGAACGCAGCCAGAGCGGGCAGCAAGGCCCGCCTGCCACCCCCGCCTCATCAGGATGACGGGCCTAGCTGACCTAATTTGATGGTGGTGTCGTGGTCCAGCCTGGTGAGGCTGGAGGGCTGGGCAATGTGGCCTCCAGTCAGAGCCAGGCAGCCCCCCACCACTGGGCTGAGCAGGTCACTCGGTGCCCTGGCCTCAGGCCACGGTCAGGGAGAACGTGAGTGCCATAGGAGAAGCTGTACGTGTGGCCGTCGGCTTCGGCCTGGCTTATGAAAGATGAGCTGTTCTCCCCGCTCTGAAGAAGTGTGAATGCAAGGCTGGCACTGGGCACGTGGTCTGGGAACTCAAGACCTTGGTGGCAATTCATTTCTGAGCCTGACTTTCCCCTTCTGCAGAGCAAGGCTGTCCCTCACCTGAGAACACAGCTGTGCCCTCCCCCTGCGCTGTCTCTGCTACCCACTCTCTACCTCCCAGCGAGGGACCCTCCGTTCAGCACTGCAGAGGCTCCTATACCAAGGGGCAGCAGCCTGGGCCTGCAGAGTGGGCAGCAGGACAGAGGGCAGAGGGTGCAGGAAGCTCACCAGGAGCTTGCAGCAGTGACCCAGGAGGGAGGAGGCCAGGGGACCACTCTGCTGGCTTATGACTCGTTCGACTCTGGGGTCATCAACTGCGGTGTGTCCGAGGGCCAGGCAGGTCAGGCAGACACACTGACTCTGTAAGCTCAGAACAGTACCTGCTTCCACGTGCTCCCTCCTGAGCTCGGGCAGGACTGACCCATGATCACCCGGGCTCAATGGCACTCCAGGCCCACAACAGACCCTGGCAGGTGCACACGTAGGGCTGTCAGTGGGCCGAGGAACCGGGCTGCTGAGTGACCAGTGATAGCCCCAAACTGCAGCTTTCTGACCGTTTTTAAAGAAAACCTGGAAATTCTCATTTTGTTGTGAAATCTGATTTTAAACCTTTAGGTTGAGTGGGTGATGGGGTAGAAAGCTGACAGAGGCCAGGAGGAGTGACTGGGGGGGCCGCAGGCACGTCACCCTCAGGAATGACCAGGTTTCCAAAGCCAGCACCTTGAACCTGGGGAACTCCGTTGCTGCGGCTGTCACTGCCACCAGCCCAGGCTGAGTCTGCTCTGGGGGGCTGGCAGGGGTGGCAGCTCTGCCCTCCTCCTGCTACACTCTCTGCATGGAAGCAGCTGGACCAACACCCAGGACCATAGGGTGGGAGCCGCTCGCTCCCTCTGCAACAGGAGAGGACGCGCCTGGGAGCAGTCATGGCGTCCGCTTCTAGGACGGGGCTGGTGCTCAGCGGAGGTGAGGCAAATGGCTTACAAGGGGACAGGGGTGCAAAATCAAGCCAGGGGAGCGCCTTACTTCTGAGAGCAGTTTTGAGACAATTTCCAGTGGGGCTTGGTTGATGGAGTCATCCTGCAGGGGGGATGTGAGGGCCATGTCCACCAGCGTCCGAATCTCCTTCAAGACAACTTCCCAACGGCTTGGGTTACTCAGGACTTTCTTGTATTTGTAAATCTTTTTCTGGGTGGGAGAGAGAAAGAGACAGACATCACTGAATTGAGGAGGGCAGAAGACACAAGCTGATTAAAGAATCCCGAGCATTAGGCTGCGCACAGGCCCTTGGGAGGGACCACCCGCCCCACAAGGAGGGGACACCTGGAGAAAGGAACAGCTTCATCGAGACCAGGTGCCTGCCGACAGTCAGCTCCAACCCTGGAAGAGCATTTCCCACATCGTTCCCACAATTTTAAAATGGCCCACGAAGGGGCTTTCTTTGAGTCAAAGGCATTGCTTCTGCAGATCCTAGGAGGTCCCTGGACAGTGGTGTTCAGCCACAGAACATGACAGCCCGGATGAGGGCCAGGACTTTGAGCCCAGTCAGGCGGGGCCGGGGCCGAGGCTGAGCATCCACCTGGAGAGAGACAGGAGCAGCTCACCTCTGGAGAGAGACAGGAGCAGCTCACCTCTGCTCAGCACCAGCTCCCAAGGCCAGAGTGGCTGGGTGGGGGCTGCAGCCTGCACCTGAGGCAGAGTCGGTTCCGCCCTCTGACATCATGGAAACACAGCGTGTGGCGGAGGTCCCAGCCGACGCTCCCTCCACACCGTCTCCACGGCGGCCTGCCCCACTGCCCGCTTGCCTGGAGTCTGCCTGGATGAACTCCTTCATTAAGCGCGCCACTCCTTGGGGAAAGCCTAATTTTAGTGTCACTGAGCCAGCAACCAGCTGGGGTGACTTGTCACAGTTTCTGAGACAAAGTCTGAATGGGGGAAAGGGGAAGGAGGGGGGAGGGTCCCCTACTGATAGAGGCTCCAACAGAAGCTAGCAGGCCACAGGCCTGAGGACCCGGTATCAGCAAGGAAGTACTGGGAACATGCTCCATGTCACACGAACAGCCGGCACTGGGCGCGGCGTCCCCGGAACAGGCGCCCCTTCTATAAACTGGGCATGAAGATGCCTCTCAGGCCTTTCAGTGTGTAACCCGTGGAAACCCTGCACCACGAGGGCCGTTCCTGCCACAAGTGCAGTCCAGGCGGGATGGCTGGCACCAACAGGAAGAGCTCTGCTGCCCATTCATCTCTGAAAACCTCGAGGCCGTGAAACACACCCCACAGCAGTGAGAGCACGCTCCCCTTTCCTCCCTCCATGTTTTTACGCCCCATGCTTGTCCGGGGCCTCTGGGTCGCTCGTCATGCCCCACTGTGGCCCACACAGACGGCATCAGGTGTGTTTCTCCCCCGTCATCGACAGATCTTGCCTCTAGCTCCCTTCTTCCTCATCCTCCCTGTCCTTCCGCCTGTCCACCCGCCCCCTTGCTCTCCTCTTCCACGCTCCTGGCCTCAGTGCTCTGTGCCCGCTCCCCCATTCTGCATGGGGATGAGGAAAGGGGCCCGAGGCCAGCAGGGAGGCAAGAGGGCAGTGTGCATCAGGAGGGCGGGAGGTCGGGACAGCTACGGAGCTTCAGGTCCTCGGGGACCGTCAGGAGCGCACAGCAAGCTCTGCTGGGGTGAACCAGTGGTGAGCGTTCTACCTTAACAACAAGACACAGCTGGCTCGCCCAGGCTTCTCTGGAACCATAACCAGCAGCCTGCCTGTTACCAGCACCTGAGCTGCCCCGCCCCGGTGTGGGAGCAGAGCGCTGCTGAAAAACAGAACAGACGCGGCCCAGTCACTCCAGGAGAGGACGGCTCCCCGAGCCAGAGCCTGTGGTCTTAGTGTGTGCCCAGAGAGCTGCTTAATTTTTAAATGACAACGAAACGGTCACAAAAATTCACCCTACGTGAAGAGCCCAAAGCTATTTAGTGGGACTGGAATCTTCCCACAGAATGTTCTAGATCTGAGCATGGCCCGAGCTCTCAGAGCCCTCTCTGCTGATCAGCCGTGACTTACTTCTGAAAGAATAATGACTTCATTCTTTTTTTGTGAAGATGATGCACACTCATTAAAAAAATTAAACATACCGAAAAGCACAAAGGAGGAAGACAGGCTCAAAAGGCCTCCACAATCCTACAATCCAGAAACAGCCGTCATGATGTCAGGTGAGCGTCCTCCCAGGCAACGTTCATGTACATTCTGCAGAGTGTGACCAGCTGTGGGACTGGCAGCTGCCACTGCAGCCTCCCACACTCCACAGAGACTCGGAGGCCTCCTGTCCGAGGCAAAGCAGGCCTGCACGACACCTGCACCAGTACGGCTCCAGGGACCAGCCCCACTGTCAAGACCCAGCCTTAGCACTCATCGGGGCCCTCCTCAGAGCAGGAAGGACAACGGCTCTCTGGCTCTGTGAATGTCTGAGCCCTGGCTTCAGGGCAGCATTCCCAGTCGGGCGCTGCCCCTGGTGAGCTGGTACGACGTGCACGGCATGGTGCTAAGTTGACAAGCACTGTCTCATTCAGTTCTCACAATGATCCTATGAGCCAGGGCCTGGCCATAGGTTAAGCCCTGTGGAAGCAGACCCTAAAGCAAAAGACTGAGCACAAATGGCTTATGACTTGTGAAGTGGTAGGGTGGCTGGAAGGGGAGGAGGCCCAGGAACAACCCCATGAGGCTCTGAAATCTGAATGCCAGTAACCAGAAAGGAGGAGCCAGGGACGGGCTGTGGGAACAGCAGGCAGGGGCTGCACCGTGACGTCACACATCTGGAGTAAGGGCAGGCCACTGTTTCAAAAGAGGCTCTGAGCCATGGCTTGGGCAGCCTGTCCAGGGCCACAAGGCCCCCACTTCTCGGGTGACAAATTAGCATATCTCTTCCCAGGAACTCTGATGAGCTCACCAGGCGATGAATCATGCTCTCAGCTTGGCAACATGGTCCTCCCCCAGCCCTCTCTGCCAGCGGAGGGCGGGGGGGGGTGGCCTTGTAGTTTGTCTAGTGTGGCTCCCATGGACACCGGATCCCTGTGAGCTGGGAGGTTGGGTGGATGGGGCCTTGGAACGGCCTTGTGACTGGTCACACAACAGGTGTGAGGTAGAAGGGAGCAGACTAAGTAGGGTTGGCAAAGTACAACGTGTGGCTCCCTCAGCCCAGCCCCTGCCTGTAGTCCCATGAGGACAGATGGCCTTACGTTCTTTAAGAGTTGTGACATAAAAATAAAAACCTAAAGTATATGCAACAGAAACTGAATGTGGCCTACAAAGCCCAAAATATGTGCTAAATGGACTTTTATAAAAAACGTTTGTCGGGACTTGGCTCACAAAGTCAAATCTCTGCCCAGGAGTGATCGTGAAAAAAGATGCACGAGGTCATCAGCCCTCAGGCAGAGGCAAGTTAAAACATAAAGACACACCACCTCACCCTTGCCAGGACAGCTGCAGTCGAAAAGATAATACCAAGTGCTGGCGATGATGTGGAGAAATGGGGCCCTTGTGCTCTGCTGGGCACACGTTCACAGCTTCTTAAAACACTAAACATAGGCTTCTCACGTGGCTCAGCCATTCTGTTCAGGGAATCTGCCCAAGAGAACAAAGACCTGCCCACAAAACTACTCCTGTGCCCATCAATGAAGGAGCAGGTAAGTAAGACCAGGTACAGCCGACAGACAGTGCTCCCAACACAAAGGACGGAGCTCACGACGCTGCATCGTGGGTGAGCCTCACCCCCCACATACCAGACACAAAGGACATACTGTAGATTCCTTTTTATGGAATGTCTAGAAAAAGCAAATTTGTAGGCAGAGAGTGGCCCAGTCGCTGCCCAGGGTTGAGGAATGGCAACAGGGATTAAATGACAGATAAGCCCAAGGACATCTCTGGGTGTATGATGGGCACAACTCTAAATTTACTAACACACAAATTCCACATTTACAAGTTTTATGGGATGTAAATTATGCCTCCAATAGGCTATTTCTAAATGATATCTTAGGGTGTAGATGTGGAGGTCATCAGACAAAGCAAAGGCCAGCAGGTTTGGTGTTGAAGAGTCCAGGATCTGAAGCAGACTTTGGCTTAAATCTGTACTTTATTTCATCCACCCACCCACCCATCTGTCAGTCAGTCACTCATCTATCCATTCACCATCCATTCATCCACACATCTCCCCACCCACCCACCCACCTATCTTCCATCCAATCGCCCAACAGGCTATTTGGCCCCATCCATTATGATAGGCCAAGCACTGTGCTAAACACTAAGACACCCAGGGCGAGCACAGCAGACAGGCCCTGGTGCTCGTGAAACTTACAGTCTGACTTGCACCTCAGTTTCTTTATCTGCAGGGCAGGAAAAGAGTAACTACTGTCAGAGGCTTGCCGTGATTATCCACTAAACATGTATACATAAAACAGCCCACTTCCTGGATAAGTAGCAACTAATAATCACCTACCCCAGCCCAGGAGTGAGCAGTCCAGAGCAGGCAGGACTCGGAGGGCTCCCAGAATCTGTGACTCAGTCCCACAGCTAACGACAAACAGAGGCAGCAGGAAGAGCCTCCTGCTTCCCGTCTGGCAGAGCCAGCCACTCCATTGCTGTCCTCACCCTCTCCGCTTGTCAGGGAAGGGACGTTACCTGGGCAACACCCGCCATCTCTCTGGTAACAGCTCCCGCGGCAGAAGCAGGCACAGACTCTGGAATTCTCAGGCCTGGGAAAGCGGAGCTTGTGGGTTTTCCTCGGGAGGCAAGCTGTCAACAGGAACGTGCCCCTCGCCAGGAGAGGCGTGGCTCCGAATGTACTGGAAGCGGGCCTCGCGAGGATGGGGCTGCGGCTCTGCTGCGTGGTGCAGCCTCTGAGGCTCGCACACACACCAGCACGCATGCTCCCACCTGTCAGGGAGAGGACGCCACACGGATGCTCGTGGAGCTGCGGAGGGGAGGAGGACCCCGCAGACAGGAGGCGGCAGGAGTCTCGGCCTGGCTTTGACTATCTCCCCAGGGCACGTCCTGGGTCCTAGAGCAGAGCTCCGGTCAGAAAGCCACTGGCCCAGGGACTGCTACCAAAGAACTTCACTAGAGTGAGCTAAGACTAAGCTCCAGTGCCATGCCACACTAGTCACACGCAGTTGCTAGTGGCCACCACACTGGATGACACAGAGAACACTTTCATCATGGTGGAAAGTTCCATTGGGCAGTGCTGCCCTGTGGAAAGGCTGGGTCTAGCCCGAGTCACTCTATTTTATAAAGCGGCAGTTTGCCATGAATAACTCCCTTTTGAGCCCAAGTGCCAAGGTAAAATGAGTCCACGCCTTGTTTGTACAAGTAAACAGCCACCATCTGCCCAGCACAACCTTAAGCACAAACTGGTAAGTACGCTAATCGTGCTAATAAATGCTGACCACCTGTGAACTTAATGGAACTGAATTACAAGTAGATGGACGCGTGGGCATATCAGACCCCTAGCAGAGAAACCAGGCCCACAGGCTTCTCGGTCTCACCAGCTGTAACCCCCTCTCGAGACCTATAACCCCAAGACTGGTTATGGTGGCACCCACTGACCCTCATTAGACCATCTGGCAAACGCATCACGAGGGCGACAGGCCACGAACCCGGGGCTCTGCGGTGGTGTTTCAGCTCGGCTCCGTCTCCCCGCCCCGGTGGCCCTAGCACACATCCCTCACCCTGACAGTCTGCTTCCCGGTGGAGGCTCACTGGGGTTATCTGACCTGACCACCTGCAGTGACTTGTGCCTTAGGATCCTCTCTGGCCTTGGCTTTTCAGTGGAACCTGTGGCGACCCAGACCCCATCTTAGCCTTTCTGTAGCCCACACATACCATCGTGTGAACTCAGTGTCACAGGTGCTAGTAATTAGGACTGGAACAAAAGAACTTGTCACAGCCTGCCTATGGCCACAAAGTGACCCATGAGTATTCAGTGGATTGTTGCTGATGGAAGAGGTCCATGCAGTTTGTGAACTTCTTGTTATTCAATAAATTCCAACACTGTGAAGACACAATGGTGTCCAGTCTAGTGAGTGGCATACCTCGCCATACAACATGTCCCGAAGTCTTGGGGTCCCCTCTGTCACCACACCCCAGGGGCCCAGCTACTCTCTCCTGCCTCTCCCCATCACTGCTGAGGGCCACTGTGTGCATTAGCACATGGCTCCTGTACACCCCTCAGGTGGGGACTCCTGTAAGGTCCGCCAAGGTTTGGTACCCTCAAACGGGCCTTGCACACCCAGGCAGAGGACCGGCTGGTCAACATCCCTGGCCTTCCCGACTCAAGATGCGCTCTGTCTGGGCATGTGGTGCGTGCAGCAGTCTGCGGTCTCTGCCAAGCCAGCGGCTTTCGCAGCCCGGCCTCTTGGGCACAGGTGCATTTTGGCCTGGTCTCCAACACTCCAGGTATTTTATTGGTGCACTGCAGCTGTACCTGATGATGGCAGCTGTTGTCACATTGCCGTACATCACACAACAGAACTATGATTTGGCCAAATTCCTCCCCAGCACTCCCCACCGCCGCTCTTTTGCCCTCTCCTCTACGGAGCTCTCCCTGATTTTCATGAGCTCCACCCCCACTTTTCTTTTCCTTTTTCTTCTCTAGCTTCCACATAGGAGAGAAAATGTATGACCCTTGACCCTTTGAGTTTGGCTTATTTCACTTAATATAATGGTCTCTAGTTCCATTCGTTTTCCTGCAAATGCCATGATTTCATTTTTCTTTTTAGCGGAATAAAATTCCACTGTGTCTAGGAACCACATTTCCTTTATCCATTCATCTTTTGACAGACACTGAGGCTGGTTCCATAGTTTGGCTATTGTGATCTGCGATGCTATAAACATGGGCAGGCATGCATCATTGTAGTAAGATGCCTTTAATTCTTCAGAAAAAATACCAAGGAGTGGTATAGCTGGGGCATATCATTCCTAGTCTTTTGAGGAACTGATTTCCATAGTGGTAGTGCTAATTTACAGTCCCACCAATAGTGTAAAGTGTTCCTTTTTCTCCACACCCTCTCCAGCATTTATTATTATTTGTATTCTTGATGACTGCCGTTCTGACTGGTAGGGAATGACATTTCAGTGTAGTTTTGACTTGCATTTCCTTAACTGCTAATGATGTTGAATGTTTTTTCATATATTTATTGGTCATTTTTATTTCTTCTTTTGAGAAGTGTCTGTTTAATTCCATTTGCCTATTTATTAGTTAGGCTATTTAAGTTTTTTGAGTTCTTTGTATATTTTAGATATTAATCCTCTGTCCAGAGTGACTAGCAAAGATTTGCTCCCATTCTGTGGGCTCTCTCTGCACATTCCTAATTGTTTCCTTTGCTGTGCAGAAGCTGTTCCATTTATTAACTCTTGGCATCATTTCCTGAGCTCTCAATAGGGGTCCGATTGCAAAAGTCGTTGCCTGTGTCTAAAGGCTGGAGTGTTGACCCTGTGTTTTCTTCTAGGAGTTGCATAGTTTCTGGTCTAATTCCAAGGTCTTTGATCCATTTTGAGGTGATTTTTGTGCAGGGTGAGAGAAGGGTCTAGCTTTATTCTTTTACATATGTTGTCCCAGCACCATTTGTTAAAAATGTAAGTTTCTGGCCCTTGTCTAGGATTAGATGACTGTACCTGTGTTGGTTTGTCTATCTTCTATTCTCTACCACTGGTCTGTTGTCTATTTTTATGCCAGGACCTTGCAGTTTTTGTTACTACAGCTCTGTAGTATATTTTGATGTCAGGTATTGGGATGCTTCTAGCATTGCCTTTATTTGTTTAGTTGTAGATGGACACAATACCATATATTTAAGCTTTAGGTGGACACAATATCTTTATTTTATTTTTATGTGGTGCTGAGGATAGAACCCAGTGCCTCACGCATGCCAGGTAAGCGCTCTACCACTGAGCCATGATCCCAGATTCCAGCATTGCTCTTTTGACTTAGAATTGCTTTGACTACTATTCTTCCAAATGAATTTTAGAACTGTTTTTTCTAGTTGTGTCATTGGTCATTGGATAGCACTAAATCTGTACATTGCTTTTGGTATATGGCCATTTTAACAATATTAACTCTGCCTGTCCATGAATATGAAAGATCTTTCCCTCTCTGAGGTCTTCTTCAATTTTTTTGTATTTTATTTTTTGTATTTTATTCAGAGACAGGGTCTCTGAATAAATGAGACAGGGTCTCATTGAGTTGCTTAGGGCCTCATTTTTTTTTTTTTTTGCTAAGGCTAGCTTTGAACTTTTGATCCTCCTGCCTCCGCCTCCTGAGCTGCTGAGATTACAGGTGTGAGCCACCGTGCCCGGCCTGTTCCTAGTTTTTATTTGTTTGGTGAGGTTATTGTGAACAGAACTGTTTTCCTGATTTCTTAGCAGATTCATTGTTGGTATATAGGAAAGCTATTGATTTTTGTATGTTGATTTTGTAACCTGCTCCTTTGCTGAATTTATTAACTCTAGCAGTCTTTAGGTGGGGGTTTTTGGATCTTCTACATATATGCTCATATCATCTGCAAACAGTGATAACCTGACTTCTCCCTTTCCCAATTTTAACCCTTTTATTTCCTTCTCTTGCTGAACTACTCTGGCTAGAATTTCTAGCACTATATTAATTAGGAATGGTGAGAGGGGATATATCTGTCCCAGATTTTAAAAGAAATGCTTTCAGTTTACTCCTCACTGTGATGTTGGCTTTGGGTTTTTCATATATAGGTAGGTTCCATCTATCCCTAGTGCCTTCAGTTTTTTTTCTTTTTTAAATTCAGAATGGGTACTGAGTTTTGTGAGGCCTTCTCTGTATATACTGAGTGACTAAGTAATTTTTGTCTTTATTTCTATTTATGTGATGAATTACATTTACTGGTTTGCATGTGAAACCATTCCTGCATCTCTGGAATAAAACCAACTTGGTCATGATGTACGATCTTCTTAATATATTGGTGAATACAATACCTAATATTAAGTATTTTTGCATCTAAGTTAACCAGGGATACTGATCTATAATTTTCTTTCCTTGGTGTGTCCTTATCTGGTATGAGTGTGATACTGGCTTCATAGAATAAATCTGGAAGTGTTCCATCCCTTTTTATTTTATGGACTATTTTGAGGAGCATTAGCATTATTTCTTCTTTAAAGATCTTGTAGATTTCAGCTGAGAATCCATCCATCTGGTCTTGGGCTTTTCTTTGTTGGGAGGTTTTTTATACTGTTTTTGGTCCGTTTAGATTTTCTATATCCTCTTGATTCAATTTTGGCAGATATTATTTGTCTAGAAATGTATCCATTTCTTTGAAGTTTTCTAATTGGAGTATAAGTTTTCAAAATTAGAAATTAAAACCAAAAACCCTTCAGAAACTACATAAACACATGGAGATTGAACAACACAATTTGAGTGATGAATGGGTGATAGAAGAAATCAGGGGAGAAATTTATAAAATTCTTGGACTTCAATAAGAATAGTGACACAACATACTAGAACCTCTGAGACACTATGAAAGCACTTCTAAGAGGAAAGGTTATAGCCAATAGTGCTCTGATAAGGGCACTATCTAAGATCAGATCTAACAGAGGCAGGAGTTTCCTATTTGCTGAGCTGCTTTGTGCTGGCCTTCTCTTTATGACTCCAGAATGGCTTCCCTTGATCCTTCCCTTAAATCCTTTTGGCATTAAAGACCATTGTTTTGACTTCAGAGATGACAAAGGCCTTGTGACTGTTCCACATGTACCCCCAAACGACCCATCTGGCCCTAGGTCTCCATCATTAATTCAAGACAAGATTATCTCTGCACAGAGATGCCAAGGGTCACATGCAACTCTCAGACTTTACACAGGAGAACCGGAAGGCATTCATACACCTAACTGAGGGGTTTAAGTAATTACAAGATGCTCACCTTACACCTACATTACATCACACCTACAAATCAATACCCTCAGATCTCAATCTATTGTAATTGCATAGTTTTTTGTTGTTGTTGTTGTTACAGACTGGGCTCTCTGTTCTATAAATGTTCTGAGATTAGACTGAATACTACTTGTTTTTCTCTACAGCTGGGATTCTTCCCTTGCCTGAAGAGTGGAAAAGCTCCTGCTCTGGGGAAAAAGGGGCTTCACCTGCGACAGCCCACCACTCTGGCTGCCTGGGAGTCCAGGTGTGGGAAGCAGCTCTGCAAGGCACCGGCTCTTACATGCACATACATGGACACACACCTCACCACACTCCCACTGCCCACACAAATGCCACACACACACAGTTGAGGTCAAATTCACATACCACATAATTAACCACTGATAATTTTTTAAAGAGTTGGATCCAGGCACCCTTAGTATTCACACAATGTTGTGTACCCTTGGTCCCAAAGGAAGCTCTGTGCCCCAAGCAGCATTCCCTGCTCCCCTCAGCACCTGACAACCACTGGTCTCCTTCCTGTCTCTGCGAGTCCCTGTTCTGGACAGTTTGTAAGAACAGAGTCATATGGCAGGTGGCCTCTTGGGACTGCATGTCACACTCAGCATGATGCTTTCACGTTTGTACACACCGCTGCAGGTGTCAGGACTTGTGTCGCTCCTCCGTGGACACACCACTGTCGGCCCCTGAGGACGGGCACCTGGTTTTTTCTGCCGTACACACTGCCACTGCCTTTAGCTGACGACAGGAGGTCTACACCCTGCTCTGGGACCTCAGCTGCACCAGGACTGCCTGCACAGGCCACAGGGCAGTGCACGGTTTAATGGTCTTTCAGAGGACCACAGTTTAGCCAGGACAGATACTCAATTGTCGCCTGTTGGTCCAATAACTGACAGAGGGACTGATAACAACCACCTTCCAGGAGCTGTGGGCTCAGGATGGTAAAAGGGCATTGAATGCATGGAGGGCAGGGAGCAGGGGAACAACCAGGCCTGTGCACTGCCCATCTGGTTGCAGGGCAAGGCATGGTCCCATCACTCTAGCAATCTACTAATTACAGTGACGATGGCCACTGCTCAGCAAGGAGCAACTGCAGTGCAAGTGGTACCAGGGCGCAGGGGCTCTGCTTTCTGGAGGACCCTCAAGGCCAGGCCAGCGCTCAGTGCTTCAGGTGCATTAACTTTTCTAACCCCGCGTGGCGTACACAGCCCCACTTCACAGCCGAGAAAGCCGAGGCCGAGGTTAGTCACACAGTCTAGCTTTGCATCCTGGGTACCATCAAGAGGGGTGCACGTGGGTGCCTCCTGTGCCCTGCCCATGCTACCACTTCCTATCATCCCCCCAACATACTCAGCTTGCCTCCTTGGCTGCCCAGGGGCAGGTGCAGCCTGGCTGCTGCTGGGTGCCCAGCTGACACGTACCTGGAAACACAGGCTCCTGGGGAGACCTGCAAGAGCCCCGGAAGAGCCCACCAGAGGCAGCCTCACTGCAGCCATTACCACTGTCACAGAAACAGCAGGTTCTGGGCATCTCTGGTTACCTAGGTAACCATAAGTCTGCCTGGGGAGGAGGAGATGACCTGGCTTGGGTGTCAGGCTCCCAGCTGGGCACCACATCCTATCTGCACCTCAGGGTCTGCTGCACCTGGGCAGTCTGGCCACCATGGATGCTGTCTGAATGCAGCAGAAATCGAATGTGGCCGTTTTTCCCACTGAACATGAGCTCCGTGAGGCAGGATGATGTCTCAGCTGTTTCTTCAATGTGTGGCCTGATAACTGGAGCTACTTGGGTGCACAGCAGGTGCGCCTGGTTTTTGTAAAAGGTAGGGTCGGCAGGGAGGAGGACAATCATCAGAATAACAGCTAACAAGTGTTCAGTGCTTAGACTGTAGCAGCCTGGGACAAATCCTTTAACCCACTTCCCCTGCGTGGGAATCGGACTCCGACTCCCTGGGTCGGAGCGGGCCCTGGCAGTCCACTATGGAGCCTGCTGGGAAGACTGATGCTCCTGAGCCCTCTACGTGGTGAGTGCTAATCCACACGCCTCGGTGGGGTGCACACGCCTATCCTGCCTCATGATGCAGAGCAGACCGTGATGAGGAGGGATCGTGACCTTTCCCAGGGTCATGCAGCTGTTGTTGTGGATTCTGCTGGGCCTCCCCAAAAGATAGTCTGAGTCCTACCCACTGGATCTGACTGTGGTCATCTTTGTAAAGAGGAGGTCATACTGGATGAGGGTGGGCCTTAAATCTGCCTGGTGTCCTTATAAAAAGGCCACGTGGAGACACATTCACACATGCACTCTTGGGCACACTCAGAAGAGAAGGCCACGTGAAGACAGGCAGAGACTGGAGCACCACATGTGCAGACCCAGGAGTGTCGGGATGCACAGCCCCCAGAAGCTGTAGGCAGGGCAAAGAGCCCCCTGGAGCCGGAGGGAGTGGAGCCCTGCCCAAACCCTGATTTTGCACTTCTGGCCCCAGAACTGGAAGAGAACAGATTTCTGTTTGAAGGCCCCCAGTTTATGGTAATCTGTCCTGGCAGCCACTGGAAACCCCCCCAGCTGGCTGGTAGCAAACAAGGGCTGACCCAGGAGGCTGGCTTCTCAGGGCTCTGCTGCAGCTGTTCAAGTGACGGAGCGGGCAGGGGGGCCCGTGGGTCTCCGGGTGAGAAGGCCTCAGTTCCCGGCTTAGCCTCGGTTTAGACTGTTGGGTTTTACTTTCCTGGTGGCAACCTGATGCCCTGTCCCTTTCTGCTCCCTCAGTGGGTAGAAACACTGACATTCGCCTGAACACCGGCCCAACCCGTCACCCGATTGCATAAGCCCTGGTCCTCGCTGTCTCCGGGAGGCGGAGCCAGGAGGCCTGCACACCTGGGCACCTGCATCAGCAGTGATGTCAGAAGGAGCCGCCTGGGGTCCCAGGAGCCTGCAGGAAGAACTTCCAGGAGAACCTGGGCACGGACGTCAGCTAGAGGATGACGCAGGGGCCTTGGCAAAGAATGGTGGGGGAGGACCCCAGCTCAGAGCTTCTCTGTCACCAGCAGCCACCTGCACACCAGCCGACAACTCAAGCTGCCCACAGACCAGTTGAGCTCATGCCCAAACAAGCCCACCAGCGTTTCCACCCTGAACACACTGCAGCCCCCGGGGGTTACCAAATCTCAACAGTACAGTCCAATCGCAGGCCAAGCCTATCAGGCGGGTGCTGTGGATGGGTGCGACCCAGGCATCAGTGCTTTTTTGGGCACTGGTATACTCACAAGTCCATCTGTGCACAACTCAAACAGCCAGAGGGAAGCAACTCACGTCCACCCACACTGCATGATACACCACCGTGGTGCCAACAGACAATGGAGTATTATTCAGCCTTAAAAAGGAAGGAAGCACTGGCATGAATGAGCCTTGCTAAGTGAGCTGAGCTGGTCACACCAGGACAGCTCCTGTACAGGTCCATTCATGTAAGGTGATTGCAGCAGTCAGCCTCTCGGGGACAGAGAGAAGGGCAGCTGCCAAGGGCTGGGGGAGAGGGAATGGGAACTGTCTTTTCGTAGGTCAGAGCTTCATTGTGGGAAGGTAAGAAAGTTTTGGAAATGGATTGTGGTGATGAGAGCACAAAAATGTGACAGTGCTTAAGAACTGTACACTTAAAGATGGTTAAAGTGATAAATCACACTATGTTTATTTTAATACAACAGACTAAAGCATGTTTAGAATCTCCAGATGGCTAGCCAGGCGTGATGGCCCACCCTGTAATCCCAGCCTCTCGGGAGGCTGAGGCAGGAGGATCGAAAGTCCTAAGCCAGCTCAGCCACTTAGTGAGGCCCATAAGCAACTTAGGGACCCTGTCTGGAAATAAAATGTAAAAAAGGCTGGGAGGTGGATCAGTAATTTAGCACCCCTGGGTTCAATCCCTGGTACCACGGTCAGCAGGGGAGACCCCCATTTTACAAAGGGAAGAGGGGGAAAGGAGCCAGTTGAGGCCTGCCTTAGGGTCCTGGGCTGCATGCCTAAGTCCAGCCTGACACCCCTGGTGCTCTGGAAGGGCTCTCCTGCCTTCAAGTAGCCTTAACCCCAGGGGACGTGTTGACCCTGCAAACCTGCCAGGCGCTGGCACAATAGCATGCACAGCGTGGCCCTCAGAGCGCACTCCGTGCACGCCCACCAGAGGCGTTTCCCAGAGTCCAAGAGCTGGATGCGGCCACCCTGCCCAGCCCTGCACCTGGGTCCCCTGAGCTTCAGTAGGTGGCAGAACCTGTGGGTAGAAGGTGCCTCCCCCTTCCAGGAGGCTGACCTGGGGCAGGAGAGCTTGCCTGCGCCAAGTGGGTCCTCAGTGGGGTCCTCAACATTAGAAAGAAAAGGAGGGCCACCACCCCTGTAATCCCAGCACTCGGGAGGCTGAGGCAGGAGGATGAGACTTCAAAGCAAGCCTCAGCAATTTAGTGAGACCCTGTCTCAAAATAAAATACAAAAAAGGGCTGGGGATGTGACTCGGTGGTTAAGTGCCCCTGGGTCCAATCCCCAGTGCCAAAAACAGAAGAGGAGGAAGGTGACCCAGTGTAAGAATATTAGGAGCCGGAGCCTCAAGAATGGGATCAGTGCCCTTACCAGAGGGACTCCAGAGCCGTGTCGCCCTCCCACCACGTGAGCACAGCGGAAAGATGGTCATAGGAACCAGGAAGCAGGCCCTCACCAGGCACGGAATCTGCCTTGATCCCGGGATTTTAGCCCCCGGAACTGGAGAAATAAAGGTTGCTGCCTGTAAGCCGGCCAGCTTCTGATTTTGCCACAGCAGCCTAAATGGACCAAGCCACAAAAGAACACCTAGAGCCACCAGAGCCGGAAGGTGGGCAGGGTCGTGTCCTAGAGCTTTGGATGGGAGCAGATGTTAGCAGCCCGGGACCTCACCCCAGCAGGGAATCTCCAGCCTCCTGGATCCTCTGGCCTCTGCCTCTAGCAAAGCTACAGCAAATTCCATCAGCAGTGCACAGAGGGCTGCCAAGCTTCCCCCTCTGGCTGAAGAACTCTAGGGAGCCTTGCAGGTCCCCAAGCCCATGCTCAGCACACCCCAACACCTCACACCCTCAGCTCTGATTATTCTTATGATTTTTAAAAAAATTTTGTTGTAGTTGTAGATGGACAGAATGCCTTTATTTTATTTGTTTATTTTTATGTGGTGCTGAGGATGGAACCCAGGGCCTCACACGTGCTACTGACACTGAGCTCCAGCCTCAGCCCCATGATTACTCTTAAGATTTTTGGACTTCCCCCTTCCCAGCGAGGAAACTCCTGGGAACCAAAGACCCAGGAGTGTGCATTATAATGAACTGAGAGTGGGGCGGACCCACATTTGGATTTCTTTCCTCCTACTTAAAAGTTGTGCAGCCTTCGACAAACCATGTCACCTCTCTGACGCTTACTTTAATCATTTATAAAATGAGGACTTTAGTGTCACTTGCCTCTTGGAGCTGTTGAGAGGATTAAATGTAACATTCCAGGCTTGACAGTAACTACTGAGTTCAGTAGGTAAGTGCAAAAGCTGAGTGACAGACTGTGGTCACAGTGCGCCACACAGCAGTTAGAGAGCGGGGACACCCAGATCCACCTGGACCCACCTCCACCATCACCCAGAGTCAGGCCTGCCCGCCCACAAGGGATTGGCCCACACGCACAGCCAGGGAGGCCCACAGCCGTCCAGCACAGCTGGCTTCTCTGCAGAGGTGGCTGGGGAGGGGTCTGGGCAGGGGCTGGGCTTGCTCCACAGCAGAGATTCCAGCCACTGCAAGAAGCCCCAGCCAGGCGCTGCACTTCCAATTAAAGAGAAAAGAGGAAGGAACCCCGGGAACAGAGTCCTCACAGTGGCTAGTCCTTAGTATTTGTACTTTTTAGTAGTGTATTATCTGATTTTTAAAATAATATGCATTCTTTGAAAAATCAGGATTGTATAGAACAATGAGGACAGAAAGCAGAGCGGCCCCTGCCAGATGACACCTGCCTTCTGTCTCTGGGTGACCTCATTTCATGCATTCTCTTCCACACATATGTACACACATGTGAGCGCGCACACACACAAACCGGCACACGAATTTAGGTTGTAACATCCCTGTTGGCTCTTGACTCCCGTCGCCTCCCCTCCCCTCCCCTCCCCTGAATCCACACTACACTGCGACACCACAGCTTATGGTAAACACATGCGAGGCGAGCAGCCACAGTCCACAGTCCCCTCCTGCAACCACCGTGCTGCTGAAGCGTGGTGGGGCAGGGCTGCACTCCAGACCCCGCCGGGGAGAACAGGTGGTGCAGGCAGTCGCGCCCGGGTCGGCACCGTCAGCATGGCCTTGCGCCTTTCTCGTGGTCCTGATAATCAAACAGGTCCACAGAGCAGAGTCTGAGGTCCTCATTTTGTTCTGTCTGTGCACCTGGCCTGCTTTCTCATCACCTGCGGGAACCCTCCAAACAACTTCCCATCAATTTCCACATCTGTGTGCCTTAGCAAGCCACCTCCAGTGGGCTGGCAGAGGCAGGACGTCCATTCAAGACGTAAAGATGAGGACCTGGCAGTCCTGCTGCCTGAGCTGACTCCCACATGCTGGCTTCCTGGGGTCACCTGTGGCAGTGCCAATAGCCTCTGCTCAGTGACTGGGATAGAGCTCCTTCTCTCAGGCCTAGAGGGAGCAGAGCTCTGCCCCGTGGTTTTGGGCCAGGCCTCGCACCTGGGCTGTTCCCCTGGGCGTGGAGCCAGAGCCAGCGTGGCCTCTGGGATGGTCTCTGCATTTTTCTTTGGGGGGGGTGCTCAGAAAATGCTACCTCAGATTAGTGACTAACAAGGCCCCTGCTCCCATCTTAATTTGGGGTGCAAAGAGCTATTTGACCCCCCTGAGGAGGCAGGATCAAGTCACTGAAGTCACTGAGCAGAAGCTATTGGCACTGCCACAGGTGACCCCAGGAAGACAGTGACTTGATCCTGCCTCCTCAGGGGGGTCATTCAGCTAATACTCTCCCCAGGTGCTTTCAGAAACTCAGTTTCCTCGCGTGGTCAGTAGCATTTACTGAGAGATCTAAGCCCCATCTAGCTGAAAGCTTGTCTCAACAGAGGACAACACTCCTCCCTCCCATAATTTCACTTACCCAGGGCCAACCACAGTGTGAAAATATGAAATGGAAAATTCCAGAAATACACCACTTATGAGTTTTAGATAAAGAGTGGAAGAGTGTGATGAAACTTGTGGCGGCCCACTCCACCTGGCTGGGATGCAGTGTGTCCACCCTGTATACACTATCAGTCCCATAGTAGCCTCTCGGTTACCAGGTCAACCTTGCAGCATCCCATATTGCAGTGCTGGCATTCAAGCAACCTTGCTTGACTTAATAGTGGCCCCAAAGCACAGGAGTCGTGATGTGAAGGAGGTGTCGGGGCACAGGGCCCGGAGCATGGAAGCACACACTCTGGCACCTGCGGCAACGCTGCAGGCCACACAGAGGAGAACGCTATCTTTAGGGCTCTGAACCAGCTGAGGATTCAGGCATCCGCTGAGGGTCTTAGAACATGGCCCCCACAGATTGAGGGGCTGGCTGGGGTGGTTTCCTGGGGTGATGGAAAATTGGGTGATGGTGAACCTGAGCTTGACCGACAGGACACATGCACTTTGTTATATCTAAACTGCAACCTGATTTTGAAAAATCCTAGCTGTTGGGAAGGGTTACGGACAGTGGGAATGTTTTTACTATTTTCTTTGATCTCCTTAGTATTTAAAAAAAACACTTAAGTCAAAGTGCCACTGGGTTCAACCCCCAGTACCTAAATAAATAAATAAAATACCCTAGTAGATAGACTTTTTAAACGTCCCGACTAAGGGCTCTCCTACCCCTAAGAAGGAGCGGAGGTACGACACGCCAGAACACTGCTGGCCAGCGTTGACTGAAGGTGACTGTAAGTCTGCCCTGCAGCCTGATGACTTAATTCCCAGCACACGCTCAACAGGCATGTGGACACACACACCAGGATGTTTACACGGTTCCACCTGTGACAGCCCCAAACCGGACGTATATGTCCACGACAGAACAAACAAGTCAAGAGTGCGACCCAGCAACACAAGGACGAGACAACCGCAGCACGCAGCAGGGCAGCTGATAAACCTGACTTTCAGCCTAGATGCCAGGTCACAGTAGTTCAGGTTGCAGATTCCATTCAGATAAAGTCCAAGCATGCAGAACTAACCCGTGCTGCTGGAGTCCAAGCAGCAGCAGCCCTGGTGGGGAGGCTGGGGAGGCCGGGGAGGCCGGGGAGACCGGGGAGTTCCCTGAGTGCTGCTCTCATGATCTGTGTGCTTTCCCCTCGTGCTGTGCTGCAGGGGAGGTTTATCACAAAACAGACAGGACAGTCTGTTCTGAAGAGAGTCCTGGTGGGGAAGCAGGAACCTTGCCCCCACCCCAGCTGCCCTGGCCAGGCACGAGGCTAGCCTGGAGGCCACCACCCTGGGCTGCATCTCAGCTCTGCCCATTGCCAGCTGTGTGCCTGGGGACCAGCCCCCCTTCCCTCAGCTCCTTCTGTCAGATGGGGTTTCCTGAGATACACTACACAGAAGCCCCCCGCCCCGTGACTGGCAGTGGCGGGCACCTAGTAGCTGTTCTTTTCCTCTACTGTAAAGAAAGCCGGTGGGAGTTTTGGCTCTCGTCCCCAAGGCTGCCCAGCCCTCTGCCACTTGTTGGTTTCAATCCCAGAAGCTCCCCTTGTTGTTGGTTACAGGGTCCCCTGTGACCCACTAAGCGCGGCCTATGCTGTGGCTGGGAGACGCTGGAGACGGTGGACTCTCCCAGGAGAGTCAGCCTTGGGCCCCACTGAGCACAGGTGCAGGGGGACGCCCCAGGGCTGGGTGCCCCCAGCTCAGTAGGCCTTTGCTCAGCCACCTCTGGGGGGGGGCTGCTGGGTAGGGAGAGCCCTCCTTTCACAGTGCTCCTCGGAATCCCTCTGATCCCTCTTAAGGGGTCACTAAGACCTCTTTGACTGAGGACCAGAAATTAATCTGGATGGAATTCCTGTGTTTCAACCTGGCTGAGCAGGCATGAGGCTGGGCCCTTAAGCAGTGGAGTCCACCTCCTGCCCACCTTGCCTTGCTCCTGCTTCTTCCTTCTCGGACTGCAGGATACTGGGGTAGTACCTGCCTGTCCCATCAGAAGACACTCAGACTCAGAGGGTCTGGCTGCAAGCCCTGCAAAGGCCCTGGGGCAAGCCCCAGAGACATAGGCAGAGCCTCGGCAATAGCCTGGAATCCGCAGGGCACAGGCTGCCACAGGGTCTGGGCACTTTCACTCCCTCGGCCATGGAGCTGGGCAGCAGGGCTCTGTGGGCAGAGCTCTGCCTCTGGGAAAGTGGACTGGTGATGCCTGCTGGGGGCTCGCTGGGGGCTGGGCCATGTGTGCCACACAGCACCCGCCTGCTCCGGGAGCCCTATCTTCTGGGGTCTTGTTTATCCATGAAGAATAAGCAGCAGCCTTCACTGACTGCTGAGCATGAGGCAGGCGTGGTTCTAGAATCTCCATGGCTACTGACCCCCGCCACCTTCCTGAGAACCTACTGAACTTTGGACCTGGGCCCCTCGGCCTGCAGCCTTCACATTCAGCAATGGACACAATGTTGTTCTGGGAGCAAACTGGCAATAAGTGATGAGAGCCACCCACCACCACTGCCAGCCCCTGACCCCTTCCTAGTAACCTGTGTTCTGGAAACTGCTCTAAAGGATTTAAGGGAAGTGAAGGCTTAGCTGGTATAGGAGAGCTGCAACCACGCCGTCTCAGAGGGAGCGGCACAGACCCACAGCCGGGGAGCCTGTACCTCACACCCTACGCGCAGGAAACATCTGCGTGAAGACGCGCAGCACCAGGAAAGGCGTAGGGGTGAGCCCTGGCTGGCGCAGAGGGGCCGCTGTCCCTGTGCGGCTCTAAAAAGGTAGAGAGGGCTGGGGTTTCTCAGTGGTGGAGCCCGCCTAGCGTGTGGGAGGCCTGGGTTCCTTCCCCAGCATTAAAAAAAAAAAAAAAGAAAGAAAGAAAAAAAAGAATTAGAGAAAGATAGGATGGCAAAGGGGGCCGAGAGGGGAAGGCAGCTCTGAGGTGGCTGCTAGGTCAACACAAAGGGATGTCCCAGCAGCAGGCATGCAGAGAAGCCTGGGCGGAGTGGGCAGAGCACACAGAGCCGGGACTCCAGCCTCTGGGCATGCGTGATGCAGGGCTTGGGAAAGGCAGGAGGTGGGTCAGTCCTGTGCTTCACCCTCCAGGGCCAGGAGGCAGGGTCTGCAGGCTGCACAGACAGGAGAGGCTGGGGAAGGCACTGGCCGGCACCACGCAGGCTCCCAGCACCCAGCGGGGATTTGCAAGGCAAAGGTTAATTAGCATCATCCCCCATGACGTCCATGAGACAAGCGGGAAATGCAAAGCTCCCAGGCAAGGCCTCCGGAGATTAAAAGGCCAGGGCACAGCACAGGGGTCTGTGGAGGGACAGAGCTGTGTGTGTGTGTGTGTGTGTGTGTGTGTGTGTGCGCGCGCGCGGGGCACTGTGCCTCATGCCAGCTCCTGCTGCAGATGTCCCAGGTTTACAGCCCAGCCCTGTGCCCTTGAGAAAGTGGTGTGACTCTGGGCCTCGGTTTCCCCATCTGTAACCTTGGGAAAGCCGGAGGAGCAGGCCCTTCCTGGGATGCAGAGAACCTGAGGGGGTGAGGTCAGTGTTGAGGTGGGGCAGGTGCTCAGCACAGCGGTCGGAGCCGTCACCTGCTACTTGGTGCAGAGGGCTGGGGGCGATTCAGGGATCAGTCTGGGATGGAGAAGGCTCAGGAGGGCTCTGCAGCCTAGAATGGGGAGCCTGGGCTAGAGCCAGGGTTGATGGGACCTGCTGAGGGTCCTGCCCTGAGCTCACAGCTCTCCCCTTCCCAGAAGCCTCCCTAGCTCAGCCCTCGGCAGGACGGTACAGCAAGGGCACCAGCTCAAGGCCCTTGGTCCTCCTGCCCTGGTTCCCTGGGAATACGGGCCCAAGTTGGGCCCTCTCCCTGTGTGGGCGAGTCCTGCTTCCCAAGGGCATGGCCAGATGGCCACATTTTGCTCTTGCAAGGGACCCTGACAGCAGCTATCCTTTGGTGTGGGCCCTGAGCGAGCCCCAGGCTAACCCTGATGCCTGCGGACCACTCAGTGGTGAGGAGAGCCTGGACTCTGGACTGACGGCAGAAATGCAGAAGCCAGAGGGCTCTGAGCGCTGTGCTAGGAGCCGCCATCCTTGGTGATGTTCCTCGCTCCTAGGACTCTCAGGCCCTGGCCAGGAGATGAAGACTTTGCAGAGCTGTCACGAGGCTCAAGGGAGCAGATGCATGTGCATTGCTGGTCAACGGGACGCTCTGTTGACCTGGGGGACACTCCTCCTGAGGATAGACTTCCCAGCACAGCTCTGGGGGTCTCGAGTCTGCCAGGACATGCTGGCTAGGGCTGGAGGGGGCTGCAAGAGGCACTGGCTCCTGCTAGGGTCCCCTCTACCTGCCACATAAACAGGAACATGAGCCTCACAGTAATGCAGCAAGTGAGGCAATGTCACCATTTCACAGCCAACACACGCACAAGCACCCGCACTGTGGCCTTTCTCTCTTTCACCCGCCTCCCACATTCTTTCCTGCTTCCTTTCCTGTACAGAGGAGGGACAAGGCCTGGACGCAGTGACCAGAGGCTGTGGCCGCCCCAGGGGGTTGGGAAAGCCTGCTTGGGGAGAAGGCAGCTGTGGCCAGGGCAGCTAGCCAGAGAGGATGCAAACATGGGCTAAGACTTTCCCAGAGCCAAACGCATTCCTCTGGCCTGGCCAGCCTGGGACAGGGAAACTGGCCAGCCTCTGTCACACACTCAGTCTATTCCTCGGGCTCAGCTCTGGCGCTGGGCCCCTGGGGTTGTTCTTAGTGACCTAGCTTCCCCAGGGATAAAACTTGGATTCCAAGTTTAGATTCCAAGACTTCTGTGCAGCGGCCTTGGAACCCATCAGGAGCGCAGGGCTGGAGTCTGCACAAGTCCCAGCTGCGCGAAGCAGGTGTCTCTGGGCTTCTGGGGCTCCGTGATCAGCCCAGAGCGTCTCCTCACAGCCTGGTGTGCGGGCCTGTCTGGGGCACTCAGGCCCACCCTGACAGCTGGGCTCGCCTGGGCCTCTCATCTCCAAATGCTGGACACCGGAGTGGTTCATTCCTCCCAGGGCTCTGTGAACCCATTCTTGGCCTTGGCGCACAACCCAGCTGTACCCTCCTGGCCCTATATAAATGGACCCAGCCTCCAAGGGCCAGGGAAGGAGCAAAGTGGGGCATCTCAGAGTCAGAAAGGAGGCCTCATTAACCCAGCATCGTTGTTTGTGCTTCTAAGCCCCTGGGAACTGGCCTCCAGGGCCCAACCACCAGAACCACACAGGGCTAGCCTCCCGAAAGAGTCGAGGACCTGAGCTCTGCTCCAGCGGCTTCCAGGGGGTCTGCAGCTACTGTCACGCCACCCAGAGCACCCATCCCCATTCAACCCACCGGCATGGGGATGGCAGGTGCTTGCTGGTCTTTGTCCTGTGGGCTCCAGGCCTCCTTGGACTTCCCTGAACAACACTCCTAGGAGCAGGAAGAGCACAGTGCCCAGGGAGGTGGGGGGTGGAGAGAGACCCTGCAAGGGCCTCGTATGCTTTGCATTCAGATCTCATCTGCAAAGGGCGACCACCGAACCTGTTCAGAGACGGATAATCCACAGACATGGTGCCCAGCAGAGGAAGTTCTCCGGCAAGAGGCCGGGACGGCGGCAAGCACTCTCGAGGCCACGTGAGGCCTTTCAAATAGCGGTGCTACCGGTGAACAGGGACGAGCAACAGGGCATCACAGACATCAGACATCATGGTCATACTCTGCCGCATCCCGGGAGCCAACCGACAGCAGCATTTCTCAACCTTCTTCATGACTGTCTCCCTGCCCTGCACTGGGGACTGAATCCAGGCACTCCACCACTGAGCCCCAGCCCCAGCCCTTGGTGATTTTTGTTTAGAGACAAGGCCTTTTGGACAGATCTCCCTCATTTGCTTTCCTCCTTTTACCAAACGATAAGGTTTTAGTGAACAGAGTTGAGCTTCAGAGGACCACAGAGTATTTTTAAAAAACAAGAATTTTTAAGCCCCAAAGACCCAATTCTGGCCCTAAGGGGACTTCACTCCTATGGGGAATGCCCAGAGATGTCAGCACAACTTGTCCACAGCTAAACCCCGGGACACGGTGTCCCAGAAGCTGTGCTCTTCAGGAGCAGAAGGAAGCTTTCTGTACATGCGCTGTGCTGTGGCACACCCGCGCACACTGGTTTCTGAGTACTCAGAAATGCAAAGTCTCAAGTGAGGTGGTGGAAGTTCCAGACATCCCTAATGACACCCCCCCCCCCCCCCCGTTAAGTAGCAAAAGGGAAAAGAAAAAAGGAAAGGAGAGCTTCAAACTGGCTGGTCATATTGTAAATATGGGAGAGAGAGTGGTTGTCTTAACAGCAGCAGAGGGTCCTGTCCCGAGTGGGCTGAAGAGTCTGCCTCTCAGTCAAACACAGTTTGATCAAGGAGGAGGTGGGATGGACCGACAGACTGGAATAAAATTTAGATCTTGTTGCTGTGCAAATATGAGCAAGTCATTCAATCTCTCTGAGCCTCATCCCCTCATCTGCTGAATAACAATGAACCAGAATGTACCCAGCCAGGCCTGACACACTGGAGGTATTTACTAATTCCATCTCAATTAAACAAATATTTGCTATAATCTTTCCAGATCAGTACAAGTAAGTTACAGAACCGGGATTCAAATCCAGGTCTTCCGGCTCATCTGGCCAGGCAGCACCCTCCAAAACAACTTATGCTTCTTCCTTTCCCATTTTAAAAGAAGGCGAGTAAGCCCCCTTAACTCTCATCAGAACTAGGCAGCCAAGAGTCAGGAATTAAATGAAGTTGCCAACTCTGAGAGGCCGCTGCCACCTGGTGGTGGCATACCTAAATCATTGGGGGGCAATTACTGAAGGGGAAAAACGGCCAGTGTCTTACACATGCTTAAAGCCCCACCAAGCCCAAGCTTACACAGTGAGACTGAGTAAATATCCACCACCTGGCAAAGGGCCAGCACACCACCAGGCACCTACCTGTTCTCTGACGCCTCTGGCTTAGCTTTCCTAGTTACCCGCCCCCGGTTTTTCTTTTAATTGATCAAATTTAATAACCATCAATAAACCAAATACCACCCTATCTGAGCACAGACGGTCTTCCCAAGAACTGCTGGACACCCACAGCCCCAGTTCCTGACGAGCTTAACCAACCACCTGGACACCACATGAAATTCTTGACAAACCAGTGTTTCCAACTTGAACTTCTAAATCAGCTTTCCGGCCAAATTCTCCCGAAATTCCATTTTCTATGCCCATCTTGGTCCCCCTTACAGCCGGGTAACGTTCACAGAACCTGCAAGCACTGACCTCTGGGTGTGCCTGCAGAGCCGCTGAATGAACGCTGCTGAAGGAACAAGGCCCAGGCAGAGCCCTGGACGGCACCGCAGCCCTCGCTCAAACCCTTCACAGCTCCTCTGGGCGAGGTGCTCCCAGCCTGTCCACCTCCCGCCCGCCCCGACCTGGGGAGGACAAGCAAGGCTGCCACTTATGAGGACTCGCATGTGAGACCTCTAGAGAGCCGACGAGGCTGGACTAAGGAGTTACCGTCCCTGACCACAAAGTGGACTCTTCTTTTAGGAAAAGCTCTGGAGGGCCATGGCATGTAACAGGTCACTGCCGCCCAGTTGTCATTCCTCCTTTTCGATCACTGTGGCATTTAACTCCCAGGCCCAGGGGGTCCTGTCTGTGTCCGCCCATCCTGGGCACATTGGCCCTGGCACAGAGTGTGGCATTAGGGATGTCAACCCTGTGTGAGCTGATTCAGCAACACTGCTGGTTCCAAAAGCTGACGTGTGCCACCTGCCCCCTCAGCCGCCACCCGGGGGCTTCCACCCCAACTACACCCAGAACCTAGTGGGAAAGAGGGACCTGAACCTGCAGGAGTCAGACTCCAGCCTCAACTTCCTGTGCGTACGACAGGACAATAATCATAGACTTCGCGAGGTTCTGGTGAGGGTGAAATGGACATCGTGAGACAGGCACAGCTCCCGGCACACAGAGGAGTTCAGTCCGCACAGTCCCACCCTGGAGACTCGTGTCCAGCCTCTGAGACTGGCCTGGCTGCGGAGAGCCCTGGGAGGTGTGAGGAGCCCAGCCTCTCGGGACAGACGACAGCTCCCGGGCACGCCTGCCACGCTCATCCTCCACCACTGCGGCGCCGTGGGAGCCAGGGAGGCACGGATGCTCACTGGGCGAGCTGCACACCTTGTCTGAATGGGACACCACCGCCAAAGTCCCAGAGCAGAATCTGGACTGCAGGGGCCTGAGGACCGGCTTGGCAGAGGTGGCCACCAGCCAAAGCTGAATTTTTCTTTATGTGTCAGAGGACTCCAAACCATCCTCTGCAGAGTTCCAACCAGGCAGTCAGGCCACAGGCCAGAAAGAGACAGGCAGGAGGAGCCCACGAGAACACGGTTGCTCTCTCCACGGCTTGGCACAGCCTCCGGAAGTCTCCTCAGCACAGCTCCTGGAGCCCTGGAGGGCCAGCCTCCCCGGCCTCGGACCACCTTCCCTCCAACAGCAAGCAGTTCTGGGACCCTTTGAGAGCAGGGACACCAGTGCAAGGCGCTGGGCCAAGCACACCAGGCGGGAACACAGCTCAGCACTGCGGGGGACAGGACCCTCACCCCAGAGAGTGAAGGGCAGAGGTTTCTCCTCAGCAGGCTTCTCTGCAGAGCCGCCTAATGGCAAGTGTCCTCTGCCTCCACACCTCTGGGGTGGCCCTGGGGAAGGAGCAGCCGAGGCAGGACTTACCTTCCACTGCAGAGAATGGAACCACTGGTCTCGCAGGTAGCTGTTGGCAGCCTGCAACGAGAACAAGAGAAGGTACAGTCACCAGAGGGCGGCAACTCAGGGCCCCTGACAGCCAGCACGTGAGCCCTGCCTGCTCTGGGCAGACGAGTCCTGAGTGGTCTGCTCTGGAACAGAAGCATGCGGGGGACTTTTCTGGAAAGAAGACACAGCCCTGGTGGATGCTGGCTGCTGGGCACAAGGAGCTCCCCCTTGCTGCCTGTGTACACACCAGACTCACTCAGAATCATGAGAAGGGTGGTGACAGTGGCAGGAGCTGCCAGGGGCCTCCCTCCCACCAGGATCACTAGGCACCCATCCCACCTCTTCTCCGTCCTGCTAGTTCCCTAAGCTAAAGGCGGCTTCCATCACTGCCCGCTCCACAGAGGAGAACACCAAGACTCCGAAATCCCACACTACGTGCATTCAGACCCAGGCGGGCCAGCGTCAAGGCCTGTGTACTTCACCAGGCAGGACCCTAGTGCCAGCTACAGGTCAGGGTGGGCAGTGCCAGCCTTGAACTTGGCCAGACCTAGGGTAAAGCATGGAGCCGAGAAGCAGAACCTCCTTCATCCCCAGCACCCTGATCCCGAGAGCCGGCAAGGCAGTCTGGACTTTCCCGACTGCGGCTGTGAGTGGGAAGTCGGCGTCAGAGGATGGGGGACGGATGCCGTAACCACCCAGAGCCTGCTGGAGGCCACGGCTGCCATTCTCACCAATTCTCCCAAATAAAACTTGGCCCAAGCAGGCTGGACCACCTGGCGCGAATGGCTGCTCTCAGGCCGCCCCCAGCAGCAGGCCTGCCACCCGTAGCAGCCACGTTGACAGTGTGCGATGGGACCCGCGGGCTGGCCTTGCAGCAGCAGCCCTGGGAAGATGGACTGTCCACATCTCGTGGTGCAGAGAGGAGGAAACTGAAGTTAAGAATGTTCCCAAGGTTCAGACGGGAGCCGAGGACCAGGAAGTGAGCTATAAACCACACACAGCGGCCCTCTGAGCTCTCTCCAGGCCACCCAGGCATTGCCACGCCCCCTGCTCCAAGTGACCCTAACTGCGAAGGTCGAGAGACTCCATGAAGGCTGGAATGACTCACCCCTTCTGCTTCCTACATGTGCACACACACAGGGCCCAGGTCTTCTGTAGACAATGGTCTCCACCCGACCGTCCTGAATAAACAGACTGCTTGGTGCCCAGGTGGCACAGCATCCTGGGGTCAGTCCAAAGACACCTTTCAAACATGGGCAGTCACACCAGCCCCTGAGGCAGGCTGAACCTGAGTGCGACCCAAGCCAGAGACCAGCTTCTGTGCTCCTGGGACTCCTGCGATGGCTAAGCCTCCAACAGACCCGGGCCCAGGCCCTGACCTCTGCCATAGTCTAGCGTTCTGCCCTGGAGGATGTTGGGGACATGGCCTGTGACACCTGCTCAGGATTGCTCAGGCCCAAGAGGAGAAGCAGCCCCCTGCCGGGCTGTGGCTGGGGTCCCCGCTGCCAGCACTGACCCAGCATTCTGGTCTCATGACACTTCTTGTTCATTAGGATGACAACACACATCCCCAGCTCAGGGCAAGGGACGGTGACACCCCAGACGATGAAATAACCACGGGAAGAGCTTACTCAGCACGCCCCAGATGGCGCCCGAAGGCTCTTGAAACATGGCCATTCGGGTCAGCAGCAGCCACAGCAGTGCTGTGCCCACAGACGTTTAGCAATGGGCTCTCCAGGCTTTTGTGAATAATGCCATTCAGCTGACTCCAGTCAGGGCCTCCAGCAGCTAAAGAGGCAAGGAGACACCCTCCTGGGGGCCTCCTGAGGAGCCGGCACTGCCCACCCTGGATGTTAGCCCGGGGGACTTCCAGCCTCCAGAGATATCCACAAGTGTGCGCAACACACACACACACACACACACACACACACACACACACCTGTGCAGGCGGCTTCAGGACATGTTATGAATTGCAGGCTAAGGACCTAGATCTAATCTGACCTCTTCTCTGATGCCATTTTTCTGATGTGGAAAATGGTCCAGATTTCCTGTACCTGTCATCAGGTCTATTTCCAGTGGCCTTCTTTACGTGACCATGCAGCTTGCTCAGTGAGTGTGAGCTGGTGGATGAGCCAGCTCTTGAGCTCCCCCCGCCCCCGCCACGGTGAGCGGCACGTTCCCTGAGGCATGAGCCCCCCACACGCTGCACACAAAGCCGGGGTGAGCAGCGGCCACACGGAACGTGGGGCTGCTCCCCAGGGCAGCATCACCTGGTCCTCACACAGCCTCAAGCCCACCACCACCTCCCTGCCCAGAACACTCTGCCCTCACCCCGCCCCTGGGGCCTACTCAACTCGCACTCAACCCTCAGGTCCCCCTGAAATGCCTCTTCTCCAGAACTGTCATGATGGCACCTCCCCCCGCACCCACCCAACACATCGCACTGTCTTACAGTCACCCGTCTAGTGTCCCGTCCCTAGGCTTGGGCTCTAGGAGGTCAGGAACCAGGTCTGATTTAGGCACCACTGTGTCAAAAAAAAGCCAGGGAAACGTTTGTCAATGAAAGACGGGCTGACGCGCTGAATGAATGAAGGATGGAAGGATGTACGGATGGATGCGTGAGGCAGGAGGACTGACAGAAGGGTAGATGAATAGACAGGCAGATGCATGGGTGCATGGTAAGACAGAAGGACAGACAGATGGCAGACACATGGGTGGATGGGCACCAATGTACCCACTCTGTTCAATGGAGAATATTTCATGTGTGTGAGAACTTCAGAAGAACTCGTCAGTCCTCACACCCTCTCTTCCCAACTTGTATTTGATGAAGCCTCTAGAAATAACCACGGTGGTATTATCCTGACGTACTTTGTGCTAATACTGCCAAGTACTTTACACAGAATCTATGATCCTCTCTAATAACCAAGGAGACAAACATTATGGGTCCAGTTCACAGATACAGAGGGTCCTTCCTGCTGCAAGGGTCACACAGCTACCTACACAGCCTCAGCAGTGCAGGGTGACACAGCCAGTGCAAGGCAGATCTGGGCTGGAGCTCAGAGGGCCTGACCCCAGCCTGCTGTCCCCACTGCTCATCCCTGGAACTGGTGAGCAATGTGCCAGCTCCTCTGCACCCCGGGCCCTGAGCTGGGAATCTGAAAGAATTATTTCCCCGTGTGACTTCCCTCTGATGAAGGGAGGAAGGACCTGCCACCCTGTTCCAGGCACAAGGAGGCCCCACCTAAACAACAGGGTGGGCCTGAACTTCCTTCCAGAAGAGCAGGTACAGTTGATGGGGCCAGAGACTGCAATGAGAGTGGCAGGAAGCTGCTCCTCCTTGGACTTATCTGGTTCTGAAGGACCACTGCTGGCCCAGGGCCGTCTAAGTAGCTTCTAGCACAGGGAGAGCTGCCCAGAGGAGCCTCAGCCCAGGGAGAGGCTTCAGCAGAGGGCCCATTCTGCTCTGCGGGCGCCCGGGCAAGGACAAGCCAGACCCCAGGGAATGCTGAGTCTGAGGGTCACTCAGAGGAGGAGCCACTGGAACACTGGCAGGAGCCCCCGGCCCGCCCAGTGCTCCTCAGGCTGCCCTCTGACGGATCCTAGTAATAAATCTTTCCAACCAAAGGGCCTGGTTCCAGGCAAACTCTGCCTAATTTCCTCTTCAAAAGTTGCCAAGTTCTGGCTCATTGTTGTATTGTCTACAGAGGTGAGAAAAACAGCCCAGGGAGCACCAGGGTACTGTTCCCAAGTCCCCTTCTCTGGCCAACTCTTGGGGAAAAACAGCCCGAGTGTGCAGACCGGAAAGGGCTTCCCTCCAGCTTCCAGTAAGAAAGAAACCCACCCTGTCCCCTGCCCTGATGCCAGTGTTTGGGGTAAACAGTTGCCTGGCTCCTGTGGGCTTTCCGGAACAATGACAGCAGAGCCAGGTATCTGAGACACCCAGTGATGGTGATGTGACTGGGGAGGAGGGTCTCCTCACTCTCACGTCACCAGGAACCTCGCTGAGGCCTCATGGGGCTCTCCATTCCTCACCAATGTGTTTAAACCCAACTGCAAGGCCCAGCTTCCTGAAGACGCCCTGCCCTGCCCTGCCCCTTAACGGGTGTGTTCTGCACCAGGGGTTCTAATAACATGGCATGAGGGAGGACTGCTGACATCACACAGCACCCAGAATCGCAGCAAATGGATCATGGAAGGCTGGGTGCTCCCATCTAGCACTGCCCCCCGCAGGCCAAATGCTCAGCCTCTGGGCTGGAGAGGGGGTACCTGGACCCAAGCATTCCCCAGCCTCCTTCGTCTTTCAGGTCAGCCCCAGAGGCTGGTGTGGGGACCGGTTCAAATGTGGGAGTGTTGAAGTGGGGTGCCAGGGAGGCAGGCAGAGAGAGAAGAGAGGAGAGGAGAGAGAGACACAAGAGATGCAGAGAGTCCAGGAGGAAGGTGCCACACAGACAACGCTGACAGACGGCAAGTGAGAAATGGCGCCTGGGAAAGGAGGAGGAGAAACCACGACAGGGAGAGGGATGGAGGAGAAGCAGAAGCACAGGGAGACGGGAAAGAGACAGGCACAGGTGCAGGGAACCTGAGACAGAAACGGACACCCGACAGGCAGGGACAGGCGGGGGACACAGGGAGCCTCCTCAGGGTGCAGTGACTCAGGCACAGGGAGGGACTCCACCTCAGGGGCTACTTCCATGGGAGGGGCCTGGCTAAACGAAAGGCTTCGGGCCAGCAGTACCCACAGAGCCTTCTGAGGGTACAGAACCTCTCTTGGGGGTAGGGGACTACGGGGGATTGAACCTAGAGTGCTCTAGCGTTGAGCTACAATCCCAGCCCTTTTTATTTTTTATTTTGAGGCAGGGTCTTGCTAAGTTGCTGTGACTGGCTTTGAACTTGCAATCCTCTTGCCTCAGCCTCTCAGGTTGCTGGGATCACAGGTGTGTGCCATGGGGCCCAGCTAGAGACTCCATATCTGCTCTGGCTAATGTAGTGGACACTGGCTACTTGTAACCACGTGGCATGCAAAACGTGCCTGGTGGACTCAGAACATGCATTTTGAATGGAATGGAATAAACCAATCCAAACACAAATGACCCAGGGAGGGTCCTGGCTGCAGTGCCAGGAGGCAGCTCGAGGCGTCTTGGCTCTTCTGCCACCTGGAGCGCTCAAGGCCTTCTAATTGGGCTGTGATCCATCAGCCCACCTGGCTGCCTCTAGAACCCCCCCCCACTCTAGAACAGAAAAGATCTATCCCCGGGGACCCTATGGTTGCTCCTGGCGACGCCCAAGCTCTGGGTCCTAACACAGCAAACCATACAGAGTCAAGGCAAAGGAAAG
Source organism: Ictidomys tridecemlineatus (assembly GCF_052094955.1). Lineage (NCBI taxonomy): Eukaryota > Metazoa > Chordata > Mammalia > Rodentia > Sciuridae > Ictidomys > Ictidomys tridecemlineatus. The sequence goes on along the minus strand of NC_135491.1, from coordinate 55,402,892 downwards.
ATCCGTCTGCCACAAGAGCAAGCGGACCCCATCAGCAGGGGAGAAGGCCCCACTCAGCACCCCAAGCACTGTCTTGGAGGGGGCCACTCGGGCGCCCCCACACCCACACAGAGCTCCCAAGCAGGAGCCCACTCCAGGACGACTCGGATCTGTCTCTGGAATGAGGCAGCCACACAGCAGCCATGAATCACAGGGGCAGCAGGGAGGAGGGCGACGACAAAAGCCAGGGAGAAGCCACCCCAGGTCCACCTCCCTGGCCCAGTGGAGATGACAGCAAGGGAGGCTGACAGGGTGGGGGCCGCACCCACCTGGGCTCCCCTGGGGATGGGGGGGCCACGCTGCTCCTGCCTAGCTCAGCTCTGCCTCCCTCTCGGGATCCGGGATCCGAGGCGCTGCACGTCTCCCCCTCCCTTTCTCCTGCTCCTCTCCTGCTCCTCCTCTGGCTGTGCCTTCCGCTGGAGCAGGGGCAGTGAGTAGGGGATGCTGGAGCAGCCACAGGCCGCCACTGCCCAGACCAGCCCGTCAGCTCTGCAGGGGGAGCTCTGAGGCGGAGCACTGCCCACTGCAGCCGGCTGAGCGAGTCATCACGGCAGGCCCACGGCCACAGCCTGGTTAAAGGGACACTCCGGCACTAGCAAGACGTGTCTCCCCCACAGCCTCACTGCTCCTCCGTCCCCAGGGTGACAATACTCTGGACTTCCTTGGGGGCAGAGTCATCCTTAACATTCTCGGAAGAGATCCTCCTACGGGTGGAGAAGGGACTCAAGGCCTCCCGTCTCTATTCCAAGAGTCTCCTTCCTGTGGTCACTCCCACTTTCAGCCCCTCTGCCCCACAACCATGCTCACCTACCCAGCGTCCCTTCTACCCTGAAGAGCTTTCAATGGCTCCCTGTTGCTTCCAGGATGTAGTCTGAGGCTCCTTTAGCTGGCAAGGCCTGCAAGATCTAGATGGAGCCACAGGTCCTGAGTCCCCTCCTCTAGTGACAGCAAGTTCCTGGTGTCCCCAGATTGGTGCTTAGCCCCGTGTCCTCTCCACCCAGAGGCGTGCACCCCCCATGCTGGCACATGCCTGTTCATCCCTCTGCACACGGCCGCATGCAGAACCCCTGGGGAAGCTGCTGTGGCACCTCCAAACTGAATGAGTCACTCCATCCTCTGGGCTCCCAGTCCCCTGGGACTTGCCTCGACTTCAGTCCTAACTTCAGTCATGGTCTGCTTATGGCTCTGCCTCCCCAGAGGCCGAAGAGCTCTGCAAGGAGGAGGCCTTCATCCACGCAGGGGGAGCAGCCTCAAAACTGTGAGGGCAGCAGAGGCACTCGGGTGAGACGTCCCTCGGAGTCCCTCCCTCTCAGGTATTACTGCCAGCAGGTCTCCTGCTGCCCTGCCCACCCCCTGCACGGACCCGGCTGAAGCCATCAGACTGGCAAGGAGTGAAAGAGGAGGCAGGGAGGCCAGTGGCAGCAGGGGCCTCTGGGAGGGGCTGAGCTCGTCTCCACACTGAAGACAGGAGAGGAAGGAGGACAGAGGGAGTTCTGCTGGACAGAGGGCGAGCAGAGGGCCTCCAGGAGAAGAGCCACTGAAGCAGGGAGGGTGGGTCCTCCAAGCGACAATAAAGACCTGGCCTTGCCCACACATGTCCAGCTGTTCCACCCACCAGCGTACCTGGCACTCCTCAGAGGCAAACAGGGTGACTCTTGGCCCCAGTGCTGTGACACAATCTAGAGGCCACTGCTGAAGCAGGGAGCCATTCTTTGGGCCAAGAGAAAGTCTCCCCAGAGAATCCAGGTGCGAAAGGCCAGGGCAACCCTCCCTGGCTGGGCATCCGACCTGGTTCCCCAGAACTAGGGGACCCTGATGTGGCGTGTAGCACCCAGGTGTACTGGGTGGCCACTGGCTTTGCTTCCCCTTCTTTCTAGTACCCACACCTCCTGCCTCCACAAGGCCCTGAGGGCTATCAGCCAGAACACACGCTGCCTGTGGTCAAGGGTGGGCAGGGCAGGGTGCTCCCACGGGGCGAAGGCACCACAGCAGGGCCAGTCAGCAGCTTCTCTGAGATTCTACAGAGGTGCTGAGATGAGTGAGACGCTGCCTCACAATAAAACCAGCACCCAGAAGCAGGGCCAGGAGATGGAGGAGCTGTTGAATGTTAATGATGTCATCTGACCCCTGGATCCAGGACCCAGCTATGCTTCAAGTCCTCTCTCGGACTTCCCAGTTATTTTTTAAAATATTTTTTTAGTTGTAGATGGACACAACACCTTTAGTTATTTTTATCTGGTGCTGAGGATAGAACCAGAGCCTCACATGTGCTAGGCAAGCGCTCTGCCACTGAGCCACAACCCCAGCCCCTCCCAGTCATTTTAAAGGTTACAGTACTGCATTCTCTTCTTGCCTTACTACTCTGAATAATGTCTGTCATTTCTAACCAAAGTCCTGATTAGAACATACAGCATGCACATCTGTTTTCTGAGAAGAGGAACCATAATTCCACCGATCTCAAGGATTAGCCAAGGTGAAGTAGAAGTCCCCTCAGTCAATGTACAGCAAAAGGCAGCGCCTGTTGCTCACAGGCTTTTCCCAGCCTTCACAACTGGCCATGTGCCTCGCTTTCCTCATCTGCAAAGCTCGTTTCTCAGGTGTGGGGAACTAATGAGCAACGTGAAGCTCCCGGACAGCAGCAGGCATGCAGCAGGAGCTCAAACCTCCCACATCCCCTCCTCCTTTCCTCCAGTGAGCCCTAGTGGGCACCTTTCTTACACTTGGAGTTAAATCCCTTCCCTCCAGGGGAACGACGGGGCAGCCAGCCGGGCTGAGAGGAACTGCCTGTTCATGCTGTTTATCCTACCTGCAGCAGGACGGTCCCCCCGGGGATTGTGAGCTGTAAACAGTACTTCGGGGCATTCTCCCAGGACAGCAGCTGAACGTCTTCGATGGCGCTGTAGGAGACTGAGTTTTCCATGTACCCAGTTGGCTGCAACAGAAAAAGAGAAGACACACAGGTTACAACTATGTAACGTGTAACAATCATGTAACAGGCATGGCCCCAGCCTGAAGAGGCTCCCGAGAAGTCCCCACTCTGGACACAGCACGGGAGCTGGTGCAGAGGTCCACAGCTCCGGGGCCAAGGGAAGTTCTGTTACTTCTGGCTGGGGAAAGGGGTGCTGTAGAGGAAACCCATCCTGCATTCAGGAAGGCAAGGGCTGGGGATTGCTGCGCCTGGCATCCATGCATGGGCCCAGCCCAGGGCCTAGCTGGAATCCCAGCATCCCTCACCAGCAACCTGCCACTGCCACCCCTCCCAGAAGCAGCAACGGCCTCCCAGAGGTCACCCTGAATTCTGCTCTCAGGTCCCAACATGGCCACCTCATCCTCACGGCTGCTCAACACTGCTCAATGGCTCCCAGCAGCCTGGGTACGGAGTTCACGCCATGCTCCCTGCCCTGGTCTGCCCCACCGGGTCGCACCCTTCCCTGCGCCTTCTTCCTCAGGCCTCACCACACCCTACTCAATCTGCAGTTTACTTGATGTCCGTCCGCCTCTGGCCAGGTGCAGGTCTGTCTTGGCCTGTCTCCCCTGTGCCCGGCCCATGGCAAGGGCTCACCAGTATGTGTTGGAAGACAGAACGAGATGGGCTACTGGGGACAAGGCGGGAGGAAGCATGGGAAAGAGAAGTCCACAGACACTCTCTGCAAGAGGCCCCAGGTGCCAGGACACACATGGCCACCAGGCTCTGGCAGTGTCCCTGTCACTCTGGCCCTGGCATGCCAGAGTACAGGAGAATCAGAGGCAAGCACAGCACAGCTGAGAATCTCGACAGCTAACACCTCCCAGCTCTTGCATGGGCACCACATCTAATCCTCACAAAGACCTCAGGGAGCAGGACCCAGGGCCACCCCTATCACAGGGAAGCAGAAACTGAGGCTCAGGTGGCCCTGTGACTAGCCCAAGGTCACTCAACTAGGAGTGAGTGGCATGACCAGGGGTTCAGATTCTGGAACCCACACTGGCCACCGTGATCCCTGTGAGCTGGCCCCACCGTGAAGACCTGGCCCCCGTGGGTCTTCCCTCCTCGTATCTGTCTGCCTGAGTGGAGACGGGTGGCGCTGGGAGGGGTGGAGGGCTGGTGGCTTGCGCGACCTCACTTCCCCATGATGAGTCCGTAGGCCCAGGACGTCCGAGCAGCTGTCCAGCAGAGTTTTCCCATCCATCCCTCCCTCGCTCTTTTTCTGGTCCAGTAGGTATTTACTGAGTTCTGTCACACTCTAGGGGCCACGCTGAGTGCTAGGGGTCAGCAGTGAGAAAGACAGGAGCCCAGCAGGGCAAAGAAGTGACCAACAAAATAGCCAAATAAATAAATGACTGGAGAGTGGCAGGTGCTGCACAAAGATCCAAATAGGGAGTGGCAACAGGTGGCCGAGAGCCAGGCCCAGTGGGCGGAGATGGAGGACCTCAGAGCAGTGGCCAGCACAAAGCCCAGGAGGGAAGAGCCGGGGGGAGTTTCTGGGGGGGGCAGGGCAGGCCAGGCCACGCCCAGAGGTCCAGCTGGGGCTGGGGCACTATTTCGGGGGACGCAGTGCTTCAGGCAGGGGCTGGAGCCAGATTCAGCAGCATTGGCAGGTCCGCACGCACAGTCCTAGGAGTAGGGTGGCGGTGGAGACAGCGGAGCTCCTGCACTGCTGTGGGGGGCCAGGCTGCTTGGACCCTGCAGGTGTGGGAGGAGGCAGCAGGTTCACCCTGCCCTTCTCACTGGTCATCCCCCATGCTCAGCAAGACCCCTGGGTACCACCCGATGGCTGCTGTGTCCTGACCAAGACGGCTCATAGCAGCACATCCCAAGTCCACGCAGGTGCCCCCCACCCACCACCACCCAGCACACTGCCTGCAGAAGGCGGCGCAGTCTTCCCGCACGCAGGGCAGGGCAGCGAGTGGTCAGTGAAGCCAGTGCAGTGGCTGGCTATGACCGCCTGCCTGACCCTGCCTGGAGTAGTCATGGTGTGTCCCTGCCACAGCTAAGCACCCGGGTCTGACACCCTAACAAAGGAATGAGCATCTTGCTAAAGTGAGGGAAGCCTGTGAGCGTGCCTCTTGTCCTCACCACAACACACCGCATGGTCCAGACCAAGGCGTGTGCAGCCTCAGTTCTTTGGGGCCACCCTTGGGTTTCTAGTCCCCACAGACTTCTGGAGGCCCTGAGAGGCAGCAAGGCCTGATCCCAGCTCCTGGAGGTGAACATGGCTGCTAATGCAACTGGCTGGGAGGGACGGGACCTGGCCACTACAGTCCACCTCTTTCTCATGACCTGCCTGGGCTGTCTGAAAGCAGCCTGGACCAAGAGTTGCAACCAAGGCTTTCTGGGTATAAATAATACATATTGTTTTTAAAATGCAGATTTATTGCCTCCCCATTGTTTGTAGCAGCATTTGGCCACAAGCAGGGTTTTAAAAGAACAAATGAACCTATGTTTGAGCCATCAACTGTGTGTCCTTAAGCAAGTTAGTGCACCTCTCTGAGCCTGGTTCCTCCAATGGTAAGATAAGATTGACTCAATAGACACAATTATGGGAGCATTGAAAAAGATCTCATTTGTCAAGGGCCTAGATAGCATTTGGAACACTGTGAAAACCTCAATAAAAAGAACTATTATGAAAAAGACTAAACTTTATCTCTGGGGTCGTCCTCCCAAAACCCAAGTCTCACCATGAAGAAAACATCAGGCAAACCTCAACTGAAGGACGTTCCTCCAAACACCTGTCCAGGCCTCCCCCAGATCAAGGAAAGCCCTAGCAATGCCCCACTCAGAGGTTCAGGAGGACATGGCTCCCGGGGTCTTATGGGACTCAGGACAGAAAGAGGACATTAGGTGCAAAGGAAGGGAAGCGACAGTGTGGACAGTGCAGTGTGTCCACAGCAGCCCACCCCACCCCCGTCAGCAACAGGGACGCTGGCGCCTCGGGGGCCTGTGTCCTCACCCTTCCTCTGCCATCTCCACTGTCCCTGGACGAAAATCTCACCACAGCACCCCACTGCTGCCGCTTCCCCACCCACCGCCTGGGGCAGGGCCCAAAGGCCCCGGACGCGGCTGCTCTCTGGTCTCGTGGCCACGGTGCTTACCAAGACCCTGGCGCCTTCTTACTGTGGGGACAATCTCAGGGTAACTGTCAAGGCCTGGTGACCAGAGCGTGCTGAGGGGCAGAAGCCAGGGCTGGGGGAGGCTGGAACCTGGCTCCGGGGACACTAGGAGACCCGAGTGCGGGCTGCACGGTGGCGCCATCCTGGGGCCTGCACAACTGTGGGGCGGCCAGCTCACGCAGGGGAGGGACCCCTCGGCTGTGGTGCCGCTCCCCAAGCCTCACACCAAGGGTGGGCTTTCCTGTCCTCGCACGACTACTCCACCTGACTGGAGAGGGAGGCGTGGACACGGCAGGGGACGGCAAGGTGGTGGACGGGAGAGGTTCTCCTGGAGGCCACCTTCTGGACCACGCAGGGCACCTGTGGGTCACCTTCCTGCTGGTGTTTACAGTGACTGTTCACAGAGCCCCAACGAGCGGTGCGTGTGACGGGGGCGCCTCTGCTCGGGTCAGATCACAGGTCACCATCCTCAGCAGCGGGTCCCAGGACGCCCGTTGGTGGAAACCTTTGTCCACCCCTTATCCCCTCCGGCTTCCCGCTCTGGGATAGCGCCCGCTCCGCTTCACGCTGCTCCGAACAGCTCCGCGGCGACATCCTTGCGGAGCGTGTTTTTCTGCCCTATATTTAGGATTATTTCCTTAGGCCAGATTCCCAGAAATGGAATTACTGGGACAAAGGGTAAGAGCGCGTCTCACGCTGCTGCCAAACTGCCCTCATTAGGGAGATGTTTCGAGCCCTGCAGGGCGCCGAGGGCCTGCGTCCCTGGCCACCAGCTCCGCTGGGTGCTGTCCTTCTCCCCAGGTGGACTCGGTGCAAATGCTCAGTAGCTGGGCCTTGACCCCCTGCTCTGGGGGCCGATATGGACTAGGTGTAGGGGTCTTGTGTTTCTGGACCAAGAAAAGAAGGCCTGCCCTCATCCGTTGTCTCGGGCGAGCTGGCAGGAGGGCTCTGACACCTAGATCTGCACCAGGGGGGCGGCAGAGACGTCCTGAGGGCCCCGCGGACCCTCACGGCCTCCAGAGCTGACAGGGTCGGCAGAAATGAGGTGGCCAGCCCCCGTGGGTCCCCACCCTGGACGCCTCCTGCCTTCCCCGAAGCAGCTCCCGCTGGCCCAACCTGCCTGTTTCCACGGGGATTTCTCCAAAGAACGAGCGTGAATCAGTGTGTGCAGCCTCAAGACGAGGCTGGGGCTGACTCAGCTCAGCAGGGCAAGGGCAGGGAGGGGCTCCGGAGGAGGGGAGTCGGTCGGGAAAGTTCCCTCAACCTCCCTGGAGGCTGGGGACGGGGCCCAGTCGGGAAATGGGTTAAAATAGCAGGTTGTCTGTCACAGGGTATCGGTGGCCCACTGGGCAGCCCAAGGCAGGTTGAGCCCTCTCCTGGGTGGAAGTCGCCTGAGTCACAGTGCAGGGGAGACCTGCTGCTCCGCGGGTTCCCTGTGGCACCATCCCGCTGGCACGGGAAACATTTGCTTGGGGCCCGCCCACCAACCAGCCCATCTGACATGTGTCACATCAGACGGTGGGGAGTCCCCAGCCCAGCCGAGAAGGCCCAAGACGAAGGTGCCAATGCACCCTTGCTCTGGCTGTGGCACCGTGAGGGGCCTGGGGAGCGGTGGTCTGCAGTCCTATGGCCAAAGCCGTGACAACCGAGCCAGTTGCCACTCAAGAAGCGAGCAGTGGGGTAGCACCCCGCACGTTTGCCGCGCCATCACCCAGCCAGGTTCTGGGACACTGTCATCTCCCCAAATGGACCCCCACCACCACCCGAACAGCCCCCGCTGCTACCCGCCCATCCTCCATCTCCGCGTGGGGCCAGCGGCAGGCGCCCTGCTCTGGCTGCCTGCCTGATGGCCCGCCCGCCATGGAGTGTTCGGGTGGCTCCGTTCATCTGCCAATGGACGCTCGGGCTGCCTCTACCTCTGCCGCTGCGAAGAGCCGGCTGTGCCCTCTCCAATGTGACCAGAGGACACTGTCCTGCACATGCCACCCCTGTCAGCCCCGCCACATAGACGTGCCAGGCAGCCACCATGGGGCCAGCATCTCCGAGAGCTCCAAGTGTGGCACCTCACTCCGCTTTACAGCAACTCTGGCAAGAAGGGACTGAGGACCGAGAGGTGGTGACATGTCACAGACACCCTGCTTTGAAGAGACAGATGCTGGTTTCAATCTCATGACTCTCAAGGCAGATGATCTGCCAAATTCCTCCAGCAGGAGGCAAGACTTTGTGCCCATGAGTACGCACACCTCTAGGGAGGCATGGCAGGCCATGCAGAAAGGGCTAAGGTCCCCGCCACCTGCCTTCCCACTGCCACCCAGTCTGGCAGGTGACCCTGGTGCCCGGAGCTCAACCTGGCCTAGAGGGCAGAAACCCCAGATGCTCATCCGGGAAAAGCCTGTCAAAATGCTGATGATTTCTTTATTCTCCACAAAGGGCAAACCCACAGCTAAAAGAGGTGGCGGGGGGCAATATGCTGTGGGTGGGCCACCTGGGCCCTAGGCCCAGGACAAGTCTCCCAGATGCCCCTCCCAGGCCCCTCCCCTTGTTCCTGAGGACCAGAGGCGCTGAGTGTGGTCTCCTCTCCTCGTGGCCTCAGGGCGGGGCCAGCCCTGCCCCCATCACTTTAGGTGCCCAGCCTGGACAGCTGCTTGTGGCCACACTCGATGGCCCGGGAGCTGACAGCTTTGTATGTGTTCCGCATAGTTTTCCAGTGATCCTCCAGACACCAGGCGGCCCCTTCCCACGGCCATCAGCTTGCAACCCCGGCCACCCCTGAAAGGCTGCTGCTCCTCTGTGGTAACCTGTGACGCCAGAGAACACAGGCCACCGGAAGTACGCATAAAATGACAAGAAAGAGGCGTCCGACAAAGAAGGCTCTTGGGAGAGGACCACACCCCTTCGGTGTTTTCCTTGGTGACTTCACAGTGCTGCCAAGCACAACTTCCTGCAGTGACAGGGACTCTGGATCTATATTGCCCACCACCGTGGTGCCCATGGGCTCCTGGGCACTTAAAGAGTAGCCGGTGCCACTGAGGGACTGGCCCATGAGTTTTCCTTGATGCCCACTCATTTAAATTCAAGCAGCCACATGTGGTTGGAGTGACCTTCCTGGTCAGCTCAGCTACGAAGGACACTCCACATTTACCTGGTGGGGGTCAGTTTCCAAAATACCTTCATTAATGAGCACATGTCACCCTCACGGCCAGCTGAGGCCAGCATTACTGCTCTTAGTTACACAAACGAGAAACTGAAGTTTAGCATGAACGGGAAATACCCATGTCCTGATCCTCCAGGACACTCCCCATATGGGAGTTGTCCCCTTAGGACTGGAGTCACATAGTCACTCAAAAAGGAGAGGCCTCCCATGTGCAGCCCGAGGCCAGAGTAGGCCAGAGTAGACCAGAGAAAGAGATGTGGCACACACTCATGTCGCCAAGGGAGGTGGAGCCCCTGACACACCCTTCCACGCATCCGAAGTCAGCAGTGGACAAGCCTAAGGCTGTGCGGGAAGTCGGTGTGGTTACGGGGTGTCAGATGCACTGCCCGCCGGGAAGTCCTGGGAGACAGGAGGAGTCGGGGACCCACCCTAGTGTTCACCAGGGATGGTCCAGGACCAGGCAGTGTTCTAGGTCTTGATCCTGGCTGGTGGCCACACAGGCGGGTGTCCACTTTGCACAAACACGTCCAGCACTCCACAGGGGGTGCGCTTTTCTGTGGACATGCTGTTTCGATAAAAAGAGTTTTGTAACAAATCAACAGATGAGTGCACACAAAACATGGCCTACCCACCCCACAGAACATCACCCGCCATCAGCAGGGCTAAGCAGGGACACACGACAGCCGCGAGGAACCTTGAAAACAGGGTGCTGTGTGAAAGAAGCAGCCAACAAAGGCCACCGCCTGTGTGACTCCATCTCTATGAAAGGCCAGAACAGGTGACTCCAGAGACGGGCCGACTGCTGGCAGCCAGGGCAGGGCTGGGGAGGTGGGAATGATCACCCACAGGTGTGGGCCCCTTTGGGGGGAGACAAAAATCTTCTAAAATTAGGTGGTGGAGATGGCTGCACCAGATACCACACGTTGAGATGGGGACTCTCGTGGTGTGTGAACGACATTTCAACCAAGAAAAAGGCGAGTGTGCCCTCCTGCGGCTGAGTGGAGGGAAGGGAACAACCCCACGCTGGGCTCAGAGACCCCGCGACAGGAGACCATGCTACACTATCACCCCATGGCCCCAAGAAGGGGCTGCACAGCCTGGCAGAGGGGACGCGGGCCAGAGACACGTGACCAACGGCAAGCAGACACGTCAGTTCCCGGGGTCCTGGGGTCAGGCCTGAAGGACCCACTGGCCAACGCCGCACCCTCTCAGGCAGGCCTGCTTCCCCCCTCCCTCTCAGCCAAGCCCCCACAGCCCACGCCTCCTCGGGGACCTGAGAAGGGTCTAATGGAGGCCACGGATCACTGGCATGACTGGAAGACAGCGAGGCCTCCTCCCTGCTGCCCGGAGCTCAGCACAGCAGGCTTGGTGCCGGGCCGCAAGGGCAGGCCGCTCAGGGGCTCCACGGAGAGGCACATCGGGGCTCCACAGAGGGAACACTGGGGCTCATTAATCACAGGTCCTGCCATGGCAGAGGCCCCCTTTTATGGCCAATGGCTCAAGGAGTTTAATAATAGATCAAAGGACTGATATTTCCACATATCAGACCCTTCCGATCCCGGTCATCTCTGCAGGCATGTGAAGAATGAAAATCTGGTCCCCAAGGTAAGGCAGTGAGCATCTGGGCCACCAGGCACCTTTGCCGCGGGAGAAGTTGGTGGGGTGGCTCAAAGGTGCTCCGAAGCCAGCAACCTTCCCAACCACCGAGTTCCCGGAGGTTTCTAAGGACGACAGCAGCCAAACTAAATGAATCCTACTCCAAATGCCACAGTGAGCCAAGCTGCTGCGGGCACCACCTGACCAAGCCCTCACGAGGACCCAGAGAAAGTCCTGCAAGGGCTCCTCCTTCAGAGGAAGAAGGGAGGGTCAGAGCCCCTAGGTAAAAGGCCCGGGTCACGGCTGGTCAGTGGAAAGGCCACATAAAAGCCAGGACTGTCTGCTGGGAGGTCATATCCTTAGGCACTGAACCACATCCCTCCAGCTCTGCCACACACAGGCCTGGGAGCTCCGGGATGGCGAGGGGGCCTCATTGTGGGGCTGGAGTACAAAGGTACACCAACCTCATGGAGAGGTGCATGGTGCAGGAGGCACGAAGCGGAGGGAGGGAGGGACACGGTGAGACAGGCTTCTCAGAGGTGACCTTTGAGACCTTACAGGGGGTCACTGGGCATTCTCAAAGGAAAGGGACACTGTGTGGGTCCTGACCTGGGAATGAGAAGATGTCAGGTGACACTAAGTACAAGGAGGCCCAGAAAGGGGTCTGAGAAAGGACAGAGACTAGGGGACAGCTCTCCACTGCCCAAATCTCAAATTTCTGAACTGTCTTATTCTCTATTCCTTCCCTTTGGAAAAATACTTCAAGTTTAAATAGTAAAGTCCATAAAGCATCAAAGTACACACACCTCGCGTGTGCCGCTGGACTTATTCTCACACGCACACCTCGTGCAGCCGCTACCAGGGCGAGTCTGGGGCGGCCCCTTCACTGCAGGAGGCCCCTCAACCTTTCCCTGCCAACCTGCCCAGGGGCCTTGGCAGCCCTGGCCTCTGTGGCCCTGGGTCAGTATCGCGTGTTTCTGAACTTCTCACAAGCGGAGTGACAGCAGATTCCTACCAGCTGGTGTCGAGGGCGTCCCCACGCACCCTACCCACCGGCAGCTCTTCCTTCACCCCACAGACCAGGGTTCCCAGGCCATGTCGTGTGGTCTGTTTATGGACACAGCGGCTGTTCCCTGTCTGGGGTTGCTGTGAACATCCTTGTACGTACTTTAGGGGGAACAAAAGCACTCTTTTGGGTAAAAGCCCAGGAGCAGGATTCCGGGTAACATGCCTGTCCCCTTATGCCCAACACAGTCCCTGGGAATTCCGGGGAAGTTTATAAAAACAAGTGCCATTGCAGGGGCCAGGCCGGCCCGCACAGAGACTTGATCCTCAGGAAGATGAGACTGCTGAGCTCTGGGGTCAGAGCCAGGCTGGCAACGGAGATCAACTTTCTCAAAAGACCAAATGCACCCTTCACAGAGGGGCCTTCTGCGGCCTGCAGCAGAAGGGTCCTGTTCTCAAGCCTGGACGCAGGGCCCCCAGGAGGAGGGGGTGAACATGAACCTTCTGGTGACTTCAGACACATGCTCGTGCCACAGAAGGGTGGTGGCTCCTTCCTCACCACAGCAAGGAGAGCAAATGCCCAAGCGGGAGCTCAGAGCCCAGGGTCATGATAACAGCTGCCTTTTAAATATGATATCTTCTCCGCTTCAGAATCACACGCCCGAGGCCGCACAGGCCTGCATCGCTGCGGTGTTCCGCACGATCTGATGGTGCACTTCCAGAACATCAGCACTGGTTGATGATGAAACCCAGCTGGGGGGAAACTGGCCAATGACAGTCCGCCCTCATGCGCCTGCTCTGGCACCTTGACCTTGGGCACTTGCTCTGTACTGGTGCCAACTATCTGTGTGCCAGGAGCTCCTTAGACCTTTAATGCACCACCTGAGCTCATTCTCACTTTCAGTGACCTGTGACACCATCAAGGACCTTCTTGGGCCAGACACCTTCCCACTGCTCTATGAGATGACACCATTATGATTCTCTCACAGCAAAGGAGACTGAGATGCCGTGAAGAGAACTACCTTTCTCTAAGCCATGCTGCTAGTTATTAATGAAGTCAGGCTCTCAAGCTGCTATGACTCTAAACCAGAGGCCAGCAAACATTCCTACAAAGGGCCAGAGGGTCAATTCTTCAGGCCTTGGGGTCACAAGGTCCCTGTCCTAACTACTTGACAATGAGGCTGCATCATGAAAGCCACACACAATACACAAGTGGCCAGTTGTGTTCCAATAAAACTTCATTTATAAAGACTAGAGGCAGGTGAACTTTGGCCTGGGGACCATAGTTTGTCACTGCCTGCTCCAAACCTGTGTGAGAGAAACACAAACAGGAAGGGACACAGGCGTGCAAGTGAGCATTCAGGAGAGTGCGAGTGCAATGCATTCTCGCTTGCCTTTTCCTAAGGTGACTTCAGCACAAGGCACCAAAAGACGTGTGAGTGGGGGCGTGGTTGGCAGATGGACTTGCTATCTGCTGTGCTCCCCAAGAATGGGGTCCTACTGAGAAGTGCAAAGACCCTCTATCTCCTGAGACATCCCTCCTTCCAAGAACTGGCCTTAGTCCTAGTCCCGAGTTCTGTGGAAGCATAACAAGTTCTGCAGAAATTTCCCAGAGGACGAACTTGGGGGAAAGTTCCCCAGGCCCATCCTTAAACAAAGCCAAATGGGACAGCTGCCAAGAGCCTCTTGGGGAAGCAACCGGTGGAGACCAGCACACCCTGAGCTCAAGCCCCTGGGCAGGCTGAGCCACACTCGGCTCTTGTTGGTTTTTTTGTTTTGTTTTGGGGTACCAGGGATAGAACCCAGGAGTGCTGAACTGCTGAGCCACATCCCAACCCTTTTTATTTTTTGAGACAGGGTCTTGCTAAGTTGTTGAGGCTGACCTTGAACTTTCTCATTGGGCTAATGGGCATGCGTCACATGCCTGGCTCCGCTCTTGTTCTTGACCTCATGGGAACAAGCTGCATGAGTGACACATTGTTCAGAGACCCTCTGGTAGTGTAATGGAAGCTGGGACAGTGATCTCCAACAATGCAGGATTCAAAAAAAAAAAAAAAAAAACAAAACAGAGGCAGGGTGGAAGGAAGGAATGGGAAAGAAGGAAAAAAACCAGAAGGATGTTTTGGTCCAACACGCAGAAGAAAACTGAGACTCAGAGAGGTACAGCGACCCCACAGTCACTTAGTTGCAGGTGCAGAGATGGCAGAGATGGCCTCTTGGAGGGCCGCAGCTCTACCTGGGTGGTGAGCAGACAAGAGCTTCAGAATGACAGCTTGCCAAGCCCCCTGCTGAGGACACTCCTTGGAATTGCTCCCTGGGCCTCCAGTCAGGACACCTGTCCTCCCCTGCATTAAGCCATGACCTTGCCACCTAGACTCGGTGCTTTTCTGAGGACACAGAAGACCCAGGGCAGGCACCAGACTATTATCACTGTGCGATCATAGGTAGACACTGTCCTTTTATTTTTTCACTGAACAGATAAGCTCAGAGGCTGAGTTGCCTCTTCCCTCCATGATAAGTAAAGGGAGGGTGGGAGACTCCAGAGTCTGGAGCATGTGCTTTTCCATGTCTCCTACACAAAGTCCTCTAGTTGCTCTGGTCAATGGCAGTGCATCCACAGGCATGGACACAGAAGGGCCGCAGCCTTGCTTTGTGACTTTCTCGCACCATGCACGCCTACACAGCCCAACAGGGGAGCCCACATGTGCCAGGCACACGCCAGGCTCAGGATCCCACAGTAGGCGAGCTCTGTCCCTGCCCACAGCCACCGCCTGCAGACAGAGGACAAGGCTTGTTTGTGTATGTGTGTGCGCTGTAAAACAGGCAGGTGCTATTGTTAGGAATACAACTTGTAGAAAAGCAAGCCAACGCACTGCATATCAAAATGTCTTGATGGAATTCTTTTGTTTTCTCCAATGGTAATAGCAACAAACACTCCTAGGATCAGAAACCTGACCACCCCTCAGCTCTGCCTCTCAGGGGTTGGGGGTCCTGAGCTAGAGAAGTCTCTGATTCCTCAGTTTTCTCATCTAGGAAGTGGGAATGCTAACAGCCTAAGACAGGGCCATGGCGAGGGCTGAAGGGCGGAGCTCAGCAAATGTGAGCTAGGACTCAAGCACCTGCCCATGTGGAGTCCTTCTGCAAGAGGGGGAAATGGAAAAACAAACCAAAAAACAAGTACAACACACAGGATGCTAAACAGTAAGGAAGAAAACAAACAAAGGAGATAAGAGCAGAGGAGGAGGGCCGGGGGCTCAGTGGTACAGCAACTGCCCAGCATGCCCACGGCCCGGGGTCCAGCCCTAGCACTACAAAGAGAGTGTTGGACATGGTGGCCACAGAAGACAGCCACATAACCGTCACCAGAAAGGAGGGACAATCCTGGAGAAGCCCGTGGAAGCACCACTTGGTATTTCTCAGGGTAAGCACCCTGGCCCTGAGACCACAGCCCTGACAAACCCAACAGGCTCCTTAAAGACAGGGGCGGAATTTACAGAAAAACCTTCTGCTAATGGAAGCAACCCAGCGGACACATCTACCCAAAACCTCTTAGAGAGGGGAGAAGGAAGAAGGATCAGAGATCCCAGAAGATGTGTGCCTCTTCTGGCCAGAAAAACAAGGAGCACAGCAGAAACCGCCTCCCTCCCTTCTGCCACCTCAACAGAGACCTGTGAGCAGCTGCAGGACGCGTGGGAGAGGGTGGGTGTCCCCAGGGATCCTGAGGGTCTCCCTCTGCCTAGTCCCCATGACAGCATTGCACACCCCGCGGGCAGGGCATGCTCTTACACAGACCAGCACGACATTCTCAGCGTTCCCAGGACAGCTGGTGGCGGCCTAAGATGGTGTGCTTGAACAAGTGGGGAGGCCCTGGTCGTTCTTCTCTGGGGTCTTGCCTGGAGGCTGAGGGCGTCCAGCCAAGGGTTGCCAGAAGTGTAGAATTCCACCAGGCTTGTGCACACTAGCTGCTCGTGGACCCTGTGCTCTTCCGAGCAGGCTGGACGCAGGGCCAGGAACACCTCTGAGGCCTGGGCACGCGCTCATTCACCACCAGGAGGGGATCCATGTGCACTCTCTAGAACCACCACAAAAAAATCTGCTCCCCAGGGCAGGTAGGAGAAAGGGACAGGCGCAGTCATGTCTGGAAGGCAGGTGGGGTGGAGGAAGGTTCCGGAATGTGGGAGCCACAGCTCATCCCTGGGTGTTCTCTGGCTGCTACTTCACCTCTGGGAGCTTGGGTTTGGTCACTGGTGACGTGGGAATGAGAACAGTGTTTGGCTTAGGGACTGCTGTGATGGTTCTCACAATCCGTGTTGGCTTGGGTGGCAGAGACTTGCTAGGTGGCTGAGTGAAGGCACAGAAAGGCCAGCCTATGGGCCAAGGCTCCTGTGTGTGACAGGGACATACATCAGTCACCTTGTCCATCCTACTCACACACTCTCCATCTATTAAAATTCTGCCTAGCAAACAAAATAAAAGCAGAGGTGATATTAAAAGTGCTTAACAGCTGACCCAGCACAGGAAGGGACCAATGAGAGAGCAGAGAGTGGTGGAAGCCAGTCCCAGGGTCAGGTGTGTCCAGGACCAGGCCACCGGCAGGGAATTCTCCCGCTCCCTTTTCATGTACAAGAGCCTCTATCCCCCCACGGGGAGCTCAGATCAGCACCTGTAACGTATTACTCAAGCCAATATAACACATTGTGTCAGAAGGCGAAAACCAACCAAGCACACAGATTTTATCTCATGTCTGCTGTTCTTCACACTTTGCAGAACTGGGGAAAGAGCTCACAGGTCCCAGCAGACCTATGTGAACACCTCGGTATTGGAGCATCCGGATTTGGATCCAGTGATCTTTCCTCTTCCAGTTCTCCACCTTACCTCCTTTATCCACTGTTACATAAGCACCCCATGAAAGCTCCTAACTTACCTGCTGAGCAGTCACAACAAGAAAAAAACAGCCCAGAATCTCTCCCCTTAACTGTGCAGTTGTGCATGGAGTCAGATACACCTACGCACTATTGCAATCCTGCGAATGATGTGTGCAGATATGGAGGCAGGGGACTAACTCCACCACGGATCACTCAAGAAGCCTTCGGAGAGCAAGCGAATTGGGCTGTGAAGGATGAACAACCCATCAGGCAGAGGGGCGGGGGTTTGGGAGAGATAAGTCAGAAAAACTGGCTGGATCCGGATTCTGTAGTCTTGAATGGCAGGCTGCAGTGACTGCATTTACACAGTGACTAAGGAACGTGGGGACTCCCAGGGAGTGGATTTTCCTGGTGCACAAGAAACCAAGTAAGCTAACAGGGCATGGTAAAGAGTGCCTCCCGGGACCACACCCAGGGGCTCTGGACTTACATGGCCCCTCGGGCGGGTGAGCTTTGAACCACCACATCCCCTACATCAGCATTGCTCATAGTGACAGAGAACCATCGCCTTAGGGGCAGGGGCAGCACAATGCCGCTACTGGGTTTTTCTTTGGGGAAACTTGGACCAGGGAGTGATTTTCACCCCATCCATAGAAAGCTCCTCTGAACCCTGTGTTTTCAAGAGCCGTGTCCAGTTGCCCCTGCATTCCAGCACCCACCAAGGGGTCCCACCCCGCTCTGAACCGGCCTGGAAAAGCAGATGCTAAAGATGGGGTGAGGGGTAGAGTGATGCCAGTCCCCACAGCAGGTGGTTAGACCCCAGAACACCCCAGGTCCCTTCTGGAGAAGACAGGCACATGCACAGATGAGAGCATGACAAATCTCGGACACCAGCAAGAGGAGCAACAGGTCTGGGTTCAAGGCCAACAGTTTGTTCACCACGGCAAACCTTCCTGCAGTACCTGTGTGCCGTCCTCCAGGTGGGAGGTGCCCCATCAGTACGGGCCAAGGCAGGTGATTCAAGGGGCCGATAAAGACAGCCACCACCACTGCTTCTGCTGAGTTAAATCTTGACAAAGGAGTAGGAGTTCACTGGACCCAGGAGACGAAAGGCATGGGGTGGGCGGGAAGCTGAGTGGTGCTGGGCAGCAGGGAGCGTGGCCGCTCGGCAGGCACAGGAGCAGGCCACAACAAGCATGACTGGCCGGGCCGGCCTAGGGAGGGTGGGAAGGCCAAGCAAGCTCCAAGGTGGCTCTGTCCTGAGGTTGTGGCCAGGCCGAGAGGTGGCCAGGAGGTGTGGGCCCAGCAGCCCAAGCCTCATGGAGGTGTGACAGAATGTCGGAGGTCCAGGGAGGGGCTGGCAGCAGTGTGCCGTGCCACGGGACATCCATTCCCAAATTCTGTGTTTTGACACGACGCTGTGCAAGACGTGAGGCCACATGGGTCTCGTTTACATGACCAGTCCAGATCCAGGGACAGCAAGCAGATGGGTGGCGGTCATGGGGATGGGGAACAGCTGATGGACTTAGGGTTTCCTTTTGAGGGGATGAGAATATTCTGGAACTCCACTCGGTGCTGTTGCATAACATCGTGAATGGACTGAGTGCCAACGAACAGTTCCGTCTTAAAACGGTTTTGACAAGATGTGAATTCTGCCTCAATTTTAAAAATCCAAAATTAATGCCATGAATCTGAGAATGTCACAAACTCAAGGGGGACGCAAAAGAGGTGGGTCCAAAGCCCCTGTTCTTCCTGAATACGGGCCCTGGACAGCTGGAGAAGACGGGGCCTCGGCACCCGAGTCCAGCGGACTCTGCCCACCATCCCCAACACTCCTGCTCAGAGAGACACCCTCTCCTGGACAGACAGTGGGGGAGAACCAGGCTCTCGAGGAGGCCTCACCGGCCAGTTCCAGAACAAAATCGCCTCCCGGCACGTAACCATGTGCTGAAACTCAGAAGACGGACGGTGCCAGGGTGAGGTGTGGGTCTCCCTCGCAGGAGGAGCCAGGTGGGTGCCCCTGCGGGGGACTGCCGTCAGTCGGTGCAAACACACTCCTCACATCACCAGGGCCTCACCCATTTCCACGGCCAGCTCTGTGACCACTCCAGGTGAAGCCAGGGTCTTTCGGACAGGGAGAAGGACGGTCTCACCCATACGCACAAGCACCGCCTTGTACTCAGCTTGAAATAAATAACCTAAAAGCTGGATTAAGAGCCTGTTTCCTGAGCTTCAGACTCACAGTTTATCCAGTCATCAAATATTTATTGAGTGCTTCCTGCGTGACAAGAAGGCCCTGCCAGCGCGGTCTAGGCATCGGGGACACCTCTTCACACAGAACAAGGCTCCTGGCCTTCAAGGTGCGGTTCCAGCAGAGGGCTTGTCGCCCAATGAGTGCCACCTGGTCCCCTGACCCTCCCGGCTGGCTGCTGCCACATCTGCAAGTCACCCACACTCAGGCCACACTTCTCCCTCCAGCTGGACCCAACCTCGAATTCAGCCAGTCGCGGGGGCCACCCCACCGCTCCGCCCCGGCACCCCTCGTGCCCTCCACAGCGCTGTCTGCCCTCGGCTCTAGCTGTCGCCTCTCATCTCCTGGATGCTTCCTGTCTGGACTTCCTGCCTCCAGCCTGGTCCCCTACACTCCTCTCCACAATCTGTGTCAAGGACGGCCTTCAGGGCAACGTTTGCCTGCAGAGGAGACCCCAGCCTCCTGGGCCCCGCGTCAGCAGCCCCCACTGGCTTTCCAGATGTTCAGGCCTCTCCCAAGCCCAGAAATGCCTCTGCAGAGACAGGAGGGAGGATCTGGGTCCAAAGAAAAGACAACGAATCCCTCAAAGGCCTCAACTGGGGTGACAGTGAAAAGAAGGACAAGGACACAGTCCGCTGGACTTGGTTCCTCTGTTCCCCCTCTTCCACCTGACGTACAGGATCCAGAGAACCTGTGCTGGCTGCTAGTCCTCCCTCTTCCCGGAGAGAAGTATTCTCAAGCATGTATTAAAAGCAAAATCAGGTGTGAAGGAGAAAGAATTCAGGTTTTGCCTAGGACAGTTGCTCAGCAGGTGACAAGACAAGACTGTGGTCAAGCCCATGCAGGCTGAAGGACCGAGGCTCCGTGGCTGCTGTGGGGACCACAGCCTTGGGGGTGTCCTAGAGATGCAGGAGGCCCAGGACTTTGTCCACACTGCCGATGCCAGTAGACAGGCCGAGGGGCTAGGCGGGGAGCCCAGGTGTTAGCAGGGGCCTGTGAGCAGCCTGGAAGTCCTTCCTTCCCTGCCCAGCCAGGCGGTCAAGGACACAGGCAATCCAGCTTCGGCTTGCCCTGGGGAGCATCAAGGCCTTCAGAAATGTTAATAATTGGACAGAAACGCCCCTTCTTTCCCTTGCTTTCAACAGACCGCATATTCTTTGCTCTCTTCTTGATGACAGGTGCCATTCGGGCCACCTTCTCGACACACTGGCCCTGCCAGGGCTCAGTGCCCCCACTGCCTGGCACAGCATCTCCTCTCTCCGTCCTGGCCCCCTTCCCTGGGTGGAACGCTGGCAGGCGCGCCCGCCTCCTGAGGACAGCATGTCCACTCATGAATGTCACCCACCTTCTCCTCTGCTGCTTCTAATTCCTGGTCTCAGAAACCCAAGCAACACACTCATCAGGGCTGCACCCCTGGGAAATGAGCACTGTGAGCCGGGTGTGCTGCAGCAACTCCCCTGGGCCGCTTCTCCCTGGGGCCCTGAGCTGTTGCTGGAGAGCGGCCTTGGAATGAGCCGGGTGTTCCTGTTTACCAGCGGCAAGGCCCACTGCTGACTCGAAGCTCAGAGTTCTCACAACTGGACAACCAGGGTGCAATTAAAGGTCACTTGCTGCCTCTTAGGGCAGGTCTTTGATTCCCAGAGGAACCATTTGGGGTCCTTAACCCTGTAGCCCCGCCTGCCCTTCTCAAGCCCCATCTGATAAGTGGCTTTTAAAAGCATCACCTTGACTCTGGCTCTGGCTCAGAAGGACAGGGAAGAACTGGCCAGTTGGCAAACATTCCCAGGTGGAACTTCTGCCCTGGGCTGAGGACTTAGGGTCTCTCAGACATGGGAAGAAGCCTCTCTGGGGAGGGTTTGCAGGCCTCTGTGGGGAGAAGGCAAAAAGCAGAAACCAAAGGGCTCTGGTTCCAGAGCTCCTGGGTCATGTGAGAAGGCAGGCCAGTCCCCTGCTCTGAGCCTAGGTTTTCCCACCTGGATGACCTCGGGTGTCAGTGGAGGGATTAAAGAAGGCATTGTTCCTAAACCACCGAGCTCAGCCACGCCCTCCTGGGTGTCCACCCAAAGGACTCAGAAACAGACCCACACAGGAATGTCCCAGGCAGGGTACTCCTAAAGGCCTGACTGTGCACCCACAGACAGAAGCATAGACAAACATGGCAGCCACAGCCAATGGAACCTTTCAGCCATTCAATGGTGAAGTCTAGTACACACCACGGCACTGATGAGCCCCAGCATCGCCAGGCATGAAGGCCACTTCCTGTGGGGTCCTGTGAAGTGTCCAGGATGGGTAAATCCAGACTGGCCCAGAGTAGAGGCTGTCAGGAGCTGGAGCGGGGGCAGACGGGAGCGGGGAGTGCCTGCTGGTGGGCAGGGGCTCTCCTTTGGGGGGCTGGCTGCATAATGTGCTCAGTGACCCTGCACTGCCCACTTCAAGACAGGCAAAGCCACTCAGAGTGAAGAGACTGATGTTAGGTTGGTGGCCGTGACTTAGAACAAAGCAGCCCGCGCAGGAAAGGAACATCCATCAGGCGCCTGTCAATCAGCAGGATCTCCTGACTAACGCCTGTCAATCAGCAGGACCCCCTGGCCAATCCTGGAGCTCAGCCAACTGCCCTGACCAACTCCAGCAGGACAAAGGGCCCTAAAAATCCCTTTTCCTGTCCCAAGCCCTTCCTTTCCTGCCGAAGCCCCATAAAATCCCAGGCCGGTCGAGCTCCCACGCGGTTCTCCTCGGACCCTTCTCCTGTCCACTCTGTCGGTCTGATCGAGTTTCACCCGGGAGTGACATCTCGGTGGCCATCTTCGGTGGCCTTTTTAAATCTATCTCCTTTGGTCGCTGCCCGCCTCGCCTGACCTTACAACGGACACACACTCTAGCTCAGGGCCAGCGTGTGGCTCCCAGGATAGGCCGCAGGGTCCCAAGACCCTGGCCACCTCCTTTCTCAGACTCCTCAGGCTGTCCCTCAAAGGGGTCCCACCACAACAGGGCAGCTGGGAAGGGGGAGACCAGGTGTCTCGAGGCAGGGCAGGGGCGTCTCCTTCCACCCCCAGGGGGAAGGTCTCAGGCCCTGAAGATGCTGGACACGCCTGTTCCTCAGAAGGAGCCAGAGTCGCGTCCCCCTCGGCCTAACACCTGCTGAGCCTGCGGTGTCGTCCACTCCTCTCAGTGGCAGAGCCAGTTTTTCAGACGAAATCTCTGACCCGAGTCCTGGCAGGTAAAGCCAAGGCAGGGAGGGGGTGCAGGGCCGGCCAGAGCCTCCCGGCCACTGCCCAGTCCAGGCCTCCTCACCTCCCAAGCGAGCCAGCCATGAGCTGCCTGGGTCCCTGGGGTTGCCACTCTGAGGGACAAGGCTCCTTTCCAGCTTCAGACTGGCTTCCCAGGCTAGAGGGCTGTCCTGGGCACAGAGCAAGGTGCTGGGGGTGTGGGCCAAAGTGCACTGGGACCAAAGGGTACGACTTAGAGGGATGGAGACGAAGGCCCCAGGTCCCTAAGTGATGCCAAGGGCAGTGGGGCCTGCGGACTGGCCGCTGCCTCATCTCGGGCTGACCCTTCGAGTTCCTCTTCCCTGGTTAAGAGATGCCCCTCATCATCCTGAGCGCCCTTTGATGGGGACAGTGCCACCCCCGTTTCACGACAACGGAAACGGCGGCAGAGCGCCAAGGCCCACGGGGATTCTGGTCTGCACTTGAGGCCCCGTGGGTGAGACACAGGCTGGGGAGGGGAGAGGGAGGCAGGCCTGGGCTCGGACAGATCTTGTAGGCCAGCAGGAGGTGGGCTCAGGTGGCAGTGGCACTCCCCTGCAGCCACAGTGGGCAGGGAGCAGATGTTGGCTGCTCCTGGGTCACTCCCCCAAAGAGGGACAGTGGGGACCCAGAATGCACAGTCCTTTATGCCTTCTCCGAGTTCTCTAACCAGCCATGAAGCCGCCTGCCCATTTTATCAAGCTTTCAAACTTCCTGAGCAGAAGGGCGGGGGGCGGGGAAGGGCTGGGGAAACACCACTCTCTCCTGATGGGCCCCAAGACCGGGCAGTCTGGGGGGAAAGGAGTCCACAGACAAATGCACTTGGAAAATTAACTCTGTCATTCCCCTGAGGCTTGAATTCACAGTACTACATACTAAAGGCACTGAGAAGGCCTGTCACCAAGAAACCTGCTGTACTACGTTGGCAGCAGAACTTTTGGGTTGTTTGGTCTCTTCTACTGTTGTTATTGCTGTCTGACCAGCCTTCCTGCCATCGTAGACAACGGGCAGGCTAGGAAGTGCCAGGCCACGAGATCCCTCATGGAGATGAGTGTGGCGGTTTCCTTCTTTGGCAAGGAGAAGAAATCCTGTCAACTTGATGTCGGTCTTGAAGACTCTGGATGGCTCGTGGGTAGAGTTCAAACCCAAGGGCAGCACTGAGGCCCTGGCAACGGGGTGGTGGTCTTCCTTTCAGTCTCACCTCCTGCCACTCTATGATATCCCACACTCAGGATCCAATCCGCCTCAAGCACCCCATAGGCTTGGGCAATAGATGCTCACGCTCAAATCCTGACTCTAGTCAGGGTGCTGTGTGCCCTTGAGCAATTTACTGTACTTGTCTGTGTCTTGATTTCCTCAACTGTAAAATGGACATACACTGTATCTCATCAAATCAAAGATGCACAGGCGAATCTCCCTTAAAGCCGCTGTGACCACAGAGCTCTGCGGCATTCTTGTCTTTGTGGTATGTGAGAGAACAGGTATAGTCCAGGAATCTCAGGCCTGATGGAAAGCAGTAGCACCTACCCTACAGGGTTATTAGGGGATTAGATGAGATTAGACTTTGCAAGTGCTCAGAAGAGCCCCAGGCACCAGCGGGGCTTGGATGAGGATCCAACCTTATTCCGATATGTTTCGTGGCACAGTCTACTAGGTGTGTTCAAGGGTTGGTTAAGGGTATGATAGGTCAGACTGAGACAAACCCCAAGCCCTCCATCAGAAGCTGACATGGCTAGGAAGGGCCAGGGAGGATTGGAACTCAGACCTCTTCACACCCAGCCCTGCACCTTGCATGGCGAGGCTCAAGGGCTGCACTGTCACCAACAGCAACTCAGATCCCTAGGGAGTCGAGGAGGGAGGGGCAGCCTCGAGGGCCCTTCACCTGTTTCCTCCACCTAATGGATGAAGTCAGTCTCCTTTCCATGGGACGGTCCCTCCTGGGGCCCAATCACCAGATCATCTCTAGAGACCCCGGCTCAACTGGGGAGATGTTCCCTCCCTGGCAGTCACGTGTCCTCCCCCAGGAGCCTGTCAGAAAAGGTGGGCAGTGACAGCACTGGCGGCTAGGGGCGGGATGGGTGCAGGTCAAGCCTGTCCAAATCGGCTCCGCAGGAACAATCCCCATGCCACTACTGGGTGGCAGAGGCTCGACTTTCTGACTCTGCGCCTCGGTTTCTTCTACTACAAAATGATCCCGAGAGGGCCCACGTTTGTTGTGGAGGGTTAAATGAGCTCATCTGGGCAAAGCGTTTGGCGGCATGCAGTAAGTGCTCAGTTAACCTTAGTTATCAGGTCACAAGGTGACTCCTGGAGCACACTCCAGAAGCAGCAGAGCACACTGAATGCATTACCTCCTCCTCCAAGTGGGAACAATGACAAAGAGAGGCATGAACAGGACTCCTATACAGGTGTTCCTCCAGCAGCTGCTTAATGGGCACCAACTAGGTGTGGGTCCTGGGACCCACAGGGGACAGTGCAGTCCTTGCCTGTGTGATCTCAGCGTGGCTTGCTCCAATGTTCAGTTTTTGTAGGATGAGCACAGTCCACTGGCCTGTGATCTACTCAGATACCTGTCTGTTTCCCCTGCTGGTCTGTGACTGCTAGAATGCAGCCTCTGTCCCCAGAGGCCACCACTATACCCCAGGCAGTGGCACAGTATCTGCACATGGAACCTGTATGCAGATGGCTAAAACACCAAGCAGAGGTGGGGGTCTGCATCTCAGGCCACCACCAAGCCTGGCGGGCACAGCACTGCCCCATCTCGCCCTCCCTTTTTTCCAGTGTGTCCATTACTAAAACTTCCAAAGGCTTCCCGGTTTTGTCAAACCACCACCTTTCCTTCCCGGATGGACTAGCAGACATCACAAGCCCGGGCAGGGCCATGCAAGCTGAGATCTCCGGCTTCACAGGGCCCACTCAGCCAACAGTGCCCATTGCCAAGGCTGGCAGCCCGCCAGCCCTCTGCCAGCAGCAGGAAGACTCCTGAGGCCACAAGAATGTTGGTGCCAGGCGAGGGCAGTCCCAGGATGGGCTGAGAAGTGGCAGGCAGGAGTCGGGGAAGTAAGAGGGAGGTGGCAGCCTGGATGAGTGGGGACACCAGAGACCCCAAGGTGCAGGCACATTTAGAGTCAGCTGTAGGACAGAGCTGTTCCTGGGCTCTGGGCTGGCAGACGGGCAGCACCAACCCTCCAGGCTGGCCCTACGAACTTTCTACGACAGCAGGAATGTTCTCTCTCTACGCTGCCCAGTGCAGTGGCCATGAGGGCCAAGTACTCAAAGGTGGCTGGTGCGACCCAGTAGCCGATTCCACAATCCACTCGATTTTAACCTGAACCAGCCACGTGTGGCAGTGCGACCTGTTACAGGACGGCACAGACTGGGACACCAAGGTTCCCCCAGGAAGTCAGCAGAGAACTGAGGGCCGGTGGAGAAAGCAGGCAGCTTCCTGCTGTCGGGCACATGGCCTGCTGGGGCGCAGGGCGCGGCCGTGTCACACTAGACCCCACCTTTAGCCGCCACAGCTGTGGGTGAGCGGGACGTTACCCATGTCACTGATGAGGAAACTGGGGTTTCCAAAGTTTGAGCCACTTGCTTGAGGGGCACAGGACTGAACTCAGGTCTGAGTGTTCCAGAGCCTCAATCCACCCCATGGGTCCCCTCCGCGCCCTGTGCCAAGGAGGGGCCGGCCTCCCTCCCGAATCAGGGGAGCTGGCTTGGTCCCCAGGCTGTCCCAGTGGAGAACGGCTGGAGTTCCTGGGGGAGGTGGGCCGGCCCCGAGGAGGCCCCGGGCTCTGCTCAGCAGCTGGACACGGACGGCGCGCTCCCAAAATAACGCTGGGGCTTACCAGCGTTCTTGGTTCTTCAACTTCTGACTCCCTCAAACCCCTCCCTCCTGCCAGGTCCCTTCAGCACAGGAGGAGGAAGCCCCACCTCTTGCCAGGATGCACCGTGGGTCCTGGGTCCCCCCTCCCGCCTCCCTCAGTGCATGTATGGGGACGCTGACCCCGGCCTTCCTCCCTCCACCCACCCCGGGGCCCCAACCCACAAAGCTATTTCCAATAAAATTAACAGGTCGCATTGATTTTTTAAAAAACACAAATAACACCCTCTTTTCAATGAGATCCAACCTTGGTGCCCTCAATCTTGCCTCCCAGCCAAAGGTCTTGGGTGGTTTCAAGGACACAGGGGCACACAGGAGGGCTCAGGACAGTGGCCCTGGCTGCCAGTGGCTATGGCCGGAGTGATACCTGCAGGCCTGAAGGTGGGCAGAGCCCAGACTTCTGGTGGCCATGTGTTCAGAGAACCCCAGGCAAAAGGGACAGCATTTCACCAGGGAGCCTGGAAGAAGAAGGGTCCCTGTGGACACTCTCCCAGTCTGGGTAGGGCTTGTCTGGGTCGGGAGTGTCTGGGGTGGGGCGTGTCTGCCCGGGCCAGGCAGGGCCAGCCCAGGCCTGATGTAGCAGAGTGTGGCTGACTGGGGGCCTCTCGGGTCTAGCCTCTGCCCGGGGGAGGCACTGTGGTCAGCAGGCACAGAAGCGCTCCTCAGACCAGTCAGTGCTTGCCCAAGGCCCTCCATCAGAGGTGGGCAGGCCTCACACCCTCCCAGGTGTCTCCAGAACGGTGGCTCCTAAAGTCCCAGATCACTCCTCCAAGCTGACAACTGAGCAGCAGGGTGGCTTCCAGGATGCACATAAATGAGCCCACACCTGAGCACCACGAGTGGGTCTTCTCAGGGCCCTGTTGGCCACACAAAACCAGGGGCCACATGAGTGGCGATTTGTTAAAGATGAAAAAGTGTGGCCGCCTTGGATCAAAACTCAGCAAGTGAGAATCCAGCCAAAGCCCTCTGCAGGAGGGCATGGTGGGCAGATGTCCCCTCTCCCCCAAACCCCATCCCCGGAGGGAGGGAGGGAGGGAGGGAGGGAAAGAGAAGACTCTAGGACAGGCCCAGTGGACCCTGGATGAACAGATGCCCAGGGAGTGAGGGCTGCTAGAGGCGCGATGGGTCACAGCCGCATGCACCCCCAGCAACAGCCAGTCAGACTGTTCCCCCAACAGCAAACTCACCACTGCCCCAGGCCGACTCCTAGCTGCTCTCTCTGCAATGGGGTTGTGTGCATGTGTGTGCGTGGAGGGAGATGTAGGGGAGGAGTGTGTGTGTGTGTGTGTGTGTGTGTGTGTGTGTGTGAGAGAGAGAGAGAGAGAGAGAGAGAGGGAGGGAGGGAGGGAGGGAGGGAGGGAGGGAGGGAGGGAGGGAGGGGGAGGGAGAGGGAGAGGGAGAGAGGGAGAGAGAGGGGAGGGAGACGCTCTGCCGGCTCCCAGGCTTTGTGAGAAAGCTGCTCTGAGGCTCTAACCCTACAGATGATTCATCCCAATGAGCTAAATGATGTCATCTTCTCTGTAACCCACCACCTCCTTGAGGGGACCATCCTGTCCACCAGCCCAGCAGGTCACGGCCACTGCAAGGTAAAACTGAAGACAAGCTGCAGCATCACCTGAGGGCCAGCTCCTCTGAGAGCAAGAAGAGGCAGGGCACAGCTGCGCATGGGCTTTGGGATGGGCTGGGAAGGTGGGGGGGGGCGCTTAGGCATGCTGAACCTCGCCCAGACCCTCGGCCACTGTGCCTCCCTGTTCCCACCCATGACGCGGGGCGCTGAAGTGCTCAGACTGAGACGGTACGGAGAGAGGCCGGTCCAGAGCAGGTGCTCATGAGCTGGCCAGGGTGAGAGGTGAAGGGGAGCGTGGTGGGCCACCGTCCTAGGGAGGGGACGGCATGTCTGGAAGGCAGTGTCCGCCAGGCGCTGCAGGTGCCTTCCCCGTACGGGGCAAGGCTGTAGTGCAGCCCGCGCAGGCTCTGCGGCAGGGACACCCAGGGCGGTTGTCCTTTACTCCAGGCCTCTGCTCAGAGGAGGCTGGGTTCCCGCTCCTGGGCTCCTAGGCTCCTGGGCTCCTGGCAGGCACCTCCAGGCCCCCACCTCAGCGCCTCTCGTTTCCCTTGGGGGCTGCTCCTCATTGATCCCTTCAGTTTTCTTCCCACCAAGGTCCTTTAACCCCTCCTTGGCCAGCGGCTGGCACTGTGCTCGGCCACCACATGCCTTTCAGATGGGTCTGTGGGAGGCGGGTCGTCCTCCCTGCTCGAGGGTCGCTTTGTCACGCAGCCCAACGCAGCTCTTTCCTCCCAGCACCTGCCTGCGGCTGCCAATCTGCAGGACCGAGAAGCCAAGGTAAAAGTTCCCGCTCTCCTCCCTGTGCCCCTGGTGGCCGGGCACCGTGCTCCCCGGGCCTTCACTCCGTGGGCCTTCACTTGTCCCTGGAGCTCCGGCCTGGCACAGAGAGAAAGTGACTCACTCCCGAGGCACCATGCCCTGTCCTGGGTCTCAGCCACACCACGATGGGAGACCCAAGGCTACGGGTCCCTGGGCTTGTGCAGAGTGGCTCCTCACACAGGGTTGGGGACAGCTCCTCCCTGGTGCCTACTTCCAGAGGACAGAGGACAGGCACATGGCCAGAGGCAGTGGAGAAGACGAAGCCAGAAAGGAGCCAAGGGTGCGAGGCAGAAGTCCCCGCCCGCCTGGGGCCTGAGGAAAGGGCAAAGACAGCCAGGGAGCCCTGGTGTGGGGTCCGTCTGAGGCCGCCTGGCCCCGTCTCAGCCCCCATATCCTGCCTACCCACCATCGCCCGCTGACCGGCAGCCCTGCAGCACACAGCACCCGCACCCAGGACGAGTGCTCCGAGGTGCTCTGGCCCCAACTTTCCGGGGACAAGGAAGCAGAGGGGGCGCCAGGTGTGGCAGGGGAGGAAGGGCCCGGCAGTGTGGCCCAGGAGCGAGGCAGAGGAAGAGCGGCTTCTGCTCGCTCCGGTCCAGCAGGGGGTTTCTTTGGGGTTCCAGCATGGTTGCGGTTCTGAGCAACACAGGACAGTTGTGGCTGAGGGTCCTTCTCTCTGGGAGGGCAGGGTTCAGAGTTACTCAGGCTACTTCCACCTGGTCCTGTATGCAGAAGGTGGCACACAGGCTGACATGTGCACATGTGTGACCACCATGCAGCTCCCTCTCACCCTTTCCCAGCAACTGCCCTGAAGTGGCCGTTATTCCGACCTGTATTTACCTGCTGTGGAACTTGACATGATGCACGCATGCCATGTGTGCTCACTGTGTCTTACTCAATGTGACGTCTGCAGTGTGGGGGGATGTGTCATTTTTCTTTGCTCCATAGTATTCCATTGTGTGACTAGGTCGCAATTGGTTCATCTGTTCTGCCAAGGATAGAACAGAGGATGCTGCCGATTCTGGGCTGAGTATGACTAAGGCTGCTCGGAACATTCTCATTCATGACTTTTGGTGGACTGAGCAGAACCACTGGTTCCTTGATGTAGGAGCACATGCGTGGACCTTGCTGAGCCAGAAGACAGGCCACCTAAGCCACACTGTATGAGGAAACAGAACGCTCTCGAAACGTGCCTGGAGCACACAGCAAGGCTGCGGTACCAAGCTGAGCTGTGCAGGGCTTCAGCGCCTGGGTCTCCCTGCCCAGCCTCCGCTGGGTAAGCACCATGAGCCTGAGAAAGAGTGCGTGGGAGGATACTGCCCCTGCACTCCCTGGAAGACCGTCAAGGCCCCAACCCGTCCCCAGGAGGCCGGGAGACCAGGTACAGAGCCTGGCAGGCTGGGCAAACAGAGGCGCATGAATGAGGTCTAAGTCCACCCAAACCCCAAGCACATAATTTCATCTGGAAGCAAACGCACCCAGCCGCACCGGCGCGCCTCCCTCTGGAGGAGAGGGCAGCCTCCCATCTGAAGCGCCTTTGTCTCCCGCGGACTGTCCGAGACAGAGTGGCAGAAGCCTCCCTTGTCCAAACAAATGACAGGCAATGGTCTCCCGGGCCCCCTGCTGCCTGGCTTCAGCCTCAAAGAACCAGCTATTTGCCGTCTCTGGAGTGTCTCACTGAAGTTTCCCACTTGGCTGTGTGTCCAGAGTGGACTCTCTGGCTGTGGTCCTGAAACCCGAAGGGAGGGGACAAAGTGACACGTCCACCCTGTTGATGCGTGCCCACTCCCAGGGAGAAGATGGGTGAGAGCCAGTCTGTCCCAGAGGCGGTCACACTCCACTCCACGCAGGGCTGATGAGGGCTGGGGTCCTCCGGGAAGGGAGTGAGCAGGTGGCAGGCTGCTACTGTCTGTCCCCCTCCCCTTACAGAGTCCCCTCTGAAGCTCCCCCTGCCCCGTGGTCTGTGGGGCTAGGACAAGTTACCCAGGCGGCTGCCCTAAGACACCAGGCCCCTGCCTGGTTGACATCTGCCAGAGCCCAGCCACAATGGGTCCCTCCTTGGGGGTCTGGAAACTCGGAGGAACAAAGATCAGAGGCCTACCTGCTGGGCTGAGCCCCCACGTCCCGGCTAGAGCACACTGCAGGCCAGGACTCGGAATGAGGGGACAGAAATGCAGGGGGCAGTGGACCGTCCCTGTCCTTGCCCACAGGCCCTCCTGCAGCCCCTTGCGCTGGGCTGCTGTGACAGGCCCTGGAGCTGGAAGTTACTGGCAGCAGCCCACCCCTAAGGGTACCCCAGGGTGAGGACAGGGAGACTGGCCCCTCTGAGAACGCAGCCTGAAGGCATCCAGCCCCCCCTACTGGGCCCAGCGCAGGGCTGAGGTTCACAGTGGCACCCTGCCCCTGGGGGTAGGGCATCCCTTGATCCAAGGAGGGACTTTGTAAGAGCGCATTGGTGATTGGCAATCCGCCCCCACACACTGCTCCCCAAACTGAGCTATGGTCAGCCCCAAATCTCGAGCTTCCTCCTAGAGTGGCCCAGTCCTTGGCCACGCACCACCCTTCCACAACCCACTCTGCAGAACCCTCCTGCCCAGGCGTTCGCTGCCAGGAGGACGCCTTCCTTCCCAGCACCTCCCCACGGCCACAGCACCCAGCCTGGACCCGTCCTACCTCTCCAACAGACCTCTCCGTTCACCCCATGTCCCTCGGGGGGTGACCAACTTCTGAAAGCACAACCCCTGGGGTGGGAGGCATCCCCAGCCCTGCCGCCGCTGCCCACAGCCCTGCTCGGGTGCAGGTTCCCTAGAGATGCCATGGCAGTGCTGGCAGGGGCTGGCTCTGCTGCTTCTCCTTGTCCCTGTTAGTTATCCCTCTTGCCAATGACCCCAGTGGGTGCCAGGGAGGGCTCAGAGCCCGTTACAGGAGGAGAGGTCCCTCTTTCCCGGCTCTATGGCCTCACTTCTGCTGAGAGCACTACACACGCGCACACAGAGCTGCACACACACGTTTTCAAGTCCAGTCTCTGAGGGTGGTCAGAGCACACCTCAGGGAAGCGCCCAGGAAACACGATGAGTGCTGACCAGGGCCAGGCCGGGACTCTGGTCCCGCTGTCCCCACAGGCTGCCCAACCTCCTGGCCTGAGTGAGGGCCACATTCTCTCCCCCTCTGCAGATTTACTCAACCAATTAAAACCTGGCTCCACGGTGCTGTCAGTAGCCACCTGCTTCTTTCTGCCACCCCAGCTTTCTCCGACCACAATATATGGATCTGTCCTAAAGCTACAAGGTAAACAGAAAGGGGAGACTGAGCAGCTGGCCAGCTGGCCCTGGCTGGCGCTCGGCTGCCCACCCCACAGGATGCTGGGCTCTGAAGGCCTGGCCCAGGCACCAGCAGCAGGAGACGGCTGGGCTGCAGTGTAGAGCCAGAGTGAGGTCTGCCATGGAGGGCTGCCTCCTGCAGGTGTTGGGCCGGCCAGGATGGCACCAATGGCCAGCAGGACGCTTTTCTAGATATCAATCTGTTTTCCAGGGCACCTCATCTCTGCACCACAAAGCCCCATGATAATAAGAGTCCAGAGTCTGCAAGAGGCAGCACCGATGCAACTTGCTATGAGAGACCAGGTCTTCTAAGAAGAGGGTCCCTGTCCACTGCCAGGTAGCAGCACAGGGAAGAGCTGGGCCCTAAACCACTCAGCCTGCACCCGAGCTCCTCAGCTTCCACAGGCTCACGAGTCACCGCGGGTCTGGAACCCGAGGCAGGGTGGGCAGCTCCTGGTGGACCTCACCGGGCTGGTGGAAGGCACCAAGCACGCACACACCATGCTTCCCACGGCACCACGGCAGCTCCGGGCGTGTGCACCTCGCACAACCCAGGGCAGGAAGAGGCCGAGGTGGCCGGCACAGTGGCCAAGTGTGGGTGCCACATCTCTCCTGGATCATCCAGCAGCCCCCAGCAGGCTCCCTGACGCCACACTGCCCCCAGGTGACCACACTGACCACGAGGACCTTCTGACGTAGCAGAAACATTCTTTGCCAGGGTCAAGGGGGGACACTTGAAATGGGCCTCTTACGACTGAGGAGCTGAATTCTTCACTTTCTTTTTGGTTAATTTAAATGTAAGTGCCACACATCCCCCATGGCTCTGGGCTTGAAGGCTTAAGACAGCTGCTGGCTTTTTAAAGCCAGTAAGACGGCGTCCCTCTTTGGCTGGAAACCCTCCTAGGACCACCCGAGGTACTGAGTACCCGTCTGTCCACTGTGTCTCCTCTGTCCTGACCAGGATGAAGGAACCGTGGGGACAGGCTGGGGGCTGCTTCCATGACCTGGCCCTGGACAGAGCAGGTGGCCTGGTCCACTCAGCCAGGCCCAGGGCCCTCCTTTCACAACACACAAAGAAACACCACCCTCTCCTGCTGCCCAGCACCCACTGCCCATGGGTGCCAGAAGCCGGAAGCCCCAACACAAGGAGGAAGTCCTGGTGGCTCGGAGCAGCAGGAGAGCTTCCGGCCCGGTTGCTGGGTAATCCCCGATCACGCACAGACACGGCAACTTGGCTTCCAGGGGGAGGGCCCTGTGTTTACCCGGTCACCTTATCTGCTGGGCTTGGCTGCCAGTGTTTACATCTCGCTTTAAAAAGGACAAAGTACCTCAGGGAGCAAACATGGGGAGAATCAGACCAGGATCTACAGGCTGCTGCGGGCAGCAGAGGAAGCGGGCCTACTGTGAGCCGCCCGTCAGACTGCCAGCCTGCGGGGCGCTGGGCTGAGACAAGGCCAGAAAGCTGCTTCCGGGGTCTGCACGCTGGGACACACAACAAGAGCCAGCTGCAGCCGTGTCATCCCTCCTTCTGGAAAAGGCTCCGCCCTTTGACCCCGTTCTGCTCTCTTCCTCTGCGCCCCCCTCCAGTCCACACCCCTCAGGGAGCAGCCGTGGGCTTGCAGGGGCTGAGCAGCAGCTCTGGTCTCTGCCTGCTGCTGGGAAGAGCGGAAAATGGCTCAGCTGCTGTGGGACAGTGTGGCTCCTGTACGAAGCAGCTGGATCACCACCTGGCCCTCGGTCCCACTTCTGGGTACCTCACCCATGGGACCTGCGCAGGCACATTCCCTGCAGTGCTGCCCGGGACAGCCCAGAGGCGGGGACAGCCTCATCCGCAGACGGTGAGCAGAGATGTCTGCGGCGCAGGGAGCAGCACTGGGCACGGGGAGAAAGCCCCAGCACGTGAGCATGGGAACGTCACAGGAGGACCCAACCACAAAG
The DNA here is from genome assembly GCF_052094955.1 of Ictidomys tridecemlineatus. Classification (NCBI taxonomy): domain Eukaryota; kingdom Metazoa; phylum Chordata; class Mammalia; order Rodentia; family Sciuridae; genus Ictidomys; species Ictidomys tridecemlineatus. Next base: position 55,369,123 of record NC_135491.1, on the reverse strand, counting down.
GACCTGGGGCGTGTGCTTCTGCACATGAAGGGCCTGGAGTCACCTACTCAGAGGGGCAGAAACTCAATGGGGTGGCCAGAGGCTAGGAGAGGGAGCAGGGCGCTCGTGTGTGACGGGCAGTCTGAGTCCTGCAAGATACAACGCTCTCTGGGATGGACACGGCGATGGCGATGGCTGTGCCACGGTGGAAATGCACTTAATGCCACAGAACTGTCCGCTTCACGTGGTCAACACGTGACAAATTTGAGGCTATGTGTACTTTACCACAGTTTTTTAAAATGCCACCAGTCATTGCCAGAAGTTCCCTGGGGGGCACACTGGTCCCACTGAGACCTACTGCTCTTCTCTGCCTCCCCCCAAGGGGGCCTTTCCCTGGCAGACTGGCTGCCCTGGTCCTCCCCCTACATCCACTGGCCACTCCCAGCCTTAAGTCCCAACTCAGAAGTCATTTCCAGGGGACTGCTCCCACAGTGCGCAGGACAGAGCCCATACCCACAGCCCGCAACGCTCTGGTCTCAGCACAATCGAGGTTCTTAGGAAAAATGGAAAGACTCTTCCAGGGGTCATTTCTAGTCCCTTGGTTTGGCTTCGTCCCCTGTAAAGAGGAATTCTGGGTTTCGTTGTTGTTGTTGTTGGAGTAAAGGCACTTTGCTCACAAAGAGAACAGTAATAAGGGCACAGTGAAGAAGTAACAGGGTGCTGGCACTTGGGGTGGGGGACAACTCCAGGCCCCAAGAATACTCTCTCAGCTGGAAAAGCCAAGAAGGCAGAGATTCCATATTTCCAGAATGTCAGATGTGCCAAGATGGCGCTTGGACTCTGGGCCATTTCCCTGCTGTTCCTTGTACCCTGCACACTCTTCCCTCCACACTCCGGAGCAGGCACCGCCATCCCTCAAACCAGCCACTTCTTCCTTTTAAAAACTACACTTCATTTGAGAATAGCTCTAAGTTCACAGGAAAGCTGTAGAGGTGAGCACTCGGTCCTCCTCCTACCCAGTCTCCACCGGTGTGACCACGCCCGTGACCAAGAATATCTGTCACAACCCACCAGTCAACACTGGTACGTGACAACTGGCCACACTGGGCCTTGGTATGGACTTCACTGGCTCTCCCCAGCTACCTCTCCTGTCCCGAGTCCCTCCCAGGGTCCTACACTGTGTCGGCCACCCTTTCTGGAGGACATGCTGGTTCTCACGTACATGCGCCAGGTGTCGGGCAGGACGTCCCTCTGCTGGGGTGGCCTACGTGGCGACTTTCTGTGTTTGCAATTTCACCTCTCGGGCGTGGGTCCAGTGGCACTGGGTACATGCACACGGCTGTGCAGCTGTCCACCTGCAGCACTTTGGCGCTTCCCAAACACAAATGCCGTCCCCATCAAACACTACCTGCCACCCCGTCCCTCTGGGGTGGTCCCCATGATTCTGCCCGACTCCACGACTGCAGCTGAGAAGCGCGGAGAAGTGCCTCTCATGCCCGTCGGGAGGGCCACTGCCGAGAGAGCAGTGACACACTGGGGACGCTGGCATTGCGCAGGTCACTAGAGGGAACGCCTGAGGTGCCACTGTGTGGACATTAGGTGGTCTCTCAAGACGTTTTCACGGTCACTGATCCAGCAGGGCCACTTGCAGTTATGCACGAAAACAAAACCCAGCCCCACCCAACCCTGCTCCCAACTCAACTGGAAGGTGTGCCCTGGCCCCCAGAGCAGCGTCCACAGCTGCCCACAGCCCCACGGCCCTCACAGTCACTGACACCTGCTCTCACGACAGGCACAACCACCAGCTTGACACCTGTCCCCCGCCCCACGGGTACAGAAGAGGCTCCTTAATGACGCACGAGGTGACTGTGGCCTGGGAGTGGCCTGTTCCCTCCTGAGGTCCCTGGCCTGCTCCTCTTCCCCACAGACCTCAGGGACAACGGGGCCTGCATTTTCCAGGGAAACAATGGCTTCGGAGAGGAGGTGACTCTGACTGGCAGGGACCAGACTTAGGTTGTAAGACAGGTGAATGTGCCACCAAAGAGTTCCTGGTTATTAAGCACTTACCAAACGCCACAGTGCAGCTCCCAGCTGTCATCGTCACAGCTCTCTGTGGCCAGGGAGCAGGTCACCATCTTTATGTGTCACCAAAGCCAAACACACTTTGCACTGGCTCAATTTAGAGACAAGGGACCTAGATGCAGGGGGAACATCACTGCTCAGGACAGACTGCGATTGCTCCCGTGGCAGTAACCGGCAGGCAAGAAGGCTCCCCCGAGCCTGGAGTGCACGGCTGGACGCAGCAAAGCAGGAGGGACTCTCGGGTCCCCAGGCAGGACAGAGGGTCTGGGAGGCAAAGATGCCGACCTGAGGCTAGAGGCATCCCTGCCCCACAGGCGCACACCAAAACTACTCCTAGAGCTCCCATTTCTTGCATCTTAATTTTCGGTCTCTACCCTATAGCTAGTTTTACTCATCCATGGAAAGTTCTAGCAAAGGTTCAATATGTGACCAAAGGAGGCAGCACAGTTCAGCTGCACCACACTGAATCGGCAGGCACGCTCCGACTCTGCCCTCGGAGGCCACGGGCTCCAGCGGGGCTCCCCCTCGGCGGTGGAAGCTGGGGCGCCGCGGGGTACACGGACGTGGACAAGCGAGGAGAGGTGTGCCCCTGCTCTGTGCAAGGCCAGGGCAAGAGGAGGCTGCGAGCTGCAGACAGACCCACTGTGAGCCCCAGGGGCCCCGGAGCCTGGCTCTCAGCCCCGCACCTGTCCATCTGTCCCCCGTCCAGTAGGCCCTTTCTACCAGAGCCATCTGGGGTTCTGCCTGGGACCCCACTTCCCTGGGAGGCCTGGCAATGATGTCACCAAGTCTGTGAGGACACCTGGGCAAGGAGCAGGTCACCATCTTTTTGTGTCCCCAGCTGAGTCCGAGATGATCCTGATTTCCCACTGGGGGCGGGGAAGACCTCGGGTATCCATTCTTCACAGTGCTCAGGCACGTTTCTGCCCCTGGATGACGCCTGGGGCTTACTATAACTATGACAACATCGGAAATATTTCTTGTGGATTTCCACAGGGGGAAATGACAGGCTTTCTGATCCCTCTGGCTTTTTGCTGGATGCTGCAGACCTGAGATAAGGCCTTGTGGGTGTGCAACGGTCCCGTGGCTGGGAAGGCTCTCTGCAGAGGTGAGGCCACAGGGCGGGAAGGGTGTGCAGGGGAGGGCTCACCCAGGGCCAGGAGACAACCCGCACTCTGTGTCCCTGGGCAGACGCTCAGGTGGCTAGGTCTCCCACCTGTGGAGGACCCAGGCAAGCTGCCCTGAACTTCTTCAGTGGACACTGCACTGGTGCTCTGCACTGTGGCTGGCCCCCCAGTCCAGCCTACCTTAGGATTATCCAAGGAACCCACGCTCAGGTTTACCCTGGGGGCAGGGAGAGAAGAATGGTAACTCTGACAAGAGTGACTGGAGGAACGAGAAAGTGAAGTCACAGGCCCAAGTCAGAAAGGAGAAATCTGGAGGTCAAGGTCATGGAGACATGGCCAGCTCCATCCTTAGGTGTGTGGTGAAAGGCTCTGCAGCTGCCTCTGGGCTCAACAGGAAAGAGCAGCACTTGACCACTGATGTCAGCCCTGGGCACAGCCGTGGAAAGCGTGGAACAGCTGGGACGTTTACCATCACACATCACTGCACAATCCATCACCAATCACACCTCCACTGCGGACCCTTCTGACACAGGGGACTTCCCTGGGTCTCCCCCTCCTCAGCTTCCCCTGCACCAAACTCAGGAGCAGAACGGCCGGCAGGAACGCCTTCCCAGGAGGACAGTGCTTTCTCTGATGCTAAGTTACACACCTGGAGTTTGCAAATTCAAAGATAAAATTCAATTCTTACAAGAAAGAAAGGCACTCAATACACACTTATTAAGCACTGATTGTATACTAGGGTCTCTGCTTTCACTTAGTTTAGAAAACAACTGATAAATATTTAATGATAATTGTTGTTCTAAATGCCTTGAACAGAAAGGACGGGTCCTGTCGCTGCCCACTGCAGGGCGCCAGGCCTCCCTGCCGCGGGTTTGACTGGCGTGGAAAGCGCCTTTCTGCTCACATCTACTGGCAACACCTGCACCTCGGCTCTGGCCTAGAAGGGTGCTGGGCAGCCAAGGAATGTGGGCGCACAACACCCAGGGCTGCAGGAGGCCGCGCTCCCCGCTCGGGAGCCGAGGGTGGTCTCCCTGCCCGCTCGCCGTCCGCCCGTGTTCACTAATTAGAAGCTCATGCCTCCTCCTTTGATTTTTCCACTGCAGGGAGGAATCTTGGCCGCGCTGCCTCTGTAGCTTTTGGCAAGGGTGGAGGGCATGGCAGAGGAAACCACGGGCCTCTCAGGCTGTGGGGAGTGGGGGTCTGAGGCTGGGAGCTGCTCAGTTCTCTCTCGGGCTGCAGTTAGAGGTCTCTCTCCCCTGGATGAGCAACCTCGCCCACCGCCGAGCGGGAGCTGCGCTGCGTCACAGCCGCCTCCCCTGCTCAGGGCTGGCACCAGCACAGGCAGTGGGGTTTGTTTGGAATACATGCTCCCCATCAGCAGAGTCTGGAGCAGCCACCCTTTCTGGTCTGGAGACGGAAGGCTCTGCGAGCCAGCGCTTCCCCAGCGCCACAGCCCGCCCGGCGGCCTTCAACTTTGCTGCTCCTGCAAATGCATCCTGGGTCCTGTTTCCCAACCGGCGCAGCCCAGTCAGGCCGCCTCATTCGGGCCGGCCTGCCTCACTGGCCAGACTAGGAGAAGAAGGAGGCCATCCCAGCCCCCCTCCAGAGTGCCAAGGGTGGCCGCCACCAGGATTGACAGAAGCAAGGAGAGACTTTCAGAACAGAGTAAGGCTACTGAGGGTGCTGGGACCCAGCAGTGCAGCAGACTCTCTCTGTGACTTCTAGTCCCTGAGCCACGGGCAACCCTCCCTCCCCCAGTCCTGAAGAGGCCTTTCCCGTCCCCCTTGGTTCCTGGGCTGCCTGATAAAATGCTCCTCACTTTTGCCCTGGACAGTCTGTTGAAGGTCAGACTGGCAGCTCCCTGAGGGCAGGAGCAGGGCTGCCGCTGGCTCCACCACAGCCCCAGGGCAGGGCCTGGCAGGAAACCAAGAGCTAGGAAGGCTGGAGGAGAGAGAGGAGAGGCTGCGTGGCTTCTCCCCTGGGCAGAGGAGCAGGCCCCCAGGTGGACTTTCCAGGTGGAAGAAGTGAAAGAGGGCGAGATGGGACCGAGTCCGGTCAGCAGGTGGCTATTCCAGCCAGTGCCCTCAGGGGAGGAGGTGCAGGGCAGGTCTGAGGACACCGAGGTTGAGTGGTCTGGAGCAGGAGGAAGAGGCCAGCGGCCTCCAGAGGCTGGAAGAACGTGAAGGGACTCTCCAGGGACGGGCCGCCCTGCTCTGCTCGCTCTCTGGGTTTAGCAGGAGACAGAGGACCCGTCCTGAGGTCTCCCCTCCAGGAAGCCAGATGATGTTTGTTTTAAGTCAGTGAATGTGTGGAGATTTGCAATAGCAGGCCTAAGCCTAGGAAGCCTGCACCCCTACTGCGTGCAGGATACTCTTGGGACCTCACTCCAGCACCATCAGCCCAGCTGGGCCACCCAGTGGTATGCAGGTCACTGCTGAGTACCAAGCTATGGTTCCCATCTCCTACCAGGTACACGAGGACTGGGAAGCTAGGCCATGGCTACTCTTGGGTTCTGGCCAACAATGTGCGAGGAGGGGATGTGAGTCACACCCCCAAGGCCAGAAGACTGAACTACCAGAGCTCGCTCCACATCCTCCTGCCCCTGCTGCAGCGAGCCTGGGCTCCGTGTGGAAGTGGCAACAGACACAGTGACTCCGGTCCTCCTGCCGGGCCCTGCACACGGCCCGCAGCGCTGCCAGCCAAACGAGAGGAAAACTGAAGTCTCCAGACGGGGGGGGTCCTTTGTCACAGCACCAGAACCCCACCCATCCTGACACTACACACAGACCTAACTATGGAAACAACAGCCCTCCACTACAGGGGGCTCAGCCACCTTTGGGAGGACATGCTACCTCAGTCACAGACACCCTGCCACGTCCCCAGAGTCCTGTGCCTGGGATGGGAAAGCTGGTCTCAGTCATTGAAGGACCGTGGAGTGGAAGTCACTTCTTCCAGTGTATAGGCAAAGGGGACAAGGGGCAGGTCCCCACACTCCCACGTCCAGGGGGTGCCTCAACCTCAACACCCCATGTGACTTGGTCCTCAGAGCATCCACCTTGGGGCCCTCAAATGTCTTCTCGGGTTTCTGGTCCTGGCCAGACCCCTTCCACCATGTGTGTGGCCAAGATTTTATGAAGTCGAGGGGCATTGTCAGAGCTTTCCTGTCCCATTCGTCACCTGCTAATGACCAGGGAGTGACTAATCAGAAAACAACAGCAGGCAAAGGAAACACCCCCTTGCTCTTGGCTTCCCATGGCCGTGTTGCTGGGAGTCCTCTGGTGCACCTGAGGGAGCTGGGGTGGACAAACAGGGTCAGGGTTTCTCTGTCCCCTGGGCAAGTGTGCCAAACCACGGGCTGTCACCAAGAAAGGGGTGCTGCTTCCCTAAAACAGTAGCATATGACCACTGTAGGCAAACGCCAGGCTCAGTGGAGCCCGACCTCAGCGGCCTGGGACTTCTCCCTGACCAGCCAAGCTGCAGAAGCACAAGCAGGCCCGCCGGGGCCCACCTCCCTGCTGGCAAGGCCAGGTGGACTCACCGACGCCATGGGGCCCGTCTATACCCTTGGTCCAGTGCTGCAGGAGAAGACAGACACAGGCAGAGGGAGCAGCTTAACCCCTGCTGCCCTCCTGCTGCCCTCCTGCACCCCCAGGAACAAGGTCACACCTTCCCAGAGCTGGGGGGACCCGGCAACAGCCACCCTCTTGGAGCCAGGCTCAAGGCAGTGCACACGGCGACCTACAACCCTCACCACAAGGCCACATTGCTGCTGTCCCAACTCTCCCATTTCAGAGCAGAAGCCTGAGGCTTGGCAGCCACATGGCCAGCCTCAGATCACAGCAGGTGGCAGGCAAGGCTGCTGTCCACCCGGGTGTTTGTGTCCACAGTGTGGGAGCACCCAGGGAGACCCACCAAGGGCACGTTAGCGCTCAGCTTGTAATGCCTCCGTCCTACAGAGGAGGGACGAAATCACACCACGTGTGTGCACATGTGTAAACATGCACACACACACGCCTACCCACACATATGTGTAAACAGGTGCCTGAACAGAGGCTGCATGTGTGCACGTATAATATTCGCACGCACACTCTCCCATATGCACAAGTACACATGTGCGCACGCACAGGGCTTCCCAACATAGAGGGGAAGGGGCTGTATGATCATCAAGGATGCCAACCAGCATCCAGAACCCCACTGGGCAGTCAGACCCACTACAGCCTGACCGTCCTTGCTGCCCCTGCCATCGGAGCCATCTCATGGCCAATGTGCAGCTTGCAGAGCCAAATAAGCAGACATGAGGTCTTGCTCCACTCTCAGGACCACCAAGACCTTGCTCTGGGCCACTTCCCCGATATCCCCCCTGAGGAACACACCACTGGCACACCACAACCAGTCCTACAAAGGTCAGTTTCCTGGGGACAATGAGAGATCAGGGCTGGTGAGGGAAAGCAGGAGGAATGGGCCTGAGAGCAATTTCCCAAGGGCCCTCCACACCACTGGCTGCTGACCTGGCTGGTAATAAAGTCCAGTGAAGACAGTGCAGATGGGAGGCAAACTGCCACATTTGCAAGGCTGGCATTTCCCAGGGTAAAGTTCTAACTATCAAAAGATTTACCAGCTCAGCTGGGTTAATCATTGCCATGTGGGAACAAATGGCTCCCTCAATGCCCAGGCGGGGCACCCAGGTGCCAAGTCAGAGACCAGCTCATGGTCAGAGGTTGTGCCCATTTCATCCCAGCACCCCTGAACCTAGGGTCTCGGTGCTGACATCAAAACAGCTCCTTCCAGCCGGGCATGGTGGCACATGCCTCTAACTACAGCTGCTTGGGAGGCTGAGGCAGGAGGATGACCAGTTCAAAGCCAGCCTCAGCAACTAATCGAGGCCCTCAGCAACACAGCAAGACCCAGTCTCAAAACATAAAAAGGGCTGGGGATATGGCTCAGTGGTTAAGCGCCCCCAGGTTCAATCCCCAGTACTTAAAAAAAAAAAAAAAAAATACAAAAGAGCCCCTTGCCTGGCCACTTGTTATACCCAGCCTTGGGCAGTACTTTTTCCTTTAAACTGAAATAGCAGAGGATTGGGGGCCGAGGGTGCGGGCCCAGGAGACAGACCCAGATCCAACTCCGGATGCCAAGGGGGGAGCCACACGAGTCGGATCCTCGTCTTATAAAACGGGGCACCGTAAGAATAAACGGGCCAAGGTGTATAAAGGCTGGTTCTCAACGGGGGCATCTGGCAGGTTCTGGAGGTATTTTTGGCTGTCACAATGAGGGAGGAGAATGTGCCGCTGCCCTCTAGCAGGTTGAGGGTAGGGACACTGCTGAATACCCGACCTGTGCAAAATACCCTGTGATAAAGAGTGACCCAGCTCCAATGTCAGTGGTTGGCACGAAGACATTCTGGTGTAGCGTGTGAAGCGCGATGCCTGTGGTGAATGCTAGCCGTGGTCATCATCTCCAACTGTGTTGTGCCAAGAGGAGGCTGGGATCAGAGGCCATGTCTTGCTCAGGTGCCATTAAGGCAGGGCAGAGCTGGAGACTGCCTGCATCCCTATGTGTTTCTTTTTCCCACGGTACCAGCCTGAAGGACAAGCTGGTCCCTACCCTGGGGACCCACTGTGCCACGAAGATGCTGAGGCCTCTTGATGACCTGAAACTACAAGCCAGCTCTCCATGTGCAGCTGTGCGCGGGGAGGAGGGGCCGCTCCTCACCTGCTTCCTTGGTGGACAGACACCCTCGTTCGGACTCAGCAGACCACTGCCTTCCTGTCCCTCCTCCACTCCTGAGCCTACCTGCTGCAGCTTTTTCCAAAAGGGCGAATCTGTCCCCCAAGAGCCAGCCTCCTGCTCTGGCCCAGAAAAACAGACTCTCTGGCAAGCTGGCTGTCCCTGGCTCAGGGGCCACCACCTGGCATACCTGAGGATAGAGATGGTCAAGAAACAACATCCCACCAGTAGGGCTGAAGGAACATGGTGAGCCCTCTGTCCCTCGAGGCAGCAGAGGACCCTGCCATCCATGCAGAGCCTCATGCGGAGCTGGATGAAGCCCACGGTCTTGGCCACAGGAACACATGCAAGGTCTGCAGTCTCTTGGCTCCTCCCCAAGGCCAACCCTGAACCAGTTCTTGCCTCTATGCAGTGTGTCGTCCCTTTCCCTGGCTAGACCATGCTGAACCCTCTCTGTCCCCAGGGCCCAATATGGATGCCGGTCCAGCTTCCATGTGGCCATGACTCGGCACAGACTGCCCTGCGCTGCACGGAGACACACACTGGTCTTCCCCCAACACGACACCATGAGCTTCCTGGTGGCGGGGGCCTGTCCAGGGCCTCTCCACTACGATGGAATGTTCTAGCTCTGTGCAGTACAACACGAGAGTCAACTGTGGCCTGAGCACTCCAAATGCGGCTTGTGACCTGAAGGGCTGCATTTTAGCTTTGTCTCACTTTTATGAGACTGTCACAGCCATGTGGCTAGTGGCTACCACACTAGACAGCCCAGGAAGAGAAGTGCTCAGACATGGCAAGTGTTCAAGGCCACCGTCGGGGGAGCAAATGAAGGAACATGAGTGCACAGCGCTTGTGTGGTCCCTGGTCACCATGCTGCAGTCATCGGTATCCAGCTCCTAGAGGATGGCTGGCACTGCTGACCTTGCTCACCACTGCAACCCAGTGTCTCTCAGGTGCACAGACCCCGGTGAAAGTTAGCTGACCCACCCGCCCCTCCCACCAAGCCTCAGGACATCCCTGATGGACGAGAAGGGCCACTCTGGCTGACCTGGGCATGTGCCCTCAGCCCAGCTCCTCCTCCTGCCAGCATCCTTTCTGCGCTCCTCTCTCCCAGATGCGAGAAGAAGTCTTCTCGACTGAGATGGAGGCTCCCCCTCTCCTGCCCCCGCTCAGGTGGCAGGCCCCTGGGAGGTTTGGGGAGCGATCACCACTCCTAGGAAGGAACTGGAGTCTTCATATCACATGCCTCTCATGCCGACTGCTGGCTGCTCTGCTCCTGGCGCTGCTACTCACTGCGCGCATCATCTGTGTCCCTCCCGCCCACTGCCCCGTCCCACTTCCTCCCAATGTAGGTCACGCTGGGTTCTCCTGCGTTCACTACATATGCCTCCAGTGAGGGGGTGACACCGCCTGAAACAAATTTAGGAATTCTCTCATGGACACGTGAGGACCCTGTGCTCTCATTCAGCCAGACCCAGATCTGCGCCCCACAGGGAAAGCCCGAGCAAAGGCCCCAGGGCTCGCACCCAAGGAAGGTGGCGGGGCACTGGAGCTCAAAAGCCACCATTACATGGGCACAGTGCCAAGGAAGGTTGGTTTCCCAAATAGAAGCAGATCAGTCGAGAGGTTTTTGCAGTGAGCATCAGTTCTGTGACCTGGAGCCTTGCTTTCCCGTCTGTCAGTGGAGAAGCGCTACCTCCCAGGCTGCAGGGCACAGAGGAGGCACTTGCCAACCACCATCATGGGGGGCACCTCAGCTTAGCCTCTCCCTGCACAAGCTTCTTGCCATGGAAGCTCAGCTTCGCTCCTCGGCTGCCCAGCCTGGCCTCACGCCTCTGCCAGACCCTGACCCAGGTGCTGCTCACATAAGACAGGTTAGTCTGTGTCTATCTGCACGCGGTGGAGCGATCCCTGGGATGGGGGACACACTAAGCCACACACAGCAGTACCTATGGTTAGTCTACCTCAAAGGACTGGAGAAGCTAATGAGCCAGGACAGGCAGGGCCAGGAACGAGGAAAGGAAGGGTCCCTGGCCAGGTCTAGGAATGCACCAGACCAAGGGCTCTCCGAGCAACAGGAGAAGGTCATTTGAGGCACAGGGAGCCTGGTTAGAAGTTGGCAGGAGATGAAACTGAAAAGACTGAGTCTGAGCCAAATTCAGCCTCTGCCCGGAAAATGAGGAGTTGAACTTTGAGCTGTGGATAACAAGAGGATTTTAAGCACCACTTCTAAAGTTACTCAGCGCTGGAGACCAGGAGCTAGCCCTCCATACGTATGTGTGTCTGCGCACCCGCACACATACACGGCATATGTACACTTCCTCCACACTAGTGAACACACACCAACACCACCCACTCACAAATAGACCCTCCTCACACATGTGCATGTACACACAAAATATCCATGTGCATACATGTAATGCTCCACACTGTGCACACATGCACTCATGCCCACACAACACTAAAACACACACACACACCCTTGAGTGGGGCCTGACACTGGTGTGACCCAGGGCAGAATGGAGAACAAAGGCATCGAGCTCAAGGAGGAGGTGGCACAGAGGCGGAGCTGTCCCCGCATGCCCACGAGCACCCGCATCCCCTGCCCTGAAGCTACCATGCGTCAGGACCACTGCATGCAGTGAGACTCTGGGATGAGAACCCAATCTCTTTCACTACGTAACTGTCCAACCTCCATCTTGTTTGGGGATGCATTTCCTCCCCTTGTTTAAAAGAGCCACGTGCACAGTGACAGTCTCCTCCAGGAAGTCAGGCCCCAGGCAGGCGCTGGCGGGCACAGACAGGGAGCCCCACAAAGGGCGGCATAATCCGGGAGGGGCAACCTCTCCCTGTCCAGTGCTGGCACCTCCCCCCCCCTCTCGTGAGCTAGGGGGCTGTTCTAAAAAAGGAATGGGTACCCCAACGAGGCTCGTTCACAATGAAGATTTCTCGTACCAGGTGGATGAAAATTAAAGCACCCTAAAATAGTCACACTTTCCTAAGAAGACAAACCCTTTTCCCTTGCAATATGGTTCACACCAGTAATCAGCTCAGCAAACACTCTTCTTTGGAAAGAAAAGCAGTGGGAATGACGTTGAAGGGACTTCAGAGGTCAGAGTGGATTGGTGGGAGTCCATTTTTTAACCAATGAGTCAAACATAGTTATTTCCTTGGAAGGAGAGACTCATGAGCCAAGCAGGACCTTCTCCTCGACTCAGATGATGAGCCCCATCTTTGTCAGATGCGACCCAGAAGCTGTGTCAGGCAGCAGCATGGCCTATCCTCACCATGACTCGAGGTGGGGAGCTGAGGTACCAAGAGGGAGTGACTTGCCCAGGTGTGAACTAAAGAGCAGGTGCCACCCCACAACCCCTCTCCCCTGCTCAGCTTGCTCAGCGCTGCTGCATCAAGGCAGGCCACACGGACAGTGGCCGGGTCCCGAGTAGCTGTGAACCTGAAGGTGGGGACGGCCGGCCGTGCAATGTCCCAGTCAGGCGGCAACCTCTGGGGTGCTGCAACTGTACCCAATGGAGGGGCTCTCTGGCGGTCATGCAGCATGGCATATGACCGGGAAGACTTAGGGCAAAGACGGCCATGAAATCGGTCACAAAGGCCACTCTGTGCCATCTCAGAACTTCTCCAGCTTCCCCAAGCCAGACCCAGCCACCTACGGAAGGAAGCAACCTCTCCGAGGTCACACAACAAGCAGCTGGCAGAACCACACAGGTGCCAGGAAGCCAGACCTGCGTCCTACTGCCAGGTTCCTGTGGGTGGGGGTCAGACCACCACTCTTCTGTACAGACTAACCCCAGAACTGACCTCTTGCCTGGCTGGAGAGAATTCCCCACCCCCGAGACAAAGCCACAGGCCAACACAAACCTCCCACCCCAGCCCCACTGTGAGACACTGCTTCCCTGGCTCCTCCAAGCTGGGGATGGTGCTGGGGACTGGATGTTTATGTCCATCCCTCTCAATGCATATGCTGATGTCCTAAGTTCCACTGGGATGGTATCTGGAGGTGGGGCCATTGGCAGGCGACTAGGGTTACAAGTAGCCACAAGAGTGGGGCCCCATGATGGAATTAGAGACCAGGGCTCTCTCTTTGCCGGGAGTGGACACAGCTAGAAGGTAGTGTCCTTTGCAGCCAGGAAGAAAGGTGTGTGTTTGTGTGTTTGCTTGTTTGTTTGCTGTTTGAGAACCAGGCATTGAACCCAGGGGCACTCAACCACTGAGCCACATCTCCAGCCCTTTTCTTATTTTTTGAGACAGGGTCTCACTAAGTTGGTAAGGCTGGCCTCAAACTTGTGGTCCTCCTATCTTAGCCTCCTGAGCTAATGAGATTATAAGCATGTAGCACCACACCCAGCAGGAAGACAGCTCTTGCTGGAAACTTTGGGCAACCTCATACCTGGAACTGGGACCCCAGCCTCCAGGGCTGTAAAGCCAATGCCTGTGGTGTTTCCTTGTGGCAGCTCAAGCTGGTGTGGACAGAGGACATGAGCCTCAGATGAGGGCCCAGAAAATCAGACCATTACAGCCTCTTCTGCCAATGAAGAATTTTGACCTACCTCTCAAGAGTAGGCCCCCACATTACGAACCGCCCACCCCAGAGCCTAATGCGGAACCTGGCACACGGCGGGGTCGGAAATGCCTGCTGGGCAGGAAGCCGTGCGCACAGGGAGTGCCGTCTTCACGGAGCCCGAGCCTGGGAGTCTCCGACTTCCAAACCAGCCCACTCAGCACCTTCCTCGATGGAAAAGCCAACCATGAGCTGCAGATCCACCCAGGGACCTGCAGCCCACACCCAGGAGCCCAGGGAGACTCATGCTCCATGAGAAAGAGCCCTCCTGTCCCCCACCGCCCCAGGCAAGGGCTGCCTTCAGGAGTCCCCCAGAGATGAGGCAGGGCCACAGCCAGCAGGTCCAGGGGTCAGATGCGAACCCCAGGCCCTCCCAGGACAGGGCTGTGGAAACGTGGAGGGGACACACAGAGAGCTGCGAGTCCACACCTGCTCTCCAGCCTGCGCCCCGCTCCAACCAAAGTCTGCTCTGTCCTTGGGCATGGTCCCACCTAATGCCTTGCTGACAACTCGCAGTCTGCAGCCATGAGCCGTGGCAGGCCCCCTCACAGGCCATGGGGCCACCCAGCCCTTCCCCCTGCTCCCCATCCTCTCATTGCAACAGGCTGCGGGAACCCTCCTCGGCGACCCCCTCGATTTTTCACAGAAACAACTGCTCTCCTCACACTCACAGTCCAGGAGCTGAAGTGACCCCAGGTAACTGTGTGGTCACAGTGACACCTGCCTTGGACACAATCGGGTCTGGGAAGAAACCCAACTGACTCCTGGCAGACAGGCCACTTGAGGAAGAGCTTGGGGTCCCCAGGGTACCTCCCCAGTCCCAGGCTGTGGGCATCCCAGGCTGTGGGCATCCCTCATGGCAGGCAGTGGGCGAGGGGCGTCAGCAGGGCTCCGAGGCTCTGCTGCACGAACACATCTCAAAGTCTTGTTGCGTGAAAAAGCAACCTGCAGACACACACACGACCGGACCCCTGCTGCCCTGCCCTTAGTACAGGACTCTAGTACAAAAGAGAAAGACCTGAGGGAGGGACGTGGGGAAGGAGCAGGGCTGGTGGGGGTGGGAGGGGAGATGGACTTCTGTAAGGCATCCCTTGGCACAAGAATGTATTCCTGCATCAGGTGAACAGCTGAGTTTTACTCTTTCTAATCAACAAGACAAGACTTAACAGAGAAGTTCAGCACCCAAAACAAACAAGCCCGGAGCCTGGTAAGCATGCAGCTGAAAATCAAAACAACACTCAAAACAGGAAATATCTGGCTACAAAGGAAAGGCCCTCAGCCTCCCGGAGCCAGGGCGAGCAAGTGGACGGCGCGGGCCAACGGCATGCAGGGATGGAACCTTCAGTGGGCAGGGCTGAAACGGGCATCCATCAGCTCGGATGTGCAGGTCAACCCAGCTGGCTGCTCAGTTGTGGGTGACCAACGGCCTTCAGCCCTTGCTGTTTCTCCAAGTGTCCAGAGATGCTGCGCCTCTGGCCAGTTCACTCAGACGCAGCATGCGGCAGGACCTCCCAGGTGGCTGAGGTTTTCTGCAAACTAGAGAGCCACTTCAGCCTTGCTCCCTGCTGGCACAGGTACCAGCAGTGTGGACGCTCCTTATCTACCCGGGCACAGAGCTCAGAGGTGGGAACAGATTTGTGAGTGCAGGCTCGTGACCTGGCAGAGGGAGACACAGAGCAACTAAAGACGAACGACTCTTTCATGTGAACTGTACTGGGACGATAACACAGCCCAGAAAGGGAGCCATCTGTCCCATCCCAGGTGGGGCGGGGAGGACCCCAGAAGGTCCCCCACAGAGGTGGAGCGAAGGAGGGTGGTGACAGGTCAGCCTCAGCAGGAACAGCATGCACCGAGTGAGAAGGCGGCTGTCCCACTGAGCGAAGGAAATGCAACTCCACCGCTGAACAAGGTGAGGGATTCAGGGTGCAGGAAGAGGGGGAGAAGCAGCTGTGGCCCTGTGGCCCTATGGCCCTGTGGTCCCGGTCAGGATCAGCAACGGAGCCAGGACAGGACACTGGATGGAAGCTGGGGCTCTGCCACATTCCTCCTGATTCAGCAGCCTGGGCTTCCTAAATGGTCCTCAGGGGCGCCTCCCGCTGGGCCACGCACACCTGTTCCAGGTCCCCCTCAACAGCCAGGCCTCTCACAGCTGCCCCGGCCACTGCCACCACTGGGGACTCCCGGACGCCTGTTAGAACCTTCTCACCATTTCCCACAAGCCCTGGGACTGCTGGCCTTCTGCAAACATCCCACCAGTGTTTTTCCGAGCAATCGAGAGGCCTGCCTGGGAAATCCCTGCTCCGAGCATTTCTTTCTCCCAGGCAGCTACAACCGACTGCTCTGCCGCAAGATTCTGCGTCACAAAAGGGATATCCCCAGCTAACACTCGAGACCAAGTGGAGACCCGGCTGCCTGAATACAGGCCAATCACGTCCCATCAGTACGTGCCCTTCCTCGGCATGACCTAATCAAATTTCCTGTATATGTGAATATAAATACTGTTGTTTGACCCATGATGAACTTGTAAACAGCTTGATTATATCAGCTTTAATAGATCAGGTTTGCAGAAGCAGATGACACTGTTACTTTTATTTTAATTTGAAATGAACACAATTTCCACTGGATACAGATAAAATTATTGACCTTAGAAGGAATCAACTTGCCTGTGGGGGTAAAAAAAAAAAAAAATCAGATGATCGTGCTACTGCCCAAGATTACAACAGGCTGGGTTTAAGATGCCACGTGCTGTTTTGACCTTAACGCCTTTTTCTATTTTCTTAGAATGAGGCCATTCTACCACATTCTTTGGGGTGGACTGAACGTCAGTGTGACTTAGCTTAACAGGCAGGAGATAGATTGCCACCCCAAAATTACTGAAACCAAGAGAAATCCACAGGATCAAGACCAGACCAAGAAAATCTTATAAAACGGTAATCGAATCAACCTCCTTCCAAACCAGACTCTTCTTAAATTACAGATAGCGACTCGCTCGGCATATGAAGCAAGCACGTGAAACCGTGCCATTCCCGAGCAAGACACTGGGAAACGCCTGCCAACCCACAGCACAGTCTCCAACCATGACTGGACAGGTTCCAGTCGTGGTCACCTTCACCCAGCCACCTGTGTTACGAACGGGCATCTTCTCAGTCCTCGTGTCCTCACCCTGGAGACAGGTCATTGGTGCCAGCTCTGGACTTCTCTGGATTTCCACTCCCAGGTTTCCACGTCAGGCCAGAGGATGCTGATCTCAAGTGTCTTCTGAGAACCAGACATCTAGCCTCACTAGCTCTACTTACTAGTGCCCAGTCCAGGGCAAGTCATTTCACCTCCCTGAGCCTCAGTTCTCTCTTCTAAAAAATGGGTACAATGACAGCCTCTGCCTCCCAGAACCCTGTGAGGGCCACACGCTGGGATGCACAGCAAGACTGTGGTGACATGCTCAGTGGTGTCCAAGGCAGGCTAGGGTACTGTCCAGAGCAGCTGGCCTCTTGCCACCCAGCTCATCCTGACTCTCACGCTCTGTCCTGGCAGTTGCCGAAGACTCTGCTCCCCACGGACCCCTGCCCTGCATTCCAGCAGGGCCCTCCCGGCAGAGCCCTTGCCCTCACTTACAACACTACAGGGCGCTTCCCTGCTCAAAAGGAGCAGCTTCCAAAATCCCCACGTCGAATTCCTCCGCTGAACTTTTGTGAAACCCCTCATTTTGGCCATTTGTACCCAACTGTTTCTCAGGTTCCCCAATGCTCCCACTGGCATCCTTGGTGGGAAAGCCAGGAGAGGGGGGCTGGCGGAGCAGAGGGGCCCCCAGTCCACGCCCAGTGTCCCCCAAGCTCTGAGATCAGACTCTGGCAAGTTACTTTCAATGTAACAGAATCATCACATCATGCGGAAAATGTCAGACAAAATCATACATGCTGTGACTGCCTGTGTGGGTGCCAGGAGCCATAGGGCTCTCTGAATGCTGACTGAGCCAGGAGAGCAGTCACGGCCGGCTGGGGAGCAGGGACAGCAGTGCTCAGCGCGTCTCCAACGGAGGCTGGGTACACTTGTGCACTCAGCTGATGAAAAGCTGCGGAGCAGTGTGTCACTGTGCATGTTTCCAGATGTGCACTGCATTCCTTAACCCTTACTGACAATCTGCCTCAGTTTCCTCATCTGTAAAACAGGAGGTGTGGGCAACTTTCTGAAAAGCTCCAGCTCTAAGCAAAGTGCGCCGTACCCCAAGGTAGGTGCCATCCTGGAAGGCAGTCCAGGCCTACAATCAGGATGAGCTGTAAACTCCTGGAGCCCAGAGGCACACCGTGGGGGGCATACTCAACACCACCAGCCTGTGTGTGTCAAAGGGCTGTGGAGGACTCCTGCACTACGGGTATTTTACCACGATTTTCAAAAATGATGAGCATATGAACTGTGCAGGAATGCCTGACTCCTGGAGATGAGTTCACACTCGCAGAGCGGACAGCAGTGAGAAAGGCCTGGTGCAGGCAGGCAGGCCACACTGGGTCCACTTGAGCCACGTGCTCATCCTGGCACAGTGAAGCAGAGATTCCAATCTGCACAGGAGAGGTGGCGAGCACCTCCTTTGGTCACCTCCCAACGGTTCAAGGAACCACTTATTATATTAGCTTTCATGGCAAGCAATCCTCTCTTTGTGCAATTTTAAAGTAATTAACACTTATCTGATTTCAGAGTTTTACAGGGAAATGAACCTTTGTGCTGGCTGGTGGTGGCTGCTTTGCAGACCCGGGAGGGGTTGC
The DNA here is from genome assembly GCF_052094955.1 of Ictidomys tridecemlineatus. NCBI lineage: Eukaryota > Metazoa > Chordata > Mammalia > Rodentia > Sciuridae > Ictidomys > Ictidomys tridecemlineatus. Next base: position 55,350,872 of record NC_135491.1, on the reverse strand, counting down.
TCTGTATCCCTGCGTAGAAGCTTACGCTGCAGACAGGATCACATGGACCCCAGGAGACTGCAGGCATAAGACTATCACCAAGGTCCCAGGACCCTCGGGTCACGCGGCTCTTGGAGGAGACCTAGGTGGTCTCACCCTGATGTCAGAGTGGACACTTTCCCCAAAAGCCTGGCCCACTTGCACTGACAGAGTCCTTGTGGCTCCGGGCAGTGTTAAAAGGGTATAGTTTTGTCACTATGGTAGCTTGTCAGCCCATTTAGAGTTTGGAGCCACCTCAATCAACTTACCTAAGGGAGTATAAGGTGGGTACAGGGGCAGATATTTGTCAATGAGAAGATCCTGAAATTCAAGACGTGCCTACAGCACTTACGGACAGTATGAGGTGAGAAAGTAACTTACAGGTAAAACTGATGGGAATAATAGTAGTTGTACTATTACTAATATGTTATGAGCTTTTTAGGTGCTGGGCATAGTATACAAAATGCACAGGTCTCGTCTCATTCTTGCTAATTACTGTACATAGCTGCTACTATGACTAGCTCCACTTAGAAACAGAACTTACTGCAGATAAGTTAGCATTCTAGCAACACGAATGAGTGGAAAAATAATACAGGAAGGTATCATGAGACACAACCCACAAGGTCAAATACACTGACACCAACAAAAGCCCGGCCTTTCTAGCAGGAGGCGGCAGTAAGCGGAACCAGGAACTGTCTGACAGTGCAGGCGGGGCCAGGAGAGCAGAGCAAGGCGGGAATGGACCAGAAGATAGACTGTGGGGCAGGGGGCTCAGGGGGCTGGCCAAGGAAGCCTGGGAGGTGACTTCCGAGAAGAGGGGGAGGCCGTGAGGGTCACTGAGGCACTGTGCATCCCGGACAGAGGAACATGGGGAGAGGCCTCCAGGTGAGGCAAACTGGGTGTGGCCACCCAGAAGGCTGGGACCACACCATTGCTGTGAGCCTCCACTAGTCACAGTGCCCTTGCAGACGGGCACAGGTGACATGGGATGCCCAATGTCACACGTGAATCACTGAGAGACCAGCCAGATGTTACCACCGGAAGAGGGCACAGAGCTGCTTCCTGGGGAGACAAGCCCACCAATGTCCCAGGCACTGCTATGGCGCTCATGGGACAGCAGCTCCTCTTGGGCACCAGGACGTGCCACCAACCCTCTGCTCGGCACAGATCCCCTGGCTCTGCCTCCAGGTTCTCCAGCTCTGCAGGATGTCCTCCTGACAGCTGGGAGTCTCTGCAGTTGCAGCACCAAGCAGAGGGCTGCCAGCCCCGGTCTCAGGGGACGCTCAGAGCTAGTGGCAGGATTTAAAAGGTACTTGAGGTGACGGCAATAAGCCAGTGATTTATCTGTTGGGCTCGATTTATTGAACTAGCAGGAGAGGTCATTCAGGAAACGTTTCAAAATTAGTGACGGCCAACATTCAGAAGACAGTAGACACGTGCTCATGCCTCCTGCCCAGGCACGTGGTGCACACAGGCGCTTCCAGAGGTGAGCACTGTATTGGTTTCATTCTGGTGTCTAGCAGTTAGGAAGCTGCCTGCAGTTGCCATGAGGATGAGCAACGCGACACAGAATACTGAGTCCCAAGACTGCAGCTTGAAACCCAGCTCAAATGCCTACGAGACTTGAGACCTTAGGCATCTAAGGTCCTCAGCTGTCCTTGGCTTCAGTTTCCTTACCTGTATAAGGGGGGTCACCACAGAAGACAGTAAGCACCAACCCACACCCCTCAGAGCCTGAAGTGCGCAGGACAGCCACCAGGTGGAAGCCATCAAGTCACAGCATGGCTTCAGAACCATCCACCATGCAAGCCTTTCACTGCGGAACACAGTCCAGGCCCACGCAAGCAAATTTATGAGCCATTTCTAAATGCAAAAGGCAATGGAGGTGAGGATAATCAACAACTAGCACCAACCAGGAATTTGCAACAGAAACGAATATTCTAGTCAATCATCCTTTTCTTTCCTGGCAGTGGCAGGGATTGAATCAGCCAGTCTGGGAAAAGCCTCAGCATTCGGCTTGACTTTGCAAAAGCAGGTAACATGGAAGGAAGGGGAATGATTCGGACCCATCGGAACACCACGCTCCAGGCAGAGGCAGGAGCGGGCCTGGGCTTGCTCCCAGAGGCGTGGCCGGGCCTCCTCAGCAGTCTAAGCAGGACACCTCCTGACCCCTCGGTCAGCACTAAGCAAGCAGGTGGAAATGGTACCGCCTCAGGAGGAAGGGCAGACAAGAGGCAGGCAGCAGACTCAAGACCACAGGAGCGCACTAGTGTCCCCAGGCTACACGACAGTCTCACCAACTGGGCAGCTTCCAACACGAGCAGGAGGCCAGAGGTAGAGGTCCTAAATCAAGGTGCTGGCAGGGCAGTGGTAGGCTCTGTGCCTCACCTCTGCTTCTGGTGGCTGCAGGGACCCCTGGCTTCCTTGGCTTATAGCTGCACCCCAGCTCTCTGCTCCAGCACAACCTCCTCTTAACCTGATGAACTCTGTCCCCAAATAAGGTCACTCTCATGGGCACAGAGTTATAACCTGAACATACCTTTTGGGGGTCATCGTTCAAGCCTTATCAGTGACCGCCAGAGCTGGGATATGGAATGTCTCCCAGAGGCCTGTTGTTAAAGGTTTGATCCCCATGAGACAATGGAAAAGCAGTGGAACCCTAAGAGGTGGGCCTAGTGGGAGGTCTGAGGTCACAAGGTGTACTTTTCAAGGGTCAGTGGGACTCCAGTGCCTTCCTCCTCCTCTCTTTCAGACCCAGCCACGAAGTAAACAGGCCTCTCCTGCAACATACCCTGCCATGCCATGCTGACCCACCATGGGCCCAGTCGGTCATGGACCAAAACCTCCACAGCTGTGAGCCAACACAGGCCTTTCGTCTTTTTAAATTGACATCTCAGCTCTTTGTCACAGTAACAGAAAGCTGACGTTTGCAGCGGCCACTGAAGAACATGGCAGAAGCAGCCCACGGTGGCCAGTGGCTGATGCCCACAACCAAGCAGCAGAAGGTGAGGATGAGGGTGGCAGGTGCACTGGGTGCTGCGGTCAAGGATGGCAGAGTGTGCTGCTGGTGCAGAAGGGGGCTGTGTGATCGAGGTGGTGTACGTAAAAGAAGGCACATGCCTGGCATGCAAATGCCACTCAGGAATGCCACCAGTGCTGGCATCTGGAGGAGGCTCACAGGGCTGACACTCGGTGATATTTCCACTTCCCGTGACACAGAAGCCTTGGAGGCAGCGCCACACAGCCCCCCGGTTGGGAGGGAGCGTGGGAGGGGGGCGGGCGCCGCCTGGGCGGGGGCTGAATGGAGGAGCAGGCTTTTGCGAGGGGAGGCAGGGACTCCAGGGCGCTGTCAGGAGCGTCAGCCAGGGTGCCGGATGAGTCACTGAGTCAGACGGCCGCGCCGATCCCACAGAGACAGATCCTCCCACCCGGGAGACGTGTTTGACTTGAGGAAAGTACAAGCTGCAGTGATACTCCCCACACCCGCCCGCTGCGGGAGGCACCAGCTCCGACGGCACCGCAGCTCCGATGGCACCGCTCCGCAGCCCCCAAAGGGGGCCCAACGCCCAGCACTCACCTGCTCACCTGCGACTGTGCAGCAGCAGAACCCCCAAGAGCAAGTTCAAGCCTCGTCTCGTGGGAAACGGGAAGAATGGATCCAAACCCTCTGGTTTTCCTTGATCCTAAATGAGGCTGGCTCCCCTCGGCCTTAAACGTAAGGACAGCCACCAACAAGAACACCACGCACGGCTGCCGAGGGGAGGCAAGGGAGAGTATACACTTGCCTTCTGCCTCGTCTGAGGCCGCCTGCTTTCCTGGCCCCAGGCCCCTTCCTCCTCCCTCTGCTCCCTCCCATCTCCTCTCCACACGGACTCTCCTGCCTCCCTCCAGCCCTGAGGAGGACCCCGTAATCCAGAACACCTCCCCATCCCACCCTCCATCCGTCCATCGCAAAACCCTCTTGGCCCCCTCAGGTAACACCTCAGTGTCTGAGGACCAGGACATGAGCATCTTTGGGGGGCCTGGTCTGTCCACCACATGCACCCCAGTGCCCCACACTTCCACAGCCTTCACTCCTTGGAGGCCAGCAGGGCCCACCTCACTCGCTCTGCCAACCTTGCCACAGCTGCATCTCCAGCCTGCCCCTCACTCTCCACGCTCCCACATGGCGACCCCGAGGCTCCTGAGTGGCCCAGGCGCTGCTCACCTGCTCACCTGTGTCTCCATCGCAGAGGCCACAGGCCCCTTCTCCCCCCTCCTCCTCAACGGCCCCTCCCAGGACAGTGTCCAGACGCAGCATCACACTATGACCCCCCGGAAGCTTTTCCCGGTCCTCCTAGCCTGGCCAAGACACCTCTGTGTTGTCCCCCTTCTCACCCATCCCCTGTGCCACACTGAGGGGTGAGCATCCACTCCACCATGTCTTCTCCAATGCGGTTCCCAGGGGAGAGCCTCAGAAGCAGAGACCACGGTCCACTTGACGTGTCTAACCCAAGGCCTCGCTCACCATGGTCATTCCGTAAGTGTAGACAGGAGGAGGGAGCACAGGTGGGTGGGCAGAGATGGAGACTGGGTGAGGGGATGATGGACAGACGGACGGACAGGCAAATGGAAGGAAAGGTAAAAGGGTGGAAGGGAGAATGGGCGAGCATCCAACAAAAAAAATGCTGTGCTCCCTGAAACAAACTCATTAGTGGAGTGAAAGGAAGGGGGAGGAAGGGCGTGGACTGAGGAAGCCAGTTAAGCGGCTTAACTCCTGAGCTAACTCAGGAGAAGACTCACTTGAGCATCATTTGTGCTACGTCAAAAAGGGACAACCCACCAAGCAGGTGGCTGTGACCTCAAGCCAACGACACAGAGCACTCCAGGACAGGCACACAGTCGGCCGGAACCAGCAGAACACCAATGGATCGCAGCAATTTCCCAGGCCGACTCCAAAGCTGTGTCTCTGGGAACGAGCAAGAAGCAGGAGCACACGCCGCCCCCCCCCACACACACACACCCCCAGCATTCTGCAGAGACACCTGAGCACACTCCAAGAGCTCCCCGCCTCGCCAGGGTCCCCCAGGGTCCTCCATCTATATCCGGCTTTTTAAACTTGATCCAGGACTCAGCATGGGGCCCAGGGCAGCCAGGGGAAGAAAAGGGTCATGGCAGATGGGACTGGCCTTGGCACCGTGCAGAGAGAAGCACAGTCTTCAGTCCAAGGCCAGCAAGTACCCATTTCACCCATTTCCTTAAAAACACTTATTTCTCTATGAAGTTGTCACGTGAGTGGGAATGATATTTTTTCAACACCTTATTGTGAAAAATCTCAAACATAAAGAAAACTTGAACACTGTTCTACACCCACCAAAATGTCTAAAATTAAAAGGCCTGGCAATGACAAATACTGGCATGGATGTGGAGCCACCAGAGCCTCAGACCTGGGAGTGTCAACTGGTACAACCACTGTGCACTCTGCTGAGCATTCTCTAACAAGCTGATCTGTGCAAAGCCAGAGGCCAGCTTCTGGCTCCTCACACCAATTCCACACCCACTCCCCCAAAGGTGTGTGCAAGTGTCCTCCTGGAACGGCTGCTCATAACCACCCAAGGAGGGACATGGCTGCCTGAGTGGCCCACCAGATGCAGCATGGCATAGTCCTCAGATAAAAATCCATGGGGCCACAAAAACAGGACTCAAGGAAGCTCACACACTGACGCTGAGCAAAGCGGCCAGACGCGGAGGAACGCACTCCAACGGGTTGTCAGTGAAGTCGGAACTGAAGGGAGTTAAGTAACGCGGACTCAGTGATCAGGAGAGCTGCCTTTGGAAGGATCCGGACAGGTGGGCAGTGGGAGGGGCTGCAGGGGATTCTGGGGTGCCGGCAATGCCCCTTCTGACTGACAGCCTGGGTGGCCGGCACACGGGATGAGATGATTCAGTGAGCTGTTCGCTTCAGTTGCATACTTTTTTAAAAAATATGTTCTAGTTGTCAATGAACCTTTATTTTATTTATTTATATGTGGTGTGAGAAGCGAACCCAGTGCCTCACACATGCCAGGCAAGTGCCCTACCACTGAGCCCCAGGCCCAGCCCCTCAGTTGTATACATTTTTAAATAAGTAAAGCCCCAATAAAAAGAAAGAAAAAGTTGAAAAGAATCTTACAGTGAACGCCCATCACTTTAGGTTCATGGACATTGTCCTTTACACAGGCCATGAAGCTCAAGTTTCTCGAGCAACTCAGTGGCTACCCACTGCCACAGGCTCCTGGCCATGACTTACCCTCACAGTCACCTCATTCCCAGGGCCCCCTTTCCTGTCACACTCTGAGCAGACGACTGGAGAGCAGAGATGTTCCAGTGTGGGCGACACCCAAGGTGACGTTCCTCTTTAGATTTGGACCCAGCAGGACACGCGTGCTGTCTGCACCCTCATCCTGCTGCTTCCTCCAGGGGACCAGGCCCCGGACACACATCTCCCACCCGTGTGTGCAGGCCAAGTCCACAGGCACAAGGCATGTCCACAGCCATCCCAGGAATCAATGGATGATCCCAGTATTTGCAAAGCCAAACTTCTCTTCTTACTTTGGAAAGATAAAGAGAAGCCCAGGGTCCCTCCAAAGAGACCCCAACTGTCCTCCTCAGGGCGCCTGGGAGCAGCACACTGAAAACCTGGGCAGGCTGGCTCCTGCATTGTGACCCCTCCGGGGGCTCCTTGAGAAGCACGAGTGGGCTTCCTGAGCTTTTGTGGGCATTGAACCCCACGGTACCCTCTGAGCCCCCACTTAGGGCAATCTTTTTAAAAACAAAAGATAAATTCACAGGAAACTGCAAAGGAGTAGCCTGTGTTGAAGCAACTGTCAAATTTTATGTTAAAACCTGTGATAGAGGAACAGCTGTCTTCTTTATTAACTCTAAGAAACAAGACTCAACTATGGGCTGGTAACTACCATGACTCTGGCAAAGTGTAAATGAGACGATGTTCCCAGACACCCGCGACCGAGGACAGAAACCTGAAAATCCCCATGATGCCTTTGAGTGGCTGTCACAGGTGCTACAAAGGCCACATGGCTGGCACTGCCTCCGGGCACTAAAGGAAGTGCGGACTCCAGCTATGGCTGGTGACCATCCAGATGGCTTCTTTTCACACTCAAGCTCACAGATCTCTTGAATTCCACCCAAGGACCCACAGTTAAGATCTCCCAGAAGTTAGGAGCTTTCTCTTTTTTTTAATATTTATTTTTCAGTTTTCAGTGGACACAATATCTTTATTTTATTTTATGTGGTGCTGAGGATCGAACCCAGCGCCCCGCGCATGCCAGGCGAGCGCGCTACCACTTGAGCCACATCCCCAGCCCTAGGAGCTTTCTTTTCATTACCTTTATTTTATTCCTGATGACAAAATGCTCCCTACACATAAACACACTGAAAATAGGGACTCAGCTACTTGTAAAGCAATATTCACGCCCGCCCTGTTCTCATGGCTGCAAGGCAGAAGCAACCCAAGCACCAAAGGATGGACAAATGGACACACACATGCTAATAAGGAAGGAACTGACTGGCCAGGGCGCAACATGCGTGAACCTAAGTGAGACAAGCTGGTCATAAAGCCAAATCCTGCACGGGTCCACTCCTGAGATCCCCAGAGTAGTCAAACTCCAGAGACTGCCAGGGGCTCGGAGAGGGGCCTGGGGATTGGTGCTGAGCCCCAGGCGGGAAGACAAGAGGTCTGGAGCTGAGCGTGGACGCAGCGTGGATGACCACAACAAGCCACACAGGCGGAAAACGGTTAAGGTATCAACTTGGTGTTATGTGTGTTTGAACACAACAACACCTTAAAAACAAAACCAAAGGCTGAACGTGTGCAGAGAACAGCTTGCCGGTGGCCCAGGGCAGAGCTGCTGGGGCTGAGCAGTGCCTGTGCCCCAGACACAGGACTGCGGTACTGCTGCACCACTTCCAAGCTGGGCCACCCTAGGCGAGTCACTTCACCTCTCTGACCTCAATTTACGCATCTGTGAAATGAAGGCCATGGCCACAACTGCAGCTACTACACGTTAGGCAACAATGACATCAGCACATAGATAAGCATTTGCAGTCTCTCTCTCACCAAGACTCCCCAATAACCCTGTGAAGTTGGTGGGACTGTGGCGAGTGCCTTACGAATGACTTCATGAACTTACCCAGGGTCACCAGTTAAGAAATGGCAGAGCTGGGCTCGCCCAGGAACCAGGGCTTGTAATTCTCTCTGTATCTGTCCCTCCAAGCTGCAGCAGGCCAGAGGCCATCTCTGCTTCCTGTGCCATGTTAGCCCAGAGCCCACATCCAAGCAGGCCCTCCACAAACACTTGTGGGGCAACGGAAAGGATCAAGTTCACGGGACCCAGCACTGGAAGGTGGTCTCTCTGGGGTCTGCACCTCCAGGTCTCCAGGCTGGCCTGTTTCCAGGGAGTCTCTGCAGCAGTGGGAGCTGAGGAAGCCACAGCTTGAGAGATGGCAGTAAACTCCCCACCCCGAGGTGCACACGGACACGGCCCACATGTGGCGGCACATGCACACACACCTGGCCGCACACCTGGGACTTCAGGGGCAGCCACCGTGCTGTGCGCTCCTCCCATATGCAGGCGGTGTGCGCTGCAGGTGGAGAGGCCAATGCTCAAGAGACCTCACAGAGGTCGGGGGTTCCAGTCTGGCTGAGGAGCCCAGGGTCAGCGTTACTTTGGTGACACAGCTCATGAAGGCCCTCCGCAGGACTCCATGGGGACGTGAAGCCGGTCAGGGAAACGGGCACACAGCTCCCCAGAATGGAAGCGCCGGATCCCGTTTCTGTCCGTATTCACTGGAGGCCACCATGCCGTGCCCTGTGGGGAGGGGCTTTGCAGTGACCTAAGTGAGGCAAACATCGCTGGCTGGACAACTGGAGAGCTGGCGTTTGTCAGCCTGGCTCAGTCAGCTGCCTGGCTAGAGCCCAGGTAAGCTGGAGGTGTGGCACGGAAGCCCTGCCTTCCAAGGCCAACCAGGCCCGCCAGGTGGCTATGGACACTACACATGTCTTTGCAGGACGGGGTGAGTCTACCCCATCCCGGGCTGCCCCTGCAGTGGGGCAAGATGGCAGACTGCTAGTCTTCTGCCATGAAAATAAAGGCCCCAGAGCCACAAAAACCAACAGTCTCAATCAAACACACGCCACAGGACTGCGAGCGTAGGGCGAGCTGTGAGGACCCTCTGGAGACAGACCGAAAACAGCTCTGCCCTGGTTAGGGTCACTCGTGTGAGGCATGTAACCACAGCAAACTTGCAACGCAGGGGACCTGGACAGGGCAAGTGAACAAGAGGTCAATGTCAGAGCGACTGTACCTTTGCTAATGATTTATTTTAAAAACATGACCAAAGTGGTGGAAATGGGGATTTCTGGCTGGTCCTGGCAGCTTCTGCCCTCTCTTGATAACCAGCTGCTCACCTAAAATCAGCTGAACCTGGTCCAGTCCCACTGACTGTCCTAAGCTGGGTTCATTCTCTGTAATTTTTAAAGTCAAACAACGCTAAGTCTGTCCCAAGGCAGTGCTCACTGACGCATCCCTGTCTAGAACCCTCTCGCCCAGCTCTCCTAGAGGACATCCCCTGGCCTCCAGCTACTTCAAGCGAAAAGGAGAAACGCTGCTGGCCCTGCTTCCACAGGACAGGCACAGAGGTCTGAGTGTCCTTCAGTGGAGGGACCACATGAAATGTCAGCTCGCTCTCTCTCCAGTTTCAATCGGGGATGGCCACCTGGTTGAGGGTCTGAAGACGGGTTCGGTCCACCAACCACACTCCAGGAGCCCAATGACATCATCCCTCACCAACCAGAGCACAAACCAAGGGCGTGGCCACACCAGAAAGACGGGGCTGCAGCTGTGGGCGCAGACACAATGTCCCCCCTCTCCCAGGCAGCCTCATCCAGTGCAAGGGTGCAGGGACCAGCCAGGAGCCCACGGCCCCCTGCTCCTAGCTCCTCGACTCCAGGCTGACTCTGGAGTTGTAGCAGCAACCCTCAGTCCTGCCGACGCACTGCCCTTACTCCCCACAGGAGGAGGAAACGGCTCCGCACCCTGCATGTCACGGTACCAGATGCCTGCATTTCTGTGGAGACAGAAATCTGTAGGTTTCTGACATAGAAAGGAAAGAATCGTTCAGAACAGATTCTGCGGTTTCCTGGTTTCATCCAGCCCCCAGCTGAAGAGGATTACCATGTGAAAGCTCCACCGAGCCCCTCCAACTGTGGCCATTTTGAAATCTGGATACAAGACAGTACACCAGGAGTTTCTGCTAGCACATCATCCCACATCTGTTCAAAAAACAGGAGTACCATGGATGAAAAGGAAGTCCCTCCACAGAAGGGGCTTTTGAAGAGGCCCTTCCCAGAATAGCCTGCTGGGTTCAAGGTCGATATGTAAGCACCTCCCACCCTGAGCTGAGGGCCCCTGCAGACAGCCCCCCTTCCTTAGGAAGCAAAATGCTCCTGTGCGGTCCTATCCTTCCAAGAACCAACAGTGACACTTCAGGGAGGTGGCCAACCTCTGTGGTCACCATTTTACAGAGCACAGTGACAGTGGGGACAGCTCATGTTTGCTGTTCAGGGAAGCAGTGAATGTAGAGCCACCAGATAACTGAAACCTCCACTGTCTTCCTGCCACTGCCGACCATCACCATAGGAACCACATCCTGCTGCTACCATGGCAACCACGCAGCACCAGCCACTCAGCAAGCAATGATGCACAGGCCACTCAGGAAGGCCTGCTGCAAGGCCTTGGGAGGAAGGGGTCCACCGTCACAGGGACCAGGAAGTGACAAAGAAATGCCTTCCACAGTGATTCATTTGATTTAAAAACCTTCCTCCTGTTCCTCAAGTATTTACCCCCAAATTACAATCTTTCTAAAGTACATTCCTACTACTGAGCTCCAAAAATCTCCAGGGCAGAGGCATCAGTTCAAATCCTGGGGTAGTTTTTCTGGCACATGGCACAGCTAATAAAAGGGAGTGAAACCAAAATCAGGGGGCTCCCCACAGGACAGCCTGGCGCTGGCTACAGCCACGTCTGCAGGGCTGCACCTTGCAAGACCAGTGCCCGAGGCCGTCCTCACAACCTAGCTTGCAAATCTAATTTCTCACTTCCTACCCAAAGAGGAATCAGCCTCAAAGAGACCAGCAACTTGTCCAAGGCCACACAACATGCGGACAGGGCCTTCCGAGAGTGCCCTGCAGGCCCTGAGAATTTCCAGTCAACTCAATTATACCCAATGCAGTCTATGGCCAGCCTCACTTATTTAGAGCAGCTAACGTTGGCTTTGTTAAAATTTCTCTATTCATTCTAATTTATTATACATGATAGCAGAAAGCATTTCAATTCACAATACATACAGACAGCACAATTCTTCATGCCTCTGGTTGTACACAAAGCAGAGTCACACCATAGTGTCGTCATACATGTACTTAGGGTAATGATGTCCACCTCATTCCACCATCTTTCCCACCCCCATGCTAATGTTGACTTTTAATAACATTATTTTTAATAAATGTTCCGAGCTGCTCCACAGAGGTGGCTTATACTGTGCTGCGTCTTGTGTGAATACCTTACAGGGGCATCTGGCCTGTGTCTCTCAGAGTCTGTGGGGTTCAACTACTACACATGAGGAGCCGAGAGAGGTGAAGTAGCTCGTCGGAGGAGGCACACAGAAGGCCAGAGGCAAGCGTCCAGTTCACACCTGTCCAGAAACACTCCACAGAGGGCTCTTGGTCTCTTGGCCATACCTACCATTCCCTGCGAACTCGGGTGGCCAAAACACGAACATCAGATCCCCCACCAACAAGAGCCAGCCTCCCAAATCCTACCCTCTGGTTTGCGCCATCACCCTTGAAACCGTCTGAAATGACCCACGGGGCCGCACAGGAGCAGCTGCATCACCACTCCGGCCACCACAGCCCCAGCAGTAGCACCATCAACAGCCCCTTCCGCCCAGAGGGGCCGCTCCCAGGGAGTGGAAGTGGAAAGGGCTCCAGAGGACGGGGACCTCGCAGAGCGGGCTCTGTTCCAGCACCTCACCAGGACACTTCCACGAAGGAGGGGTTGGGATGGGCCATGTCAAGCTGCCATTCTGGAGGTGAAAAGTGGCCAAAACCTGGCACTTTCCTATGATTTAGCCTACTGCCTTAGCTTCGTAACTATCCCACTTTACAGATGAGGAAACTGAGACTCAGAGGGTTAAAATATGGCCCAAGGTCACAGACCCAAGTCCCTGCCTACCACAATGCCCAAGGTGACTTGACACCTGCCCTCAGGTGCAGAACAGGGTGTGGCTACATGTAATCCAGAGCAGAGAATACAGATCCCCTCCTCTGCTGTGAGAGATTTGAGTTAGGGAATCGGGACTTTCTTGGGGCATCCCAAGTGCCGCTCTCAAGTTAAAGCAGGTGCGGCTCAGTGGTGAGGCTGTAATCACAGGGATTTTGTATTTTTAAATCAACAGACATGGCACACAGGAAGCAGGCAGGCACCACTTAACTGGTCTGAGCCCCGGGTGGCCAAGGGGTCAGACAGCTGAGACCCGGACAGCAGACAGCGTGGCGCTGGATGAGAGGAGCGCGGCCTGGAAGCCAAGCGCAGGTCCTCCCTCCTCTGTGGGGAGCCCCTTCCCTCGCCCAGCGCCGGGCTTCAGCTTTCTCCCAGGATGCAGGGGTGCGGCCTGCCTGGGTCCCCGCAGGGATTTCGGGAGTCGGCCCCGCCAGGGCCTGGCCTACTGTGCACTCCTGGGCAGGTCAGGGTACGGTCTGTATTTTGGCCACCACGGGAAAGCCACTACAGTCACTCACCAGCCAGACACCTCTCCGCATCCCAACTCCAGGCATCCACCAACCGTGGGTCAGGTAAACTGCAGGCCACACTTTCAGAATGAGGGTGAAGTTTCTGGGCTCAGCTCTCCTTGGACCTCATAGAGCGCCAGGAGGAAATGGGGCGCTGGGCTAACCCAGGGCTTTGGCCGCAGGCGTTTCAAAGCTGACCTGCGAAGCACCAAGCCTTGGCCCCTGACCTCCAAAGACTGGCAAGTCCTCAAACAGCCACACACCACCTCCTTCACACACACGCACACACACGCACATACACGCACGCTCACATGGCTACTCACGGTGCCTGCAAAGAAAGGCCACAAGTCCCTGGTGTTCACTTTCCTAGAAAATCCTTGAACTATAGAAGGTTCCCATTGTTGTGGCCGGAGGTCACACTGAAAATAGATGTCCTAAGGCACTGCCAACTGTGTGCCGCGGCTGCATCTTCCAAGCCTCCTGAGAAGAGCAAACTCCAGAAATGGCATCCCCAGAGGACGGGAGCATTTCCGAGAGAACCCGAGAGGGCCGCCGCGACGCTGGAGTTCTTCAAGACCATGTCCCTGGCCCTTCCGCGGATGTCTTCAGGGGAGACTCCTGGGACACACTGGCTAAAATGAGGGGCTTGTTTTGCACTGGTTTGGGTACTGGGGATTGAACCCAGGGAGCTGTATCGCTGAGCTTCCTCCTCAGTCTTTATCTTTTTGAGACAGCATCTGACCAAGTTGCTTACGCCTTCCTAAATTGCTGAGACTTGCCTCGAACGTGTGGTCTTCCTGCCTCAGCCTCCTGAGTTGCTGGGATTACAGGTGCATGCCATCATGTCCAGCATGCGGGTTGGTTTTTGTTTTTGTTTTTCCTTTCCCTAACAGCCTGTTACCTATTTTCCAATTACACAGCTAATATGTGAACACAGTACTGTCATTAAAGTTAGAACAACGCAGAAACAGGAAGAGTGAAAAGCAACAAAATCCCCTTCGCCATTCAGTCCTGCCCCCACCGCAGGGGGTTTTCCTTGAGTCATTTTTTAGGCATCTGCACACACATCCTAAATAGCTCTGCCTTACACTTTTGTGCATCCGAGAGTCTGGACACAACGAGCCCCGGAGCCTTCTCAGAGCCGGGCACTGACTCTCCTGTTCTCCATCATCATGACATTATCTTCCACAGAAGCAGGGCCTCGCCCTTCACTGGTGGCACTTGGTGGCCAGCTACTTCTTCACTACCTGCCACAGCCTGAGGCACGTGTGCACATGCAGGGACTGCAGGACAGACACCAGGATGCTCTGACACCAGGAGGTGGGTTTGGCCAGAGCAGAGGAGGAGAGCTCCAGGGCGCAGGGAGGGAGCCTGGCAAGGGGCTCTCAGCCTGGGACCCAGCTGGCACCTGCAGAAGGCCGGGTGAACCAAACATGGCTCCCCACACCTGAGGCGCTCCTGGAGGGGACGCTGGGGAGTGGAGAGCAGTTTGCCACTGCGAAGCCAGATGCACTCTGTATCCTGGAAAGTGCCCAGGGGCACAGGTGGCTGAGGGCTGAGGGGCTGAGAGTCAGCCCTGGCCCCAGGAAAGGCCGAGTCAGCAGGATGAAGGCCTGGGGGAGGGGACAGGAATGCGGGAGCCTTCCACGCGTGGTCAATGGGAAGGTCAAAAGAACTGATGGCTAGCTCAAGTCTGGGACCAGCAGCCGTGCGAAGGCTGAGCCCCACCATCTTCGCTGCACCAGTGGGGCTGAACCCCAAGTCAGAAGCCACCTGAGTATCCACACTTGAACTCAGGGAAATGGGTTCACGCAGTGGAAGACTGGAGAAGCCAAACAGAGGACAATGAAACAACCCAGAGATGAGGAACTGCAGGAAGGGGCCACCACCCACACCAGAGGGTCAGAAAGAGGAGGTGGCGGTACTGAGGCCAGGAGCTGGGATGGCCGACCAAAGATGGACCTCGAGGTGCCCAGTGGGCTGCAGGTCCCAGAGTGGTACAACTGCTGCCGGACGCCTGCAGAGATCAAGGGCAAAGGACAAACTCCCTGCAGTCTCCCTTCCCCCAAACCTCACATTTGAACCCAGTGACCCGTGTGCCTGCCCCCCCAGGCCAGCCCTGGCCATAGGGCAACCCAGACCAAGGACAAGGAATGCGCCCTTGGGCTAACAGCCACCCTCGACCTGGAACAGCACCTGGTACCGCACACACAGACTGGAAGGACCAACAGTGTGGAGGGGCTCATTTCCGAGTCCCTTCAGTCCCTCTTCCTGACAGCACTCACACCCCCCACAGCTGCTGAAACAAGCCTCACTGGTCCCCAGCCACTGCAGCCTCCCAGCACTCAACAGCCCAGCCCCTGAGCCAAGATGGGCATGCCCCCTCACTTCCTGGCACACAGTAGTGCCACCCAAGAGTAAGCCAAATATGGCTCCCTACGCTGAGGCGCCCCTGGAGGGAATGCTGTGGAGTGGAGAGCTCCATTTTGATGACAACCCCAGAAACTCAAGGACAAGAGCCAAAGTCCAAGGTGTTCTTCCCCTGGATCACCATGGGACTCCAAGCACAGCAGGAGGGCCCAGGCTCATTGCCAGGCAACCCCCTGTCCCAAGGCAGATCCTTGCCCAGCACGCAGAGCAGCTGGTGCCCACAGGTGTCTTCTGCTGAAGTCCAGCTCCTGGCCTGACTGGTAGGAGGAAGCCCTGCACAGGGAAGAGGCTGAGGAGTGGGCAGGGCCCTGCCAGGAACCAGCCGGGTGGCCGTGAGCAACCTCCAGCCTCAGGCTCCAGCTCTGGCAGATGGGAGAGCTATGACTCCCCTTGGGCTGTCCGAGGACGTAAGGAGTTAGGCCTGGCCCTTGCTCTTCCTGCTTCTTCTGCCCTGGAAAAGGCCCCACCTGGACCTGTGGCCACCTTATCTACAGCTGTTGGTATGAGCAACAGCTGGAATACAGAGCCAGCCCCCAGCAGTGCACACAGAGCCAGGCATCAGCCTAAGTGTCAATCTTCACAACAGCCCAGGAGGGGAGATACTATTCCCCCACTTTACAGGTGGGGAGACCAGGGCACAGAAGTCTGGAAACTAAGCCACAATAACTAACCGTTTCCTCCACAATCACTCCAAGGCCCACTCTGCTGGGACCATCTGTGGTGCCCAGCCCGTCAGGCACCAGAAGCCATGGTACAGGCTCCTAGGGGGCTGTCCCTTTTCACCCTCAGGACAGCTCCACTTACGGTGGAAAGAATGGGGCTTCAGTGAAGTCAGGCCATTTGGCCAAGGTCACAGACTTACAAGTGGCTGCTGGGCTTGGAACCTGGGTGGTCTCACGCCAGAGGTAGCGCTGCTGACCTCCTGCCCAGCGCAGCCTGTTCCTCAGCTGGAGCTAGGTGCCCCTCCTCCCACCACTGCTGGAAGCTTGTCCCACCCTGATCCTCTGGAGGCAGTCACACCCCCCCACACACAGGGCAAGCTCTCCTGGGCCCCCTCCTCTTCCCTGC
Source organism: Ictidomys tridecemlineatus (assembly GCF_052094955.1). NCBI lineage: Eukaryota > Metazoa > Chordata > Mammalia > Rodentia > Sciuridae > Ictidomys > Ictidomys tridecemlineatus. Next base: position 55,334,533 of record NC_135491.1, on the reverse strand, counting down.
CTCCCCCATCTGCAAGGACCAGAACACCTGCCCCTTCACAACAAAACCAGACACAAATAGACCATTCCTCAAATAGACCAGAAGTGTCACCGGATTCTAGCTTCTTACATAGTAAGTACATGAAGTCACTCTCCATAAACTGACACATTTTGGGGAGGGGGGGGTGGTTCTCTGGACATCAACAAAGCTGGCAGCAATTTTGTGTGTTTTGTTTTTTCAAGCAGCAGCAACCACAGCAGAAAGCCTGGGGCCCGCTCTGGGCCCCTAACAGAAGGCTTCCCTCGTCCCAGGACTGCAGGGCACAGGGCAGGAGCTCCGGGCAGGGTACAGGTTGGCGCACACACTGCACAGGTTCAAGTCAGAGGAGCGAAAGCCAATCCCGGAGGTTCAGAGAGCTGGAATTTTAAAAATTCACACAGGAAGAAGTCGGACCACTCAGCCAGGAGCCACCGGAGCTACGCCTGTGCCCTCGCAGCTGCTCCCTGGCAACAGGGCCACTCTGGGGAGTCACCAGGCCGACCCTTGCCCCACTGCCTGTGCCCACAGGTCTGCAGAGCAGCCAGGCCAGAAAAGACAAGGTGGCCCCCAAGTCAGCACCCACCGCAGGACACCAGGAAGGTGTCCCCGCGGCTGCTGCAGAGAATGGAAGGCCAGCTCTAGGCACGAGAATCCCGGGGTGGAGAGGAGCCCTCTGGCCAGGTGCTGTGCGGATCAGCTTTCAGTCCTTCCATTCACTCAACAGCTGCTTCCGGAACACCTACTATGTGGGGCCTGAGCCAGCCGAGCTGGCCTGGCTCCTCCACTCCAGCCTCTTGCTGGGAACTGGGCAAGGAGGCCCAAGGAAAGGTGGCTCCTATGAATAGCCCGCTGGCAGGAAGCCCCGCGTCCCCAGCCTGGTGAGCAGCAATGGATGCGGCAGCCCCACTCTAAGAACGTTCGTGCTGCCGAGAAGTCATCGACAGTCAAGGAGATGGACAGCACACACGTATCAAAACCTCACACTGGGCCAAACACAAGCAAAGCTCCAACCAGAAGAAGAAGAATCACCCAACCAGCTAAGCCCCGGAAAAAACATGGAGATTCACAAATGGACAAGAACAAAAATCACCCAAGACAAGACAATGACGAATCCAAAAGTACAGTAACTGCAACAGACCCACCAGCTGTAACGTGGATTCACTGTGATGGTAAAAAAATAAAATAAAATAAAAAGACAACCTCGGGAGGAGCCTACAAGCCCAGCTGATCACTCTAAAACTTGACCTGAAGGGAAGAACGAAACACGTTTGCTGTCTTTCCTGTAGACACTGAACAAGAGGACCACAAGGAACTTATGAAGGGACGCCCCTTCGGATCACTCAACATCACGAACGAAGGTAGAAAGGCACACTGACACCTTCACGTGCAACCCCTAAAGAAATAAGAGGTGTGAGCAAAGACCATGCAGAAGAGCTATCGGGAAGCTATTATCAGACGGCAGCTCCAGAACCTGCCCACAGATCACCAGAAAGACCCTGGAAGTGAGAGGACCCTGGGTGGGGCAGAAGGGATGCACGACGGCTCCTAGGAAAGACCTGAGCAGAACGTCTTAAGCCAAACTGACCAGATCCTGAGATCAGCATCTCAGTAGAAACACACAGTGAGCCACGAAGTTAAGTTTAAATTTTCCTATAGCCACATTTTTAATAAGTAAAAGGGATGAAACCAACGTTAATACATTTTATTTAACCCAATGTAACCGACACATTATCATTTCAACATATAATCAATATATAAACTTACCTAAATCTTTAAAGCCTGGTGTACATTTCAAACTTTAGAACACCTCCAACTGGATCGCCCACATTGCAAGTGCTCAATGGCCACAAGTGGCCAGTGGCTGAAGTTCTGAACAGCACAGGGATAGGACTGACAGAAACCCACAGAAGTGCAGGAAATTCACAGGAAACCCAGGGTGGCCAGGCACACACTGCATGGCACCCTGGGGAGGCGAAGGCAGAAGCTGCATGTGGAAAAGTCCACAAGACAATGACCTGATTCGAAAAGAGAGTTTAAGACCCTTAAGAGACACACTGAGCAAGCGAGGCGTAGGCCACATCTGGATCTGTGTCTGAACAAACCCACAGCAAAAGGTCATTCCTAGACAACTGAGGCGAACGGAAATGCTGACTGGACATTTGCTCTCAGGGAATTACTGCATGGAATAGTATTCTTACATTTACGCTTATTCTTTTTTAAAAAGCCTTAGAGACTTAAGTCACTTCTATTGAAATGACAGAACATCAAGGACTTGTATGAACACAGTTTAGCAGCTGGGGAGGAGGCAAGTACCTGGGCCAGCTGTATCACAAGACTGTCCACGCGGGCTACTGCAGTACCCGGGGTACACCAGGGTGATCCATTTTATCCTTCTGCATTCTCAAATTTCCCAAAATGAAGATTTGTACTTTGTTTAATTAAAGAGAAAAGCATGAGTCCAAGGCTGGTGTGAAACAGTGCCCAGGTCGGGGGATGGCTTTGGAACCAGGAATCATACCTCCAGGGTTTAAATCCTGGTGTTGCCCCTGGCTCATCAGGGACATGGGACATGTGCCTTTGCGTGCTCAGCCTCAGTTTACCCATCTGCTAAATGAAGCTGAAAATCATAGTGTTTCCTAACAAGACCTCCCTGAGGACCGAATAAGAATCACCCAAGCTAAGCAGACTGAGCTTATTCAGGGGCACAAGTATTGTTATTCTCATTACTGTCACCCTCCTCATGCTCACTGGCAAGGACCTCAGTGGCACGAGTGTCAATCACAGGCCCACTTGGCGATTCCCATTACCCAGCTGAGCTGTGGGTTCCAATCTTGAGAAATGAAAGCCCCGAGGCTGACCGTGGGGCTCCTGGAGCAGTCCTGAGGAGCGGGTGTGTGCTGGTCCCCAGTCAGGCCTTGAGAGCCCTAACTCACAGCGGGAAGGAGCAGGCAGCACAGTGGTGGGGCAGAGCTGACACTGACAGTGACGCGTTGACAGGGCACTTGCGGTGAGTCACAGCTGGTCAGCACGGCTCTTGCCAAATGCCCCATCACACGTACAAGCAAAATGCCTTCACTGAAAACTCTAATGGAAACCCAGGAAAATGAGGTCCGACTTGGCAGCTGGACCTGACCCGGGCACTTCTCTGGGCAGAGCTTCGTGGAGAACAGGAGGCCAGAAGGTCCTGACAAAGGAGGCCTTGCCCATCTGATCAGTCCTACTTCTGTGTTCTGGCCAGGAGAGCCAGCAACCTCCTCCTGTCCAATCGGGGAAGGCAGACAGCAGAATGGGGGCCCAGCTAGGACCTGGCCCCAGAGAGGTCTGCTGACACAGGTAGGCCCCAAGACACACCAGATCAAGCACAACTTGGGTGGTCCAGTGAGGATCCCAGGTCCCCTGAACCAGATCTGAGCCCCCACCCCAATGTGAGGGCAGAGCTCTGCCTGTGGCCACACTGGTCTGTCCTGCTCAGGGTAACTGGAAGAGGCGGGCAAATGGGCAGGAAAGAAAGACGGCCAGACCAAGGCTCCCTGGGTACCACCCTGGGTCGGCACCAGTGGGAAGGTCACTCCCATTTCACAGTTGAAAAACCAGAATCGAGAGAGGCACCAGAGGTGTCACCAGCAGGAAGAAGGGGCCTCTACTTCACACCCAAGAGCCGATCTCCAAAGCCATGCTGGCCCCCAATGAGGGCACATGGGCCTGCGTCGTTCCTGAGGGTCTGCAATAGGGGGGACCAACCCGGGCTGCTTCTTTCTGTCCCACTTCCTGACTGGAATGGAGCTAATGAAGCCGGCTACGGTGCAGATGAGGCCAGAGGACCAGGAGGCAGACCGGCCACACAGGCACATACCGGGCTGGCGTCATATGCACACAAGCTTTTCTTGGGGACCTGCTGGCACTTGCCCCTGAGGAGTGCACCTTTATTTGAAAAGCAATACACAAATGACTCCCTTCCTCCGCGGCAGGTGCTGCTCCCAAGGCAAAGTGAAAAGCAGCCTGAATCACACACTCAAAAGTTCATTGCTGGAGTGGGGGACTCGCACTAAGCAAGAAGGGGGCCCCGTGTTCCTCACGCTGCTTCTTGTGAAGCAAGACACTGCGTGCTTCGTGGGCAGAGCCAGGGAGGCCCGCTCTGGCCGGGACACCTGCTCTCCTAAGCATTCCCAGCCCGCGCTGCTTCGCTGACGAAGCACATGCCAGAGAGGGCCCTGTCCTGGCGCCTGCTCGGGTCCCTATGGCACGATCTGACTGTCCCGCACACCTACCTGGGCCTGTGCGGGTCACCCTGAGACCTTCCTCATGGCCCACTGTCCTGGGGCGGTGGAGGGTGTGGAAAGGCCACCGGGGTTTGGGAATGCCGCAGATATGCTGACCTTCGACTCGGCTCTTCTGCTTCTGGGGACTTATTCAACACGCTCCTGCATCTGTCTCAAATGTCCACGGACGGCCATGGCAGGGTTACTTGAAAGAGCAAAGGCTGGAAACAGCCACCTGTAAGAACACGGCTGAAGAAGCCCCCACAGGAAGAGCCTACGCCACCCCCCAGGATGCGGCGCCATCGGGGTGGAGAGGCCCTTATTGTTCTTTAGTGAAAACGTAAGTGAGGGACGTGTGTACAGCACTGTCATCTGTTTCCACAAACACAAGAAGGGAAGCACCCTTGGTACGTATTTGCACGGGCTCCTAGAGCATCTCTAGAGAAGATGGGCACGAGTGATCCCGCGCAGGGCCGCAGGGTGACACGCTGGGGCCCTTCTCAGTGCTTTCTGAGGTCTGCGTCACGTGAAAGCATGACCTGCTCTAAAGCAGACACGGCCGGCGAGGCAGCTGCAGCCCGGGCTGGCCCCGGGAGGGGCGGGCACTCTCCTGCCGGCTGCAGTAGGCTCCACGGAAAGGCTTGAGAAACCAACCCGGAAACAAAGCAAAAAAGGTAAAGCTCACCAGTGCAGGCGGCCCCAGGAGGGCCCTGGCCCCTCACCACGACCACGGCAGCCCCTTCCAGACAGCCCGGGCCCCTTAGTCTTCCATGACCCCAAGGGAGCCAAGCGCTGCACAGCCATGCCCCCCACATCTTCACCCGGTCTCCAGTTCCACCTTCACAAGTCCCGTGACCTCCCTGCGCTCCTCAACTGCCCACTTTAATAGCAAAATAATGTTCTCAATGACTCTCTGGTTAAGCAGTTTAACCTCTGCCCCTCGCCAAACCTTCTGAAGTGGGTGCGGCCAGGAAGGGGCACCATGTTTAGATCACACTCCAGTTACAGCATTTAACCTCTCCACCCCTCAAGCAAAATGCTCTCTCCCAAGAAGACAGGACACATTTTAAGTTATATGTTAGTGAAATTATTTAACTTTTCCCTCTGAATCAACAAATCAATGGACACGTGGGGAAGACATACTGGATTTGATCTACAGTTTCTCAAACTCCCAACTTCCTACTGGGCTGCACGTACTCCAATTTGAGAAGTAGTTTAGCCTCATTTGGGCATCTGCAGAGGAAAGATACTCAAAACACCCAGGACAAACAGTTTTTCTCCAGCAAACATTCAGGAACAAGGGTTTAGGCCATTTCAACTTCAAAGACCCACTTTATTTTCTTTCACTGCATAATCTTTGTATTTGGAAGACCTTCGTCCCTGCCTTGAATTACTGTCCTTAAAACACCGTTGATGTTTATTTTCACTTTCCAATGTTATTTCATGGAAGGCCAGTTTTTTAATTAATTATCAATACTGGCAGAATCAGGTCTGTGTAGTGAAAGGCTGAATGTAACTGAGGCAGATCCACCTCTCCAGAATAAAGGTCAAGGGCTGGGCTGGGGCTCAGTGGTAGAGTACTTGTCTAGCATGTGTGAGGCACCGGGTTCGATTCTCAGCACCACATATAAATAAATGAATAAAGTAAAGAGGTCCATCGACAATGGGGAAAAGAAAAAAAAAAGAATAACAAAGGTCAAGATCTCGCCAGACTTCTTGATGGGTTAAAAATGTCTTTGGAGCCCCTCCTCATTTCTATCTGCTCAGATCCCAAGCCAGTTAAGTACAGTCAAACTGTTCCGGCACACACGCACATCACACGGCCAGATGCAGTCCCACTCAGCAGTCTCTGGCTGGATGACCTAGAGGAAGTTCTTGAGTCTGAGATTTGCTTTCCTCATGCATGAATCAAGGCTCAGGGCAGTCCCACCTCTGAGGGATGCAGGCCGTGGATGAGGCGGAGTGTGAGCACTGCCCCACACAGTGACCAGCACAAAGGAAGCCCTCAGGGAATGGCGACCCCTGCTCCTGCCCCAAAGCAGCCGCTGTTTCAACAGAAGCAGGGTGAGGCGCAGGAGGGCCAGAGATCTTGCCTCTTCCCTCACATACCATGATGAGAGGGACAAGATACAGCTCCCTGACCAGGAAAGCACCAGAGCCAACCTCCCTGGAGACCAAGAGCCAGCAGATGGTACCACAAAAACCAGAGGTGACTGGCTGCAGAGACCTGGGAGCTCTGCAGGCCATGGGAGGCCCCCCAGCTCAGTGGCCCAGGCACACTGGATTTGATCTCCAGTAGAGTTCTCCCCACAATTTCTGGTCTTTCCTGTCTGTAGGTACGACTCCATTTCCTCTCCCTCCCTTCCTGTATAGGGATGGCCACATGACCTGCTCTGGCCAGTGAAATGTTCAAGGTGGTGTGCATCACCGGAGGCCCGTGTGCAAAATGTGAATGGAAGCACCATCAGCCTGGGTCCCAGGCGACAGATCAGCAAGGACCCCTGTGAATGTGCCCTGGATGCCCGGCACAAAGAAATAAACATGGGTGAAGGAAACCAGGGGTGTGTGAAGACTGATGGGCAGGGTTGTATGTGGCTGCAGCAGGACCTGGGGTTAAAGAGCACAGTCCACAGCAGCACTTCCCGGACTCTCCGTGAGAGATCCCCTGCAGACTGATACTTTGGAAAAGTAAAATAAAAACATCACTGTCACATCAAGTTGTGAGCAGTTTCTACACCCTCACAGAACGGTAGCAAGCAGCTTACAAACAGCTCAGGTCACAGACCACACCAGCAGCCGTCAGGAGTGTGCCAGACGTGGGCTTGGCCCCAGCTCATCACTCCTGACCCTGGGAAGCCCTTTATAAACTAAGAGTGAAACCTAAATATGGAGCTCACAGAGCACAAGCCAGGCACAAAGACATACTCAATGATACAAGTGGCTCATGAACTCACACCCTGTCCTATTCCAGGTGACACCTGGGTCACCGGCAGGCCTGGCAGCTGCCCTAGGAATCTGGGGCAGGGCCACAGGACCAGGCAATGGGTTGAGATTTAGAAATCACTTCCACACATCCACTCTAAGACAAGATGACCAGACTGGTATCTAAAGGAGGAGAGCTACCTGGGGCTTAGCAGCCACCTGGTGGTCCACCGAGACCAGAGGAGAACATTTCCTGCCTAATGCCATGGGGAAAATCTTAAGGTTATTTATAAACTGTATGAAATCAATGTTCATGGCCATCTGCAAGGTGCCTCTGTGCTAGACTCTTATAAATCACCACTGATGCTTCATAGTAACCCGGCAAAATATGTACCATGAAGCCCGCTCTGCAGGAGAGGGAAATGAAGTTGTATGGTTAAATAACATGCATGCAGTCACACGGTGGAGTCACGCACGGTGATGGGATGGCCAGAGCAGGATGGCCAGTAATCCTGGTTTTCCTGAGACTGAAGGAACACGAGACTCAGAGTTTTATAGAGGGGTCAGTCTTAGGCAAACTGGGACAGTTTGGGCCTCCAAGCTTATGTCCTGCAGCCCTAGGCATTAGCAAGAGCTACACCAGGGCAGGTCTTCAATGCGACATCAGGAGGCTGGAGGACACCCTGGCTGCCTAGGACACCCAGCAGCTGTGATGCAGTACAGCAGCAGGTAGGATGACAGGCTTTAGACGAACCCTTATCCCACATCCTGGGACAGCAGCAGCTACAGGGCCTGGGGTCAAGCCCATCCCATTCCTGTTTGGGAACAGGAACTTATAAATTCCACTAATAGGCCTTCTTCTTACTCGGTTTTGTTTTTTAACCTTTATTTTAAAATTCAAACAATAGGTGATCAGAACCCTTTATTTCCAAATTCAAACAATAGGTAATCAGAAGTGCCTGGGTAATGACCATATTGTCATATTTGCCAAAGCAAGGAGAATAAGAGGTAATACTCTGCATTTCTCAGAAGGGCGGGTCTTGGATGTGACTCCACTTCCCAGAGCTGCTGGCTCGGCCTCCCTCTTGGCCCTCCCCCTTAGTCCCTCAGGGAGCATGACGCCCACATATCTGGAATGTGAGAGGTGTCCAGGGATTGCTGGATTAATGAGTTGACAAATGAAGAGATCTCCATTCTGCAGGTAGCTAGGCACCACAGACAAGGCGGCTGGGTGTCCTATGGTCATGTCACCTCCCCTCATGGCTCACGACTTGTCCCCAAAGCCCGTCCTAAACACCCACAAGCTCATGAACTCACACTCTGTCCTATTCCAGGTGACACCTGTGTAGTCTGTAGGTACGACTACACATAACCTACCGTACAAACCAGGGACGGCTGTGAATGAAACGGGGCACCCCAGGCAGTTCCAGCAGGAGCTCAAATACAGTCTAGAGCAGCCCAGGCAAAGCCGACAGGCGCGACACCCCCCACCAGGCAGACCCCCCCATGGCACCCCCTCCTCACAGCTCACCAACCCACCTGGAGGGGCAATACGGCTCCAGGCGTGCAGCCTGCCACCTGCCGGCTGGGGCAGTGACTCACCCTCCTGAGGCCTCAGTTTCCCCGTCTGTACATGCAGCTAGGCTGCCTCACAGGGCAAACTACACAACTTAATACTGCCACGCTTAGAACAGAACCCAGCACAAAGCAGGAGTCATAGTGCATCTACTGAATAAAAAAGTCCTCCTGCCACACCCAGAGTGGGTCCCTGGAGTCATCAATGTTTCACAAAGGAAATGAAGGCACAAGGGGCTTAAGTAACATGACTGTTGGTGGCAGAACTAGATTCACAGCGAAGGCCGTGCCTTACGCACCCTGCAGTCTTGCCCATGCTCTGCGCGCAGCAGGCAGCTGCTAGCTACAGCACCTTCCCTCCCCACCAGGAATGGGGAGCATGGGGAGCGGAAGCACAGGAGCCCTGATGGCCCTCTGCCCTGGGCATTCCCAGGCTCCCTGGGGCCAAGAGTGGCTGACTCAAAGGAGGGGACTCAGTCCAAGGCCCGTGGCTTATGCAAACCAAGAGGCACCAGCCCCCAAATAGGAAGGGCATCAGCTGCTGGCATGTCACAATTCGAAGTTCCCCTTTTCATTGTCCTGCCAAATTACTCGATCTCAGAAATTATTCAACAAGACAAGACTGAAACGCAATCCCCAACCTCACTGGGCCCCGTGGAATCTCAACAACATGAACTTCTGGGTTCTCCAGGAAAATGGAGGAAGCGTGCCTGAAACTTCAGATTCCTGGTGGGTCTTAGAAAGCTCAGGCTCAGAGCAGCTCCTGGAAACGGCAGGAAGTGGTTTGCCTTTGCTTATTTTCCAAAGGATAACCACCAGATTTGCTCATAAAACTTTTTAACCAATTGGCAGAGGGCACCTGTGCCGGCCAGTGATCCCTCAAGTCCTTCGCTTTTTCTTCTTTGTTAGTTCAATTCATGGGGCCTTCAAGAAACAGAAGATGGAGGCCTTGGCTCAAGGAAGGGAGGGAAGGAGAAAGGGAGGGAGGGAGAAAGGGAGGGAGGGAGAAAGGGAGGGAGGGAGGGAGGGAGGGAGGGAGGGAAGGAGGGAGAAAGGGAAGGAGGGAGGAGGGAGAAAGGGAGGGAGGGAGGGAAGGAGGGAAAAAGGGAAGAAGGGAGGGGGGAGAAAGGGAGGGAGGGAGGGAAGGAGGGAGAGAAGGGGGAAGGGAAGAAAGGAGGGAGAGAAGGAGGGAGGGAGGGAGAAAGGGAGGGAGGAGGGAGGGAGAGAAGGGGGAAGGGAAGGAAGGAGGGAGAGAAGGAGGGAAGGAAGGAGGGACAGAAGGGGGAAGGGAAGAAAGGAGGGAGAGAAGGAGGGAAGGAAGGAGGGAGAGAAGGAGGGAGGGAGGGAGGAGGGAAGGAGGAAGAAAGGGAGGGAGGGAGGGAGGGAGGGAGGGAGGAAGAAAGGGAGGGAGGGAGGAAGGGAAGGAGGAGAGAAAGGGAGGGAGGAGGGAAGGAGGGATATTTTGGTGAAGAATCCAAATTTACCAAAAGCAAGTCAGACTGCAGCCCCTGGCCTCAGGCCCAGGGGTGCTCTAACAGCATGGGTGCCAATTCTGCCAATTCCAAGACTGGAGGCTGAGGTGGAGTGGCCTGCACAGAGCCAGAGGGTGGAGGGAGCAAAGGGCTGAACCTAGAATCTAGTTCCCTAGAATCTAGTGCACCCTGGGGTTCTGAGAGAAGGAAGAAAGGGACAGCCCAAACAAGGCCCAGAGACAGGTGGAGCCCCGCGTGGGTGAGGGCTAGGATGGGCCAGGGCAGAGGAATCGGGATCCTTCTGACGGAGCCAGAATAGGAGAATCTTGCCCTGCGGACAAGCCCAGACTTGAACCTGAAAGTCATGGGCTACCACTGAAGACCCTGGGCAGGGCTGGGCAGGGCAGGGCAGGGCAGGGCTGGGCAGGGCTGGGCAGAGAGCACTGCTTCAGATTCAGAGGCGCTGCTGGAAGCCAAGTGAGGGGCACAGAGGATGCCAGGAAGTGACCGACTGCAGGGGACCGTCAGTTCCCTGCCACAGCCTCATGGGAAGCCTTGAGGAGTCACTTCTGTGCCCTGGGCTGAGGCCATGAGCGCCCCCCTACTGTGGATACCAGTGATTCTTGGAAGCTGGGCTGGGGGCTGAGGTCCTAGGCCGGCTGATAAGCCAATGGGGTTCCGGCAAAAGACAAGGGGTGCTGGGCAGATAGATATGAAGGTGAGGACACAGCATGGTCAGGGCTGCCTCCTACACTGAGGTCACAAGTGGGAGAGAGGATGGCCCAGGGCGAGGTGCGGTGAGCGGGTCCAGACCTGTGGGATCACTTCCCTCCGAACCCACGAGTGCACCAGACCAACCCAGACGGGACTCTCCGAAAGGCAGCTGGCAACTGGGGAATGCTGGGGTACCTGTGTGTGTGTGCGTGCAGACAGAGTGTGCTGTGTCCCTTCCACGCACAGGTGACAGTATGGCACTGCATGCACACACACTCCTAAATGAGGAGGCCAAATCATGCAAAGGACCAGAGCACGGACTGCAGCCAGACTGGAACTGAATCCTGGCCTTGTCCTTGCTAGCATGTGACCTTCAGCTAATGACCTGACTTCTCCATGCCTCAGTTTCCTCATCTGTAAGACGAGGCTAATGACAGAGCGTCTCCTGCAATTCCTATGTGTAGAGTACCCCGCTGGGCTCCCCGTACATGGACTGAGCGTGTGTGTTAAAAGAACAAAGACTGAGCCCAGGTCACGCAGTCGGCGTGAGTCCTCCTGAGCACAGCACAGGCAACAGGAGCGTGTGCTCAGGACAAACAGGGTCGGAGACACCTGCTGGGTGAGCACAGGTGTGCAAAAGTGAGGGGCATCTGCTCATCTGCTGAGCACAGGTAAGGAGTGGCGAGGGAGGACACAGGGCTTGCTATCCCGCCAACCCTCTTGTTGGCCCAGGGAGAACAAGGCAGGAAAACTGACCTCTGAGCAGCTGAGAAGCCTGCCCAGAGTAGAGGTGATGAGCAGCGGACCCCAACCCGCAATGTCCAACCCTGGGCTCTGCACGCTCGGCACCACAGGGAAACCAGGAAGCCACGCTGAGTGCCCAGGAAGCTAATCCAAGAAGGGCAGGAGCAGAGGGCGCAGACACTCCTTCCAGAAGCCTGGCAGTGGACAGGACCCCCTCCCTGTCGTGGGTGGAGAGAAGGTGTTCTGAGCAGGACCAGGACCCAAGCCACACAGGTGACAAAACCCACCAGGCCACAGCCACAGATGACAAAAGCCAGGCACTGCTAAGCGAAGCACCCCAGACTTGGGATCCTAGAGGTGCCACCCTCTGTCCTGTTCCTCGTGCCCTTCAGTGGACCCCATCCCCTCCTCCTGGCCCAGCTGCTCACCTCCACTCCTAGAGTCTGAGCTGGGGCGGAGGGTGATCGCCTCCCACTACAGCCACAGCAGCCTGAGCTCCCAGCTCCCTGTCTAGCTGGGGACAAGGTGGGAAGACCACGTGGCCAACAGCAAAGTCACTGAGGGGGCTCCAGGAGGGGAGGTGGCATGGCTGGCCATGAGTGGGGCATCCCCAGAGGAGGTAACCACCCTCCAGGTGCCTAAGGGACATCAAACGGCAGCAGTCCACACTCTCTACCCTCCTCCCGGGGACACAAAAGGAGAGAGGCCAGGCCATCTCGGACCAGGACATCTGTGCCCCTCCGGAAGGGGGTCTGCAGCTTCAACCAGCCTGGAGCTGGCAGGGGTGGAGAAGGCAGTGGGCATGGCCCTGGGCTGGACACAACCCCCACTGTCCGCACCACACGGGCCCACACCCCAAGCAGCCTGTCCCATCCTTCCCCAAACACCAGGGTGGAAATCCGTAACTTCCCGCCTCACAGGAAATGCAGCGGCAGCCCGCAGGGTTGGTGTGTTGTTCTCTAAGCATCCACGCAGGCGTGCCTGGGCCCGCGCGAGCTGCCTGCCCTTTACTGCCAGGCTCCCACTTAGCACAAGGGCCAGCTCTCTAGGGCCTTGTCCACAGGACAATAAGTGCTTCCCATCTGATCATCAGGGTCTTTCCTCATGAGAAAACGTGTTATGGGAGATCAATGACGATGATGCTAGCTGACACTCAGTGAGCATCTACCATTTGCCAGGCACTCTACAGTTATTAATTCATATAATTCAAACCTATGCCACAGGGAGCACAATTAAGTCCATTTTATAGAAGAGGACACCAAGGTTCAGAGAGGGCACCTGACTTGCTCAAAGCCTAACAGTGCCTGAGTAAAAGGTATCCGTTATCAGAACTGGTGTGAGTCACCCTCTGACTAACTCTCTGATCTCTGGCTAGTTCCATACTGTTCTGGCCTCAAATGTCCTCTTCTGTAAAGTGGAATTGAGATGCTCAAACTCAGGGCTTCCCTAGCAGGACATGAGAGCACCTGGCCTCCAGAGGCTCTTGACAATGGCAGCTGTTAGTAATCTGACATCGGTCATGACAAAATAAGAGCAATGCTGTTTGTGGACAAGGCGACCACCAGGTACCCAGTGGTACTAGAGCAGCACAGCAAAGTCAGGGGGCCTGGGCGCGACTCACTGTGTGGCTGTGGCACGGTGGGCACTGGAAGGAGGCAGCCCACAACCAGGGCCCACAGCCACAGGAAGCAGGCGGCACTAGGCACGGGGCCTCCCAGCCAGGCCCCTCTGGAGCCCTCTCTCTGAAAGCCATGCATCCTGCTGGACACTGCCAAGCTTCTCTCCCTCCCAGAGGTGAGAGGGGCTGTGGCCTTCCCTTGGAAAGTTTCTGGGAAGGCCCGCCCTGATCCAGGCAGACAGAGAGGCCCACCCGCTCCCAGCACAGCCACGTGGCACTTTCCCACCCCAGGGGAGAGTGTGGGCTCTGCACCTGCTGGGTTCTCAGCTCCATCTGGACACACCCTGGGCTGGCCAGCTCTGCTCTGGGTTCAGGGCACTGAACTGGGGACAGACAGGATCTGTCCTGGCTGGAAGGGGCGGCCCCCGCAGCCTGGCGCCAACCTAACCCTGCGTGCTTCCCTGGGTGACCCCAAGGATGAGGACCACGCCTGGAGGGAAGCTTCTGGAACAGTCCTCATCTGCGTAGATGAGACCATTGCATTTGAGCCAGGGATTCCAGCCTTGACCTCTCAGATGCTGAATTATGCTTCTTCACACTCACAGACTGTCTTTTAAAAATTAAGAGAAAAAACAGCTAATAAGTCAGCCAGCCTTCCAGATGTTCCTGAAAATGGCCAACCATGCGCCAGGCCTGGAGCTGAAACGAGTTACATGGCCACGTGACTCCCGGGGCTGCTCTGTGGTCACAGGCATCCGCCTTCGACGCTGCTGCCCCTCGTGCTGCTTGAGCCAGGCAGGGACGTGGCCTCGGGGCTCAGGCCGCCGTCAGTGCTGCTGTCTGCAGGCCGCAGTGCTCTGCCCGATGCGCCTGCCCTCAGAAACTTCCGGAAACCCGTTCCCCGTAGGTAAGAAACAGTCTGGCCGAGCTCGCCCCGTCGCTGGAGGACGAAACAAGGCCAGGCCCTGCCCCGGCTCACACTGTGTCTTTGTGGTCAGTGTGAAGACTGGTGGTCAGCAGCCCCGGGCCCCAGCACCCAGAGTCCAGCCTGAGCACCAGCCGATGCAGGTGTCTGTGTTCTGCTCCACTGGCTCTCTGACAGCCGAGTGGCGGGCAACGCCAACACCTGCACTGAAGGGCTGGCAGGCCGTGGGGAGGAGGCGACCACCCAGCAGGGGCCTGCCTGTGGCCCCAGGCCTGATGACCACCCCAGACCAGCTTCAGATGCTACGCGTGGCCTAGGGAGGACCTGGTAGGGTGGCTCCATCACTGGAACCTCTGGGTGCCAGGACTGCACACAGGTCCCTGGCGAGGACACTCACAGTTAGCAAGGGGCAGTGCCAAGTGGGGACTCAGTCTCCCCGTTCCTACTGTGGCTTTTCACCTCCCATCAGCTTAAAGAGGTGCCAGGGCCCAGGCCTCCCTTGTTTCCCGCTGCCATTTCTGTGTCTCTCGCCACACCCTCCAGCCCCTGTGCCCTGCAGTCCTCCCCCTTATCCCGCCGGCCGCACCTCCCTTCCTCTGCCCTTCGACATCCTGCCCGTCCTCCTTATCCCCGTGGCCTGCCGTTTCCGTGGTCTATTTTTGCTGGCCTCTGTCTTTGTTTCTCCCTCCCGCTTTCCTCCAGCGCCCTCACTTCCCTCCCCGCCTGGCCTTTGTCCCCAGACGCACGGGGCAGCCTGCAAAGCCCGGCCGCTGGTGACCCCGCTGTTGCCGGGGCCCACAGGAAGGGGCTTGAGCATCTCTGCTAACAGTGGTGCCGGGCGGAGGTGACCACAGTGAGGATATAAAGGCTGGCCTCAAAGCCAGCTGTTGAGTAGTCACCCCTGAACGTGACTCCAGTCGATGAATGAAGTTACTTTATGATCAAAAAAAAAAAAAATTGAAAACAAACCTCCCAAGGCCAGTGGCAGTGAGGGGAGGACACCCCCAGGGATGCATCCCAGATGGGTCCAACTCCCAGACAGACAGAACCGCTTCGGGGACATCGGAAGCCAACACTCTCCTCACCCCCTCACCTCTCTCGGGCACTTTTTCCAATCACTCAATCATCATGGGAGAGCACAGCCGGGTGGGGCCTGCCGGCCGGGATACCCACTGAGCACCGCCGGGCAGAGAAGAGCAGGAAGCACCCTGCACCCAGAAAGAGGGATGTGGACCCCAAAAACACGCAGCCACTCGGGAGCCGATCACGTCGCCACTGACCAGGGCTGGGAGGCAGCGGGGGAGAGGAGGAGGAGGGGCGGCTGCTCGGCTGCCTCTGACGACCCAGGAACAGGTGAGCAGAGGGCCAGGTCGCCCTGGGGAGCCAGAGGCGGAACATGGGAATGGGAGTGGTTCCGTGTTCGGGACCAGAGTGCAGCCAGGAGAGCCCCTCCTCCAGCTGCGGTGCGTGCCGGGGGGCTGCTGTCCCCTGCTCGGTTCAGGCACTAGAATCCTAAGTCGAGGTTTTCTCTTTTTCTTTTAAATTCTCTTCAGTGTTCTGTGGGTACTGTTTTTGCAATTTAGTAAAGAAAAATCAGAATCTCGCATATGGACTTTGGAGTGGCGAGGGACTTTCCTGTGTGTAATCTTGCTTGATCCTCATAAAATCTCTGGCGGGGAGGCAGGGCAGGGAGCTTTACTGGCTCCATTTTTTTTTTTTTTTTAAACAAGATGAAAACTAGGAATCAGAAAGGATGGGACTTTCTTGGAGTCACGTCAACCGAGCAGTGGCAGCGCAGTGACTCCAGCCAGGCCCTCTGGCAGGCAAACCCATGCGAGGTGCCTATGCAGCCAGCACCAGCCACCAGAACTCCAACCCTGGCGCACCAGCCCCAGGACTGCCAGCCAGGAGCCCTCACGAAGACAGCACGGCAGGGCAAAGCCCAGGCCCAACGACATGGTCCACACGTGGCAGAACAGGGACCTACAAAGGAAACCCCACACTGGCCTCTCAGCTGGGCCCAGCAGCCATCAGGGCCAGCACTGCAATCACAAGAGCCAAGGCCGCTGCCACCCAGGGGCCACCAGCTCTAATCCTACTTCCTCTACTTCCTGGCTGTCTGTCAAAGCCCTCAGTAAAACAGGAATTATAACAGGACTGCCTCCACGGCTGCTCACTCCAGGGCCCACAGTGAGCGCCACTGCGCCACCACGCTCTCCTCAGCCTCTGCACGCCTCCCCACCTGGAGTGTTCCGCCCAGATACCACGGTGGCTCAAGTCTCAGCCCAAGCATTCCCAGGTGGAAGCCTGGTCACATGGTGAACATGCCCCTCCTGCCCTGGGTCCTTCATGGCCCTGATCCACACCTGATGAGCCAAGTATCTACATGAAGGACTGTTAGTTCAGGCCCCTGGGCTGGGCATGCCCCACCACAAAACAGGCACGCTGCTGGCTGTGAGGCTGTACTTCCAGCACACAGCAGGGGCTCAACAAGGCAACCGATTACTGGATGTGCAGTGGTAGTGACCTTGCCAGAAGCAGCAGGAACGCTGGGCCAAACTTAACCAATGACCCACACTAACTTTCACAGCCTCCAACAGGCATCCGTCCCCAGAACACCACGCCTCCAGCCCAGGCCACAGTACACACAGGCCCACACCCCGAACAGTCCAAACGCTGGCACTGAGAAGGCACCAAGAATACTGCAGCCTGAAACCCAAAGAACTGTCCTGCAGCAGCAGGACTGCAGATGTCGGCCCAGCCATTGGATCCTGGCACTCTGCAAGAGGACAAGGCCAACCTCCTAGTACCAGAAGGCTGGGGAAGTTCCTGCCCCTTGCCCTGTGCCACCTCCTGCCAGAGCTGGCCCTGGCCAGTAGATCCTATGTCAGGCTCTTCACTCAGGTGGCCACTACCTCTCCCTACCTGGAGCAAGGCCTTCCCACAAAACAGCAAGAGGAGCCTCGTAAATCCAGAAGGCCACCTCAGGGTCGGGGCTGGGGGCACAGTGGCTCATGGGTCTATGCTGGGTCCTTTACTCTGCAAATGAAACAGTCCCAAAGGCTTGAGACCTCTGCACACGCTGGCACTTTTAAAATGAGGACTCACAAACGAGATCTTTAGCGCTGGTCTCTCATCCAAGCCCCTGAATCCAAGGGATGTACCTGATTATGGGGAGCAGGCAGAGCCAGAGTACTGCAGGCCTGGAGGCCAGTTCTGGGTAGGAAGGGCCCCCTGCTGGGGACCCCCCACCGCCGCCGCCTTCACCAGGCCATCTCTAGTCCCTCCCCAGTGGCTCACATAGATGTCACCTTGCCTGACCCTTCAAAGTCAGCTCCCAGAGCCCATCAGCCTCAGTAGGGCCATGATGCATGGTGACACGGCTGGGACGGGAGGCCCAGAGCCCTTGGACCCGGTGGGCCTTTCTCAAGGCTGCCTCTTCCAGTTTGAGAGTATGGCAGGACAGAGCAGAGGCTCAAGGGTTGGAAAATTGATGAATTATCAAAGAATGAATGAACAGAATGAATGAAAGCAAAAAGAGAATGGAACGGGAAGAGTCAAAGAACAAAACCCGCGTGGAGCTCGCAAGGCCCGCAAGGCGGCTGCGCTCTCCTGATGCTGATCCAGGCCAGCAGCCAAGTGTCAATGACAGCAGCGTGCCTCTGATTTCACAGTCACAATCTCCAGGCCACACTGGTGACTCTTCTCTCCCCATCCTCAGGTCACAGAGCCAGAGCCACAGACCAAGAGTCAGGATTGGGGTGAGAGCCCCCAGATAGAGTGGAGTGCGAAGGCTCCAGGCCCCAGTGCCCCACGTGCAGCCACCTGGGCAGAAGGAAAGCAAGGGAGCTGATAACTGCTGGGAGGGCCACCAAAAAGGAGCCCTACTAGCACATCATCCTCACAGCCGTCCCAGGAGACTGGCATCTGCCCACTGCTCCAAGAGAAGCAGACACAGAGGAGGCCACAGTCAACGCCTATGGGTAGATGGGGGACCAACATGGTAACAGCACTCTGCACTGCGCCCTGCTCTCTGCACTTTGCACGTACGACCTCGTTTAGTCCTCTGACACCCCGTGAGGTGGTCACTATCATCTCCAGATTAAGACTGGGAAACTGACGGGGACTCTCAGTCAGGGACCCAAGGTTACACCGCTAAGATGCGAGAAGAGGAATTTAAACCCATGCAGACTGTCCAGAATCTGAGCTCTTAACCACTATGGTCACTACCTCTCAGCTTTCGTGTACAAAGCCCACGGAGCCACTAACAACAAAAGTAATGCACCCACCTTTAGTATGCCCAGGTCATACAGCCAATCAAAAGCAACAGCATTCCCCTTAGCTTAGTCCACAAAGGTCATATGACCAATAAAAATAACAGGGTGTCTCAATGACACTCCAGAACTATGAAGAACAGGAGGCAAAAGCAATGATTCAGTGCAAGAAGGGTCATCAGGCTGTCCAGTGCTCAGTCTGCAGGGCCTACAGGTCTTCTGCTTGGTCTCCATGTCCACGGAGTGGCTCAGGGACAAGGTGGGGGCCAAGACCCCAAGGCTCCGCAGCTCAGGAGCCCTCTCTGTGCTGAGCACGGACCTGCAGCGATGCCCCTGGTGCTTGGAAACAGCACGCTGATGCTCGGGGAGGGTTAAGGGACTGCCCATTGTCACACCAGGGCCCTCAGCTAGGAAGTGGCATTTGAACTCGGCCACACTCCGATCCAAGCTCCAGACCTGGCGCTCTGGCTCTGCCTTCCTTTGCCTTCAGAGGGAGGAGCTGCCCAGAAGCCCAGCAGGACAAGCTGCCCAGGCTGCCCACTCCCGCCAAGTCGGCCCCTCAGGCCACCACAGGCCCAGGAACCCCATCACTTCAAAGTGATTCACCCTCCAGGGCTGTGTGGTCTGGTCTGAGGCCTTGGGCAGTGGAGGAGTCGGGCCTTGCTCACCCCTGACCACCCAGGTCTGAACCGGGCTCCCCAAGACCTCAGGAATCCAGGTGCCAGCTCACGCCACCACCCAGCTGGCACCACCTCCCCCAGCAGGACGTTGAACTACCTTCATTTCTCAGGAAGTTGAGTGATGCCCCCAGACAGCACAGAGAGGGCAGGAGAGATGGGGGTGCTCAAACCAGCCCACTGCCCCCTCACTCCGCAGCCAGGCTCACCTCTGTTCCCAGCAGGACCCAAGCTAGCCTTCAGGACCCCTCCCCCACGGCCCTGGACCAGCAGGACTGGTGTCCAGGAGTGTGGTCATGCCAGCTGCCCCCACCCAGTGTCCCACGCTCCTTCTAGAGCACCTCCCGTGTCCTGCTCAATGCGCGACACGGTTATCTCCTGCCCAGCGCCTTTCAAACCCAGGAGGCCAGGGAATGCTGGAATGTACGATGCCTGAGGTCAGAGCCCCGGCTTGACTTGAGTTGGGTTGAGACGAGGGGAAAATGGCCAAGAACAACTCGCTCATTGACTTCATTTCCAGCCTTGGCGGCTGCCGGGACACAACTTCCAAACCAAGCTGGCTTTGGCCAGGACATCTGCAGCAGCGCCAGCCACAAGGCACATCTGGATTCACTTAGGGAGTTAAGAGCCATAAAGTTCTCTTAAGAAATTAGTTCCTCAGGAGCCCAGGTCTCTCTGGGGACTGGGCGAGAGGCCCACCCCTCAAGCCTCACCCCCTGAGCTAAGGACACCCACAAACTGCCTGCCTGGGAAGGGAAGGACTCTTGAGTTTTGCTTGGAAGGCCGCGCCTGCGCTGAGTACAAACTCTTGCACCCTGCAGGGAGCACTTCCTGGCCGCGTGGCCCCAGGGAGGCCTCTCGCCTTCGCTCCAATGAGCGCCTGAAGTGCAATGTCCTGGTCTGCCGCTGTGCCTCAGCCCACGTGAGGTGACAATGGCTGGCCTCGGCTTCCTCATCTGACAAGAGGGGCTGCCCTAGGGTAGCTGGCAGGACGTGGTGGCCCTGGAGCAACGTGTGCTTGCTCTATCTTTTAACTAGCCTTTTACTGACATTCAGTAATCACATACGCGCACACACGTGGGCCATGTGGTGCCTAGACACATGCATTCGTCATGTGAGGCATACATCACCAGCACATCTGTCACCTTTTTTTAAAAAAATATTTATTTATTTATTTTAGTTTTTGGCGGACACAACATCTTTGTATGTGGTGCTGAGGATCGAACCCGGGCCGCACGAGTGCCAGGCAAGCGCGCTACCGCTTGAGCCACATCCCCAGCCCACATCTGTCACCTTAAGCGGGCATTGTTTCTTGGTGGTAACAGCATTCAAAGTCCAGCAGCTCAGGTCTCATAGCCAGGTCTGAGAGCCTGAATGTCCCAAAGGTCAACCTGTGGCCAAAACACCTCTTACCCTTCCTTGGAGCACTCTCATCTGAATGTGACAAACCAGCTCCTATGACCAAGGCGACAAGCGTGCAGTAAAGAACACAGTGTGATGACCTTGACTATAGCCTTCACAGGCCCCTCTCAGCCTGCCAGGCACAGCGCCAGGCTCTCATGCCTGGCCCCTCATCACTCTCAACCATCATCTATGCAAAGACTCAAAGCAAGATACTGAGTGAGTCTCTGGAGGAAGTGGCAAGATCCAGGTGAGTACCAGGGGTCCCATCCCCATCAATCCCAGTTCTGTCACTCATGAACAACACGACCTCTAGAACTGTCTCTTGCCTCGACTTCCCCACCTGAATCTGGGGTTGAAAGAGGACCTACTTCACCAAGCTGCTGTTGTGTGAAATGGTACCCACCTAATTCAACAACACCCCAAATTCCCAAAGAAGTCTCTGGCATATTAGAAGTGTTCAGTGAGCCTTAGCCCTTACCACCTGCACTGGCCAGCTCCAAACAGAGCTAAACGAGCAGGTGCCCAGAGAGCCCAGAAGGGTAACAGGAGGCTGCGGTTAGAAATCGCCTCCAGTGTTCTAAACCGAGTTTCACCCAGGCCTCCCCCTCACAATCCCCTGGGCAGTGTGGACAGAATGTGACTGCATTCCCCTGGACAAGGTTATTTGCAGGATCACCAGCTTTCTCCAGGAAGAGCTGTAGAGTAACTCAAAGACAACCAAAGGTAGAGCAGCTTGGATGGGGAGCTGGAGAAGACACCCACCCATTTCAAAGTCATCTGTGGTATTTCTTGACATGAGCTCACAAAAAGATGTATGCAGAATGTATTACAGTGGGAAAATTTAGAAATGTAAATGTCCATCAACAGGAAACTGGCTTAATGAATCCCAGCATGTATGTGCAACAGAATACTCTGCAGCTATACAAATAGATGATATCAGAACAAAAAACAAGATTCCCCATCTCAGGGTGGAACCAGTCCTCCGCATGCCTTACCTCCTTGGGTAAACTGCTGTACACACTAAGGTTGGGAATGCTACTCTAAACCCCCACAAAGCCAAAGCAGTGCTCCAGGGCGGCCAGAGGCAGGAGGGACTGCGGAGGGATGGGAAGGCAGAGGGATAAGGAGCCTAGGCCCAGGCAGGCTGAGCATCAGAAGGAGAGTAAATCCCACACTCGTGCCAGAAGGTGCCTGGCATCCCCAAGCCCCACGCAGAGCCTCCCAAGTGCTAAATCTGCCCAATTAACTTCTTGGTCTACAGAAGTCTGCTGGGTGGTTCTTAAGCCACCAGGTATGTGTGAGCAAACTGCAGTGCAGAGTCCGATTCGGTCACCCAACTATGCTACCCCAAAAGCCCATTCCTGCATCCAGTTCCCCATCCACATGGCCCATGGGAAGGGCGAGCCTGCCTGCATGTGGGGGCTATGGGCAACCACACACTCTTCTCCATTAGAGGCAGGATGGAGCTCAACTAGAGCATCCTTCAGGAGCCTCAGGGAGGTGAACTGCCATGGCAACTGCACACCCAAAGCCACCCAAGTCAGGGCTGTGGAGTGTCCCAAGGCTGCTGCACAGGCATGCTTGCTCCCCAGTCCCCCAGAAACCATCTCAGGCTGGCAAGTGAACTCCATCCAGCCACCATATCTGGGGGCCAAAACCAAAGTTGCCCGGAAGAATGGGGGTGCTGGCAGCGTCCAGCTGGAAAGGATGCCTCTGCCTGTGGGCCTCTGGGATGACCAGAAGTGCTGAGGGAAGAGGACGAAGTCACGTGGGGACCACTTCCCTCACATGCTGGAGAGGGGATCCCTTCATCCACCTCCAAATCTCACATCTCTCAGAAAACGTAGCACACAGCAGGAGGGTTCAACAAATACTCACTAATTCACTAACCGTGAAGTGGCCAGGTACAGAAGGGAACTAAACTGGGTGCAACTCTACTGCAGGGTGCAGTGCGAGTCAGGTTTAAGCAGCAGCACCTGGGCAGAGAGCTAGAGCACATGCTGCTCCTGTCCTTGTCCTTACATGCAGACTGCCATCAACTGCCTGCAGAGGCAAAGGGTAGACTGTGACGTTCTAGAGCAGTTTATAAACCACACGCCACATAAACAGAAAAGTCACGGCAACCAGCAGTGATGAAAGCTGCAGGGGACACAAGTAGTCCCCAGATTGGACTGTGGCCAGGCTGCTGCTCGGTGTGGCAGGTCTTGATGGGCCCAGCCAGTCCCCACCAAACAGAGGGCAGCAGGGCAGCAGACAGCTTGTGGGGTGGTCGCTTTCCTGGGTGCCTGCTCCAACACTGGGCCAGAGCCAAAGGTCCTGGGGGCCCCTGCCAGCTGGCCACACTGGCCTCATCCCCTACAACCTTTCTCAAGGTCCCTCTGCTCCGATCACATTCGCCTCCTGCATTCCCAGGAAAGGCCTACCCCAGGGACTCTGCAAATCACAGCTCAGTCCCACGTCTTCCCAGGCCTCTGCTCACACGTCGCTTCCTCATCAGACCTTCCCCGGGCCCCCCTTCAAGGTACTGCCACACGACACTGCACCCGCCCAGCTGCTCTGACACTGCATCTCTCATCTTGCTGCACGTTCACCCAGGGCATTTGTCAACACTGACCAAAGTCCACACTCCCTGTCCCTTCTCTTTGCCCAGTGGAATGGGCTTCAAGAGGGCCAGGACCTTGTCGGCCTTGCTCTTTGCCTAGAGCAGCGCCTGGCACACAGTGGACGCTCCACCTGCCCCTGCTGCAGGAGCAGCAGACGAGCCCACTCTGCACTGATGTGGCCACAGTTGGCTCAGCTGGTCCTCAAGTTTCCCCACGAGACAGTCACCAGCTCACTGCCATTCTGCAGTTGAGAGGAGGCTCAGCTTAGAACCCAAGGAGTCAGACTTCAATCCAGCCCCCGACTCTTCAGCCGGGCTCACCTCCCGCAGCGGTGTGAAGACACTCTGTCCTCCAGGCCAAAGGCCACAGGGAAAGGCCAGTGGGCAGAGGGGAGCTTCTCCACCACGCTCCAGCCTCCAGGTACACCTGCCTCACGCTCAGGTGGGAGCACAGAGGTCCTTTCTGGATGCCACTTAGCAGGTGACCAGCTCCCAGCCAGTCCAGTGGCACACAAGCCTCCCCAAGCCCACCTGTCCTGCCGAGCCCCCGCCCAGACACCCTCACTCCAGCTCAGATACCGCAGCCCTCCACCAGGCCTGCTCACTCGTCACACTACCCCTCAGTGGTACCCTCCTGCTGTCACAGGCACAATAATGGCCCCCAGAGATACCCTCATCCTAATCCCTCCACTCTGTGAATAAGTGGCCTGAGGTGGCAAAAGGGACTGTGCAGAGATGCTTCGACTAGGGACCCTTGGTCAGGAGACAATCCTGGGTGGCCCAAGGTCATCACAGAGTCCTCCCAGAAGGAAAATAGGAGGGTCAGAGTCAGAGGGGACGTGATGATAGAGACAGTGGCTGTAGTGACACTGCCAGGAGCAAGGGGCAGTCTCCAGGCATGACCGGCAAGGAAGGCGGGTCTCCCTGGAGCCTCTGGGAGGAGCAGCACCTGATGCCAGCCCGAGACCCATGGGGCTCCTGATCTCTGGCACTTGCAGGGTGACGACCCTGCTCTGTCGCGAGCCACCAAGCTCATGATCGTGGATCATGGTGACCACAGGGGACCAATGCACTGTGAGCCTGGCCGGCACATGCCTCAATAGAGGCTCTGGGCTTCCCCTTTCACAATCATCCATCAGTCAGGTTCTGCTTCGGCCTCCCGCCTCCCCCAGCAGCCCTGCACTCCCCGGGCAGCACAGCAGAGGTCCACCCTGCGTGGCCCCCAGGGGCGCTGGAGACAGGGTCTGCTGCACTCAAGGAAGCAGGACGCCCCTATCCACATCCGCTGCAGGATGGCCAGTCTGTGGCGAATGGAGCCTGGTCCACTGCACGTCCCCGCAGTCCCCAGAGTCCCAGCCATCCAGGTCCTCGGGCAGCACCAGAAAACTCACACAGAGACATGGGGAGAAAGACGGTGAGGCAGCGCCCCGAAGTGTGCGCTTCCAGCTCAACCCCAATGGCCCAGACTCTCCAAACTGACCACTGCCAAGGCCTGGCCACAAAAACGCCGCATCCAGCTCCAGATCTGGCCCTCGGGCCGACGCCACTCTGACCAACCCTCCCTGTCCCCCACCTCAGGGGAGCCCCCACATGACAGCAGAGGAGGCCCATCTTCCTGCAGAAACGCCCAGAGAAACAGGTCACTACTATAGTCCCTCTGCCTGGGCTACTACAGAGGTCAAAGGACAACAGGTGCCCCTTTCAAATCACATACAGAAGAACCAACGGAGGGAGGCTGGGGAAGCAGGATGGATCAGGGCTCTAGACGGAAAGACTCCAAGCTCTGTGAACCTGGGTAAGTGGCTTAACCTCTCTGAACCTGTCTCCCACCTCTCAATGAAGACGGCGTCACCTCCCCCAAGGGACTGCCAAGGCACAGTGGAATACTGCATGCCAGGCACTGCCACACTGCCCAGGCTTCCTGCAAACCAAGGCAGGCAGCTCTGGGTGGGGCCTGGGAGCACAAGGAGGGCCCAGGGAATTCCCTCCCATGGGCAGGGAGGCAGCACAGCACACAGGAGGCACCCAGGAAACCCAAGTTTCTGCATCGCTCCATCCACTGGCAAGGACCCCCCTCAACCTTCACTGAACTCCTGCAGAGGCCTTGTACGTGCAAATTCACGGGTTTCAAAGCATCTGCTGGCTGCCAGGAACTGGGGGCAGGGAAATGGGTATGGGGTTTCCTTCTGAGGTGACAGGAATGCTCTGGAACTAGGTGGAGGTGGTGGTTGCATAACATTGTGAACGTACTGAATGTCACAGAATCGTTCATTTTAAAACAAGTGTTTGGGCTGGGGATACAGCTCAGTGGTAGAGCGCTTGTCTAATACTCATAAGGCCTTGGGTTCAATCTCCCAAATCAAAAAAAAAATCTCCATGTGTGTGCATGTGCGTATGCGTACGTGTGTGTAGAGCAGAAGTTCTTGTTACGTGAGTCTCATCTCAATTTTTTAAAGGCAAAAAAAATCATGATCTAGACACAAAGGGTAACTCCGGTAGGATTCCACTTACAGAGGTCCCCAGAGCAGTCACATTTCTGGTGACAGAGAGCAGAATGCAGCTGCCATGGGCTGGGGAGGGTTGAAGGTGCGGGCTTCAGGTAGAGAGGGGAATATTCTGGAATGGAGGAGTGCTGGGTGCACAACACCGAAGGTGCCTGGGGCACAGAGCACAGCACAGGGGAGGGGTCCCTTAGCACGAGGAGCTGCACCAAGGCTCGGCAAGGTGGCGCCCTGTGCCCAGTGTCTGGCCAGCGCAGGAGCTGCCCCCCTGGCCACAGTGCGGCCACCTCGCTCCTGCAGAAGCCAGCGACTTCCCAGTTATTCCAGGACAGCAACTTCGGGTAACCGGACGCCCCCTTGACAAGCAGGCCGGGACCAGGCCAGACTAAGTAAAGAGACCCGCGGCCTCCCCCCAGGAAAAACCCTATCCGGTCAAAGGCAGAACTAAGGGCCTCACGACTTTCACTTCCCGCCCTCCACCTCCCCAGCCCCTCCTGGGGTCCAGCAGAGCCCCAGCCTGGGGTGGCAGGGCAGCCCTTCACCCTGCTGTGGGTGGGGCCCATCTCCACTGGACCCTGGTAAACAAGAAGGGCTGCATGGTCCCAGCAAGCGGTGGCAGCAGTGGCTGGGAAAGGCCCTGACAGGGGCACATGGGGGAAGCCCTGGTCCCCTGCCCAGGGCCTCTGTCCTAGGCACAGTCCCAGGGCACCACACACACAGAATGTGAGGGTTCCCTGGGCTGCTCTGCACCTGGCCCCAGGACGCCCACTCCTCACGCCGCCCCATCAAAGCCCTGGGTTCCTC
Source organism: Ictidomys tridecemlineatus (assembly GCF_052094955.1). Lineage (NCBI taxonomy): Eukaryota > Metazoa > Chordata > Mammalia > Rodentia > Sciuridae > Ictidomys > Ictidomys tridecemlineatus. The sequence continues at coordinate 55,308,024 of NC_135491.1, read as the reverse complement.
CCACTGCAGCGCGTGAGCAGGTTCTGAAGCGCAACCTGTTCTAGGGGCATGTCCACACACGTGTCTCCCAGCCAGCCTGTGCCTTCTCGACAGCGGAACGAGCCTGTCCCTGGGACACCTGCAGGAGGGCGGGTAAGGCTGGTGTGGCCTACGTGGACATCCTACGTGATCCTCTGCTCCCTCCTCACTAATAAACTCCTGGCCTGCAGAGGGCTGCACTGCCCGCTGGCAAAGGTCTGCGTCTCCCAGGCTCTCTTGCAGCTGGGCTGCTGTATGACTCGCTTTGGTCAGTAAGACGAAAGCAGAAGTCTCTTTAAAAGGGTAGAAGTCTGTCCTCTCCCCTCTTCCCACCCCCACATCCACACTCCCAGTTCCTGCTCACTAGAATGTAAATGTAATGACAAATACCTACTTCCCACCAATTGAAATGTAGACTAAATGGCAGGAACTTGAGCAGCCACCTTGGACCACAAAGTAAGATAGTTAAATGGGGCAGCAGAAGACAGAAGAATCTTGGGTCCATGAAGCACAAAACACTACACTCATCCTAACATGACAGCCTGCATCCTGGATTTCTTTCATAGGAGAAAAAACATTTATTTGTGTTGAAGCTGCCAGGTTTTTTAAATCTCATATGAACCTGGACCTAAATGCAAGATAAATCAAGTCTAACTCCAGATGGTGAGCAAGCCCAGTTGCCTGCACAGGAGGCCAAGCACCTGGCATCCTGAGCAGGAAAGGAGGCAGCACAGGCTCTGGGCCCTGGTGATTTCCACAGCCCAAGTCAGGCCTTGACATCTGCCCCTCAAGAATTCCAGGGCGACATCTCAACTTTGATGTTTCCTCAAAGCCAATGGATAGTCCGGTGTCCAATGGATGGAGAGGTGTAGCCCCACCATTTATCAAGCACCTACTGTATGCCACCACAGCTGCTCAGCTTAACATCCTACACAAATCATCTTAGATTCACAAGAAAAAAGTAGCCCTGCCGTAGAGGAAGCCCCACAACCGTCACCAAGTCCCGGCTGAAACCCACCATGCCTGCCACCAGCCTGGGGTCCTTCCCATTCTCTTGACCGTCTCCTGAAGATTCCTGGGCTGGTCTTGGCTGACCCTGGGACGTGAAGACAAAAGCAAGGGAGAGCGGGAAAGGGTGGATGGAAAGAGGGAAGGGAGGAAGCCTCCCACCCCTGCACAGGAGGCGCCCGGGTTCTCTGCGGCACCGTCTCCAGCAGCAAAAACCCTCAGCAACCCAAAAGGCCACGAACAGAACCCATCAGCAGCCAGGAGACAACATGTGGGACAACAGAGTGGACGCCCAGAGCCATACGAGGCTCCCTGGTGGACCCCACACACAGGTGAGCAAAGCAGCCGAGGGCGCGCAGCAAGAAGCCAAGCAGGAAACCATCCTATGAAACCAGAACTGGGGCGACACCGGCCTATGAACACAGAGCGTCCCAAGACGAATCCACCCCGACGCCAGGGCCCGGAGAGGAATGGGGACAACGGGGTGGGGGGCACAGCAGGACCTGCGGGGGAACCATCTGGGACTGAGGGCCCCGTGCTGTCGGCTCACGTGCTTCTGTGGATGGCAGGAATAGGCCGCCATCCCCGAGCGTGGGGTGTGCTGGGGACACGGCTAGGCAGGGCCTCGCTCACCCGTCCAGAAGGACACGAGAGCCTGCAATTCACTGCTTTTCAAGCACGCCTCAACCAGGTGACTTTTTAATACACCCAAAAAGGAAAAAAGGGAGAGAGAAGACAAGTGGGGGGCATGGAGGGAGGGCCGAGGCCTCCGTGGGCACCTCCTCACCAGGACCGTGCTCCCTGGAAGCCAGAAGCACAGGTCACACCACTGTCCACGAAGCCCCAGGTCCCCTGTGAAGAGGGCGGTTCACCTCCACATGCTGAAGCATCCTTAGGTGAAATGACATCTCAAAGCTTCCAAAATAAGTCACCCCAAGCCTGGCCACTCCCCAGAACCATGCCGAGCCCACCAGTCGCTTATTTCTCCCGCCCTCCTGCCCCATGGCTAGAGACAGGGTGGCCAGGTTGGCTCACCTGGCACCAAGGGAGACAAGAGGCGGGAGGGGCAGGTGGAGGGAAAAGAGCCCCAAGAGGAGGTCACCACAGCACCCTGCGAGGCCCCTACCCAGGTGGGCTGTGGCTCCTCTGTCTCCCCATCACCCTTTGCCCACAGAAGTGTGACTAACACTGGACAGGAGTGAAGGATCACACAGAGGTGGGGTCCCCAACTGCCATGACCGAGTCACCTCTGGGACCCTCAGGCTGCACCTTCCACCAGAGGCCTGGTGTGAAAGCAGGGCAAGGCCCGCCCAAACCAGGGGTCCTTGCGAGCCCCGCTGAACGAGGGGAGCTGGTGGGGGGAGCAGGAGACAGGAAGGAGCTGGAGAGAGGAGAGATGGGAGGTAGTGACTCGCAGGAACAGCAGCTAGACTCCAGCCACCACCCTGCCCTCCCAGGCTCAGCACAGGCAGGAAATGAACCTAGCACAGAGGGCCAGGGGCTGGGGCGTGGAGAGCAGCTGCCAGCCCAAAGCCACAGCCCCCAGGCACAGCCAGACAAGCCCATTCAGGGCCTGCCCCCACTCCCCACTGAGGGATTGGATGGCCACAAAATGAAATATGGACTTTTCTTAAGAGAAATTCTCCCAATCTTTAAATGCAGACAACTTAGTGAGGTCACCCCACTGGAAAAAACAACCCACTGTGGGCAAAGTCAAGTGCGTGTGTCTGGCCGGTGGGACAGGCTCCCAACCTCCTCCTGCGAGCCCCTGCCCCTGAGGCAGGCTGGGGCCCACCAGCCCCATGTCCCCAGTGGCCACAGACCATCCCACGGCCCCACATCCCGCCCAACCTCTCAACAGGAAGCAAACCTGAGTCAACCCCCAGCAGCCCTCAGGCCACAAGGCTGAGGACTGCTACTATCACCCGCCACATCCAAGTCACCAGTTCTATTTCACAGGAAGGAAAAAGACCTACTTAGAAAGGAGAAGAAAGGGAAAAAAAACAAAGGCAAACTCAAAAACACCCGCTGTTGACTTGGGCAGTGGCTTGGGCAGCGGCTCCGCCAGTCACAAGGAAGACAGCCTGAAACCGTCCCAGACACGAAAATTACAGAGCAGCAGGCCGACACCCCTGCCCTCTCTGTGTCACTCACTCCTGAGGAATGCAATTACAGCCCCTCCCCCAGGACAAACAAGAAAGAAGACAGTGACACCACGCTGTCCCAGGAGACAGGGACTGGGTGCTTGCAGGCTGCGCATGCCACAGGGCGGCTGACGGCCCACCCACTGTACAATCAGGACACTGAGGGGACCAGAGAAGATGAAACCCACATAATCCAGCACCCTCTGAGGAGGGGCAGGGGGCTGTCCGCACACTCTCAGGTGAGCAGGTCAGCTGACCGCCCTCAAGCACTCACTGGGCAGCTGCTGAGTGGCCAAGGAGCAGCAGAGGTCCTGGACAGAGTGCAACCACCATGGCTGCCCTCCAGCCCCCACCGCTCGGCCCCTGGCCTCCCAGCGGGCTCCTGCGTGGACACCACCTCTGGAGAAGCCCAGATATGCAGATACGCTGCCCCGGCTCTCCCTTCATCTTCCACATCCATTACTGTCCAGCACGAGCCACCTCTGCAGGGACCGGGTGGTTCATGAGCCCATTTGTGTGCTGTCAGCCCCAGTGAACTCCCAGCTTCCTGAGAGCAGGGGCCGTGTCAAGAGGGCCTAGGACAGCGCAGGAGCTGGCCTCAGTGTGCTGTACTCAACTGGGGAGAACATGGGAGAGAGGGCCAATGCCCCAGGGCAGGCCAACCAAGCAACAAGGGGGTGGGGGAGCGGCCCAGGAGCGGCCGCAGCCTAGGCTTGTGCCCTGCATGACCTCCTGAATCCTGAGCTCACTCCCGTGGCTGCTGACCTCATCACATCAAGGAGACAACAAAGGGCTGGAGGTCACATGACCTGCCCAAAGTCAAACACCTACTAAGTATGAATGTGGCGAGAGAAGTGCCAAAGATAGCCCTGGAAGATGTACATGTATGTGTGGGTATATATGTATCACGGGTGCGAGCATAGGTTTGTGCATGCATGTCCATATGTATATGCCTGTGTACAAATGTGTGCTTCTTTGTGGATTGCTTATGCATGTGTGTGCACATACAGGCACCTGTACGTGTTACTACGTGTGTGTCTATCCCTACGGGTACCTGTACACATGCAGACCTGCGTGAGTATGTGCACAAGGCCACCAATCACAATGTTCCCTCTTCTGCCCCAAGTAAAGGTTTCTTTCTGTATTGACCTTAGAAGTCTTGGGGCTACTGAAAAAGACGACATCCAGAAGCTAGGAATTGTGTTTATTTAAAAACTAGTAGGTCAAACGCCAGGAAACCAATACTCCCATCATTTTTTACTTAAATCGCAATCTCTGTGGCTCCAGCAGGTATCATCCCAGGAGCTACCGTGCTATGGCCTTCCAGGGGGCAGGCTGAGCGGAAGGGGAGAGGTCAGGCCCACTTCTCCAGGCAGCCCATCAGTCACCTCAGTCCCAACTCAGCCTTATCTTCAACAAAAAAGCCTTGTGAGATCAAGGTTATGTCTCACTGACCTGGCCTTCCTGAGCAAACGCCATGGCTCACAGGACATTAGCAAACACCATGCTAATGCCTGGAGCCCCAGCCACCAGAGCTGGCATCCTGCATGTGTGAGCAAGCTTCACGTTCAAGCTACTCAGTGAGGCACCTCTAGAACCCGCAGGGCCCTCCCAGACCTGGAGGGGCCCTGGTCTCACACACAGAAGCAGAGTGGAGTCCAGAGGCAATTTGTTCATCTAATATTCTCAACGTCAAATTCTCTTTAAACTGACACTGTCAGAAGTTGCATCTGATCAGTCTTTAGGCTGCAGAGGAAGTGGTTTGTCCTTCCTTGCTAACGATTTCTGCAAAAGATAATACACAGCGGTGAGGCCAGGGCTCCTGACAGGGGCCTGAGGAAATGTAAGTGTTAACCCAGCCTGCTCTGCTCGTACCTGCTGATGGCTGTTAGACTCCACACAAGGTCAAGGTGCCACTAACAGGCAGCAGGAGTCCCCAAAGCACTGTCCCTTCCCCCACCCCAAAGGCTGTCAGCAAATTTTATTCCAACAGGAAAACTGACCAAAGGCTCCTACACCCCCAAAGCAGCCCCGGAGCTGAAAGCTATTATCCCATTTTCCAGGTGAGGTAACTAGGCAACCAGAATGCAACTAATGTGCTCAATTTAACTCCAGTAACTTGCCCCATGTCATCCATGGCTACAAACTGGTAGAGCCTGAACTTAGGAATGTCGGACTCCAGAGCTTGACAGCACCTGCCCTGGGAAGCCCCATCCAGCCCCTCCCTGCCCTGGGTGGAGCCAGGCCCTCCTCTGGAATCTGGGAAACAGCAGTTCACATCCTGGTGGTACGGGAAGTAAGAAGAGCCTACTCCCGCCCCGCACGCGCACGCTTTCTCTGTGCCTGACGCAGTGTGCTCATGACTGGCGGAGAGCCCCTGGGCTCAATACCACCATTCAGCCCATTGTGCTGGTGCACAACAATAGCTCAGAGGTAAACTTACTTGCCCAAGGTCACACTGCAGACCAGCAGCAAAACCCAAGGTGGAACTCACAACTCGCTGCTCTGACCACTGGCCAGTGTTTCTAGGGTCAGGCGGCTCTCTCCACCATCCTGAGTCTAGATACCGCCAGTCTGGGGGACCTCAGGGCCAGCCTCTCTGGGTTTCTCTACCATCACCCCAGCGGAGGCAAAGAGGCCGCTCCCTGTTGGCAATGCTCTGAGCTCACCTAGTCTCCTGCTGGCCTTTCCCGATCCTCAGCCTGAGTAGGCCCCACACCCCGGCAAAGACCTCTGCCCTTCCCAGGCTGAGAAGGAAGAATGGTTCAGGCAGTGCTGCTGGGATTCGCCTTCCATACTGACGTCTGCAACCCAAGTCTCCAGGCCAGCCTGCAGGACGGTGTCCCAGGCCCACCAGCCAGGGATCACTGCCCTCCCCTGGGCGCACCAGGCCTGCGACACCTGCAGGGCCTGGCCTGGAACTCCTAGCTGCTTCCTCTGCCGGCCAGGCAGCCTGCTCAGGGCACTTCCCAAGAGCACCCAACAAGAGGCACCCTTGTGTGTGTTGGGACCACATGGGGCACTGACACAGATGGCGCCCCTCTCTCCTCCCAGCTGCTGCCCTGCATGCCCAGCCCTCAGCATGACACTGGGTGCCCAGGAGATCCCCTAGTTAGGAAGACCCCACGCACTTGGGAGGACAAAGTGCAAGCAGGCACCTGTCCCAGGCCTCAGGAGCTGTTCCTCACTTCGCTCCTCTCACTTGGTACAGGAGGTTCCATCCTCGAACGCCACGTGCCCACAAGGAAACGGAGGACCACACAGTTGAAGCAACTGCCCAGGGTTACGCGGATGGAAGTGGCGGGCTGGGACTTGGGCTGCAGACCCACTGCTGGAGCCTGAGAGGGCGGCTTGTTTCATCAGAGACCAGAGCCAAGCTGCACCGGGAAGGGTGCGTGCCCACCCCCACCCCCTGCCCAGTGAGCCTGGCTCATCAGCTCAGGCACGAGGGCCACAAAGGCCATGCCAACTGGGTGTTTCACATTCTGTTCCCCTGGACCAGAGGTCCCCATTAGAGAAGCGGGAGCGAAAGGGAGGGGCCAGCAAAGTAGACACCAACTCCCTCTGCAGACCTGAACTGGTGCACGTGGCATTTTTGAGGGTGGGGTGTTCAGATCCTCCCAATTTCTCCTGGTGGGCAGATGTGAGGAGGCAAAGGAGATCGCCCTTGCTGGGGAACGAGGTACCCTATCAGGGACACTCTGTGCTAAGTGCTCACCCTGGACATGTCACTTCATCCTTCCTCCCCAACACAGCAGGGTAACGTCCAGCACCTTATTTGGAACCAATCAGTGACAGGGGGCCTCAGGTCCCATGGTGAGATCAGGTGGTCTGCGGCATCACCATGCCCTCCAGCAGCAAACAAAACCCACCCAGTGAACACAGAAGATGCCCTGTCCCTGCGGCTGATCCTGCCCTGATGGGAAGGGCCAGCTTCAGAGGGCAGTTTAGGGGTTTCTGTTGGCTTCTTTTCCTATATGTTCTTCTGCGCATCTCGATCATCTCCCCAAAAGAATCAGTGCAAAATGAGGCCAGGAAAGAGGAAGAAGTCTGTGTGGCCACATGCCTCCTGGGGCTGGCTGCAGAAACCCAACTTTGGCTTCCAAACTGGAAGGAACAACAGGCTCTTTCAAGTGAGGCCCTTTTGTTCCTCATTCCCAGGGAGAAACAGAGATGGGACACGGGAGGGGGTGGCTGAACAAATTCGGTTGAGCCAAAGTGTCTCAGGGAAATGTACCCTGCTAAGTCCACCACCCTAACTAACCACCTCCAGCGAGGGCGACCCCTGATCAACTGGATGGGGTCCACTGGGGAATTTTAAAACATATTTAAAATGTAGCTTCAGATTCATCATTCAGTGGTGGCCCGTTCATGAGAACAACAGTAACAGCAGCAGTCACCTCGACCGTCACGTCTCATGTCTCACAAGACCCTGGAAAGCAGACACCATCCTCCCTCAACATCCACACAAGGAAACTGAGGCCCCAAGCTTAGGATCACTACCAGGATCATTGTGGAAGTGTTAAGCACAGGACCTGCAGATCACCAGCTTCCACCTATCCAAGAAAGTGAACTGGATCAACTTCTTAACAGAGAAAGAAAAAAATGCAGAAGAGAAAAAGAAAACTAATAGGCTTCTCTTCATAACACTTACTACTTGCCTCTTTGTACCAGGGTCCCCTGCAGTGAATGGAGGGTGCCTTGTTTCTTCTTCCCATAGCCCAGGCCCCAGCAAAGACCCTGACATGCAGGAGACCATCAGCAAATGCCTGAGGAGTGAGGGAATTCCCACAGCCTGCTGTCTAAACCCCCTCCCAGATGACAGGACAACTCATGGTCAGTTACCCCACCCATCCCCTCCACCAGGAGGCCTGATAAGGCAGCAGATGAATAAGCCTGGCCAGAGAGGACCAAGTTCAAGGTCCCTTGCTTGTTAAGTTCTTGCATTCACTCATTGGATCATTTCTTCATTCCTTCAACATATTCACAATCAGGCACTGTGCTAGGCAGCCTCCCTGGGGCTTCAACAGTCCATTTAGGAGGCACATGAAAGGGACACAAAACACAGGCTGGAGCAATCCCAGGAAACACCAAGGACAACCCCTGGAGATGGTTAGGAGGCCAGCTTGGTCACAAAAACTGAGTGGGGTCCCCTCCCCTGCCCAGGGCCTTCCTGTGGAGTTTTCATATTTCTGAACAAAGATCATCACCCACCATCAGAGATGCTCACACAGCAGGATCGTGTACAGATGGAAAAACCAGCATATGCAAACGAGCAAAATGTTCTCCACCACCTCTGGGTGTTGGCATTCCAGGTGAACTTCATTTCCATCTTCTGTTTACGTGAGTTGTCTAATCATTCTATAATCAGCCTGAGTTCTTTACATAATGGGAAGGAGCATCTCTAAAAACTTAACACCTTTAGGTTCATATCCCAAAAAAATGACAGGTGGGGACTACAGGAAGCTGCAGCAGCCACAACGGACAGGTGAATCTGGAAACAACTGCAGGGTCCACAGGAGGAAGAACAGGCACAGAGATGCGGCAGCACACGCTAGAATGCCCCCTCCCCCACTCAAGATAGAAGAGATGTGACACCTACACACATAGGTGGAAGCTGGAAACACGGTGCTGTCACAAGCCAGTCCCAGGGCGGACGGATGCCACATGACTCCACACACACAGGCACCCAGAAATCACCAAGCTCAGACACACAGAACAAAGACGACCGTGAGAGCGGGTGGGGGTGGCAGGTGTTCACTGGCTCAGTAGTGATGAGAAGTCTGGGCCACGCTGCACTGTGAACGTACTAATGCCCCTGAATGGTCACTTCCAAATGGCTATAGGGAGTATAGTTTAGCTCAGAAAAAAAAATTACTAACAACTCAGAACTTCAAATGCCAAAATGAATGAATGCATGACACCCTCCCAGATCTCTCCTGACCAAGCTTGCCTGGCCATGGCATGTGTGGGGACACAAGAAGCTGCGCTGAGGTAGGGACGGCGCCTGCAGGAGTGGCGCATCTCTGGCTGTAAAATGAAAGCATCAGCCCAGATGTTCTCGATGGCCCCCTAGAGCAGACGGGGGCCTGACCAGATCTGATCTTCCTCCTTGGGTCTGAGAGCTAAGTCTAGCAGGATGCTGGCAGAAGCCCCCTCGTGGCCCATCCCTCCTTGCTCGCGGCCCACCCCCTCCTCAAGCCCAGCCTTCCCTCACCATGCCCGCTCCCTCCCCTCAGAGCCTGGTCCTCTTGCCTGGACAGTGAGACTGCTGTCGAAGCTGCCTTCTCTGTACCCCTCCTTCCTGCCCACACGGGCAAGGGCTCCCCCACCCCAGGTCAGAGAGGTGATGTGGACAGAACTCTAGCTTCATACCAGAGCTGGCTGCCCAGAAGAAGCCATCCGTCCCCGCCAGCTGACTCAGGGGGCCGGCACAGTCCTGGCCACCCCCAGGCTGCAGGCAGGGCCTCTGGGCTGCAGAAGTGAGGAACTCTCCAAGGCCTTCCCTGTCCAAACAGCACCCTCTTCATTTTCCTTCAATGGATCCTTGCAAGGGGAAGGAACATGAAGGACACCCAGGGTGTCCCTGAGGTCCCAGGAGGTACAGTGGGGCCCCAGGAAAGGTACACAAGCTCAGTGGGCCTGGCCTGGGCTGGAATCACTGCTCATGATTTGCAGCCGTAGGACCCTGGAGACGCAGGATCTCTGGGAACCTGTCCCCTCTCCTGTACTAGGGGCACACCACCTTCCCAGGGAGTTGCTGCATCTCTACAAGAGGACTTAGCGGGGCTGGGGATGTGGCTCAGGCGGTAGCATGCTCGCCTGGCATTTGTGCGGCCCGGGTTCGATCCTCAGCACCACATACAAACAAAGATGTTGTGTCCGCCGATAACTGGAAAATAAATTTAAAAAAAAAAAAAAAAAGAGGACTTAGCGACGTATGCAAGACCCTGGCCCACAGTAGGGGCTCAAGGAATGGTGAATTCCACAATGTCACCTGGCCCTTCCCTTCCCTGGCAATCAGGACTGGCTGGGAGAGAGCTGCTGGAGTTGCCCTACAACACCCTCAGGGAGGAGAGGCCGCCAGGCGCACGACGCACTTTGAAAAAACCGAACCTGAGTATAAAAAACACAGCCACCATCCCACCAAACTGCCAAATGTGGTGGGAGTAATGAAGCAAACAAAAGGAAAAGTTCAACTACATTTCTGGCGTAAGAACATGCGAATACAAAATTCAGCAGCAAAGAAATGATCCCAGCAAAGCTGCCTGCCTACATCTGAAATGGCCCAGGAACTCTCTCTCCAGCCGGTTAAATAACATCTCACTCCAGGGCGTGGCTAAAGATTGGTGGGGCTAGTGAGGAGGAGGCCCAGGCAGGCAGAAAGCGGAGTCTGGGATCCTGCATCTCCACAACAAGGAAACCCTGGGCTTCTCTTCCCAGTACCTGGTTAGTCTCACCAAAGTGCTGGGGACCCACATCAGAACCACACACTCGGCCACCTCAGAGCACACTGGCGGGCTCCAGCTGGGCTCATCAGGCAGCCTCCCTAACAGACTCAGTAAAAATGCCAACAGCACAGGGACCCAGACTTCTGAGTTAAATTCAAGGCATTTAAATGCAAAATCTGCCAAGGCCTACCTGGGCACTTCCTGGGCATATTATTTATGCTTAGTGTTCTTTAACCCCTGACCAATAAGGATGCATGGTCGTTCTGATCCTCTGCTGTACATATCAGAGAGGTGAGGTGGCCCACACCGGCCCTGCGTTAGCCACCCCAAGTGCTGGGGTGGGGCTGAGCCCCACCTGCCTGACCCCAGCAGAAGGGCCCTCTCCGTGACACCCACATCTCCAGTGATGCGCTCTGCCTTATCAAGGAGGGAAGAACACTTCTAAACCTTTACGTAAACATTTTAGGGGCAAGAAGTGCCAACCTTGAAACTCCAGACTAGGACAAAGGAAGAAATATTTCACCATCCTCAAGAAGACTAAACACAGCTCGAGCAAGTTCAAACCTGCTTCCCCGCAGCGGAGCAGAGCTGGGAACAGAAGCCCAGGCTTCACACTTAAGAAACGTCTGTCGTCCACGTGTCCACTTCCTGCTACTGTGAAGCCCCGCACCCTGTCGTGGGTTTATAACTGGGGATGGGGAGCCCCAGGAATCCCTTGGAACACCTAAATTATACGTGCTACAAAATAGAGAGATGCCAAACTTTACGAGCCCAGCATCTTACCATTTTGCCAGGACTCATACCCTTTGGCAAATTTTCAAAAGGAGTTCCTCGCTCATAAAAGTCTAGGCCAGGGTCCCAGGACCCCCATTCACTAGGAAGAGTCTGTCACTTCGATCGCTGTGATGACATGAGGATGAGGATGACACCAGGAAAGAAAAGAGAAACAAAGCACTTCCCAAAGCCAGTCACGTGAGACAAACGGGCCCAACCGTGAGCGGAAAGCAGGAGAGGAGGTCAAAGACGGTGGTCAGTGTAGTCCCGGGCCTCTGAAAAGGGACAGGAAGAAAGGAAGTGCCCTTCCTGGGGGCAGCCAGGCTCTCTGGACACAGGGGCCTCCTCTGTGCAGCTGACAGCCACCTGGAGGCCCCAACAGTGGTTATGAGGCACTTGGGAAATGCCTGCTAAGTGTGTGACACACACACCAAGTCATTTCTTCCTCGCGAACCTGGGACACGGGCACTGCAGCCTCCACTCCCAGACAAGGCTCAAGGAAGTTACGTGACCTACCCAAAGTTACAACCACGAAGAGACAAAATCAGGATCTGAACCCCCAACCCCTGCACTGCTGTGCAAAACCCAGGTCCTGGCCACTCACCACCCCCTGTTCAAACATGGACTTTCAGCCCAAAGTCATCCTGTCATAGCAAGCATCCCGCGTGAAGAAGGCTCCACACCCCAGGGGCTCCCCTGGGTCTAGACCTTGGGTCCCTAGCACAGACAGTGGGAGAGGCTGGACTGCATCAGGCTGGCTGACAGGTCTCCCTGCACACCAACAGTGACTAGCGATGGCCGTCTCTGGGCTCACCGGGAAGACTGATTATGCTAGGACTGATAGCAATGTTGACCACAGGCCAGGCAAGGAAAAGGAGTACCATCCATGTCATGAATTGGCCCTCCCAGAACTAGATGACTCCCAGGTTCTGCTCCAACTCGGCTGGCTCTGACCCTAATTATATAAATGTGTAAAGAGGGTAGGGGGCAAATGGAAAACAGATTCATTTTCCAATATGAGCCACGACTGCTGCATTTGGCCAAACCAGAGCTGGCCGCCCAGCCAGTCCAGCACATTCTATGCCACACGGGAGAAGTGGAACACATCAGACCCGAGCCCTCAGGCCCAACAAGACACCTGACCCGAGCCAGAAGTTACGAAAGTATGGGTTTTGCAAACACCTCATTGGCGAGCCTGCAAGCTCACAGGGAACGCCAACAGGCAACCCTGGCCGGACCCCTTGCCCAACCAATCCCTTGGCAAGTTACTCCACCTCCCCACGCATGTTTCCTCCACTTGAGGAAGTCTTCACCGACGGCAGTGATCAAGCACAAAAGTGCATCAACGGTCCTCACAGCAAGCCCACTGTAGGAGACAAATACAGGGTCGCCGCCACCATCACCACCCCAACACACCACTGTTCTCAGAAGAGGGAATATTCAGACGAGTCCAGGGCAGGAGACCTCTGTCTTTTTCCCATGTCCAGCAGCATGCCATGGTGACCATGTGCTCTCACGGAAGAAGACCTGGAAACACTCCATCCTCCCCACGCTCCTGTGTCAGCCAGGGTCCTGGGAGGAAACAGATGGCTGACACAAAATGGTGGGATTTAGGAAATATAAACAAAAGGACTGCAGACTAAGGCGCGGGAGGAGTCCTGGGAAAGAGGCTTTTTCTACCTGGGTAACCTGCGGTCCCTGTCTGCCTTGTAATGGGGGCTTCCCAGGATACAGAACTCCCAGGGCAAAGCCTCCGGCAGTCAGAGGCAAGACAAGACAACTCGTCACCCTGCCTCAGTGTTCCTCCCACTAGTCACCTAACCTGGGTGCAGGGGTGACAGCATGGCAGCTGTGCTGCCCCCTACCCAAGAAGGAGAGCTGGAGAATGGGACCCCGCTGGCTCCCCCTTCCCTCATCTCCCTCCAGGCTCTCCGCCTCGCCCACCCAGAGCCAGGGGCCTGGGAGCTGGTCCTCAGGCACAGGAAAGAAGGGCAGGTGTGGTGTCCAGACAGAACAGCCAGATGGACCGGGGTCCACCCTGGACACAGCCTCTTAGGAAGCTCCACAGTGGGGCCTGGTGGGGACTCATGGTCCCCGTCCTCACTCAACAGACAGGAAAGGACCTTCCTCCCACCAGGAAGAGGGCACTAGGATGGGTGTTGCACACACCTACTGTGGCAGATGGTTTGGATCTCAGCATTCAAACACGGCTGGGCAGGGCCTGGAGGAAGAAGCCCCTGGTGGCAGCAGAGACGTGGTGACGGCTGACAAGGTAGCAGGGCTGAGACCACACAGCAAGCTGCCCCCAGAGAGGGCGGCCGCCCAGGCTCCGTCAAAAGCAGGGGCTCTGGGCACGGTGGACCCACCTGGGGGATCCTGGATGGGGTCCTGTGACAGACACACGTGTGCCCAGGGAGCGCTGCGAGCGGGTCTGTCGCATCGCTGTGCTCAGACCAAGGCCACCGCTCAGCTCCAGCACATGTGTCAGGGGCAATATCGTTTAGAAAATAAAAGCAACTTTCAATTCTGTTTTTAAATCATATTTTCCAAGATCAAAATCTTATTTTCCAAGCACTGCTGCTGAAAGCTGAGGTGAAACCACCAACAATATCTTAAGGCGCCCAACGGCGGGCTCCCTCCTCTCAAGCTGGGGACTTGGCAGCTGGGTTAGGACCTAGGCCACACTCCAAGACCTGGAGTTTCCGCATGCGGTCACACCCTACAGGAGCCTCCCAAGACTCCAAGGCCACCAAACAGGGCAGGGTCTCCTCGCAGCCTGGGTCCCCAATGTTCCCCTTCAAGCCACAGTGTTCACCAAAGGTCTGCTCAGCCGTCAGGGATGCCAGGACACATACTCCAAACCCTGCCTTCAAGCTCAAGATCCCACGGGAAGTCGGCGCAGGGTGAGCAACTATTAGGCAGCAGTTGATTGGTAGGGTGGGGATGGAGGTGGTGGCGGTGTGCGCATGTACTGAGCACTGGCTCCAGGTGCTTAGCCCTTCCCAGGCACGGTTTCCTCCTTTCTCAGGACAACCCAGGCCAGGTGTGTGACTCATGCCTGTGGAGGCTGAGACAGGAGGATCCCAAGTGCAAAGCCAGCCTTAGCAACTTTGGGAGATCCTCTTTCAAAAAAAAAAAAAGGACAGCCTAAGAGGTGGCGCCTCTTCTCATCCCAGCCTGCAAGAGGAAACTGGACCTGGATCCCATCAGCTAAAGAGCCAACATGGAAGGTCTGAATCCAAAACCAAACTGGCCTGATGAGTGTTTCATTTTACAGAAGCAATGGCCAGGTCCAGCAGGGTCGTTAAGGCCTCATCCCCACCCCACCCTCAATTCACAACTGAGAATAAGTGTGCTCAGGGTTTCAAAGTGGGGCTGGTTTCCCCGTTCCCTAATCCAGTCCACAGGGCAGGCCTCTTTAAGGAGGCTTCCCAGAGAGGCCAGGCAGCAGCCCTGCCCAGGAGCACCCAGATGAGGGCCGGCAGGGGCTGAAGCCTTGCTAGACTCAGCTCACCCTAGCCCCAAGGGCTGCATTAGCCCCAAGGGTACTGCTTGCCACTGAGACCACAGAAGAGCCCCAGCCCCTCCTCCACACTGCTCCCTGGCCTGGGACCTCTCTCCCTTTTAATCTGCTGCCAAGACCACGCACAACTCCAAACCTTCCTTCTCGTATCTTTTCTGAGGATATAGTTCCATCAGCTCCAAAAAGCAGAAGGTCTCACTGCACCACCTTGAGTGGAGCCTGGGTCCAGCAGGTGATGGCCTCTGGAAAGCCAAGAAGCCAGGTGGCCGCCCGGACTGCTTGCTCTCCGCCCTACTCCCTCAGCCCCCACACAACCTGCTTCCACTCAGACAGGATGCACGAAGCAGGTCTCAAGGTATTTTCCTTACACCAAAACTTTCTAAAGCTAATTTTCTCTCTCCACTGACATGATGCAATTCCCTTTTCAACCACTCAGATCTCTGAAGTCCTGAGTCATCAAGGTACAGGGGTGGGTCCCTGGGAGTGATCAGAGGTAGGGGACTCTAGCTAATGCTCTGGCTGGCCAAGGTTTCCTCCTTGGGGCAGGGGGCCAAGTCGCACCTGGCTCTTGGCCCCACCACACCAGACACAGGGGAAGGGGTTGACTCTGCGGCACCAGTTTTCAGAACAGCTTGAGGCCAACACTGAAGAGACAAGGTAACTACAGTGGGGGCATGAGCTTCCAGCTCTGCCAAGGGTGGCCGGCTGCAGGAAGCAAGACCCCACAAGGTGGGGGTGACAATTACATGAATTCAGTGATTCTCACCTGAGGGCAACGTGGTCCCTGGGGACATATGGCAACATCCACTGACTGGCTGTTACACCTGTGGGAACATCCTGCAGTGCACAGGGCCGGCCCCGCTGTCTACAGGGTCAAGCGAGCCCTTAGCTAGACGGCTGAGCCTATATGAAGCGCTCAGTGAGGGGACTTGGCACTGGAGACCCCGAGAAGTGCTCCACAGTCCCACACTGCATCCATGCCCCACTTTGAAACCTCCAGTGAAGGGGCAAAGGTGGCTCTCCGCAGGGACAGGGCTGTGGGAGAGTTTTTCCTCCTTTATTTCACGAGATCATCATAATCACTGCGCTGTTACTTTTGCTGTCTTACGAGTAGAGAGGTGAACAGCTGGCGGAAAGATGAGCCAGGAGCAGGGCTTCCTGGGCCACCCAGCTGGGGAAGTGCCACACCATGGGTCCCACTCCAACCCAGGAAGGTGGCCCTTAGAGGCCACCAAGGCAGTGGAGCCGCGATAAGCATGCCAGAACTCAGAGGCAAGAGCGACCCTCAGCCAGAGGCAGACGGGCGCTGCTCCACAGAGGACCTGGGTTTCTTTCTTTTTCTTTTTTTAATATTTATTTTTTAGTTGTAGTTGGACAGAATACCTTCATTTTGTTTATTTATTTGTTTGTTTGTTTATTTATTTATTTATTTTTATGTGGTGCTGAGGATCGAAACCTGGGCCGCAGCAAGCACTCCACCGCTGAGCCACAGCCCACCCCAGAGGACCTGGCTTTCCACGGTGGCCTGGCCACGTCCTCACCGTCATCTCTGACAGGGCGGCTCCTGAGATCCGGGCCATCCCAGGCAAAGAATCTGAGGCTCCAAGAGAGCAAGTGAGCATCCCAGGACCAACAAAGGGCCAGAGAGAAGCACAAGTCCCCGGAGGCTCTTCACAAGCAGGCCTGCAGGAAGACGGCTGAAGGCCTGGTGCTGGACCCCAGCAGATCCTGGGGTGGAACCCTCTGCTTGATCCACAAGCTCCCTCTTCTACAAGACCCTCCTCGCAGCACAGAGGCACCCAGGCCCAACCTGAGGCCTTTCTGATGCTCTGTTCTTAAGCCCCCGAACCCTGCCACCAGCCCCAAGCAGTTATCATACTCTGGGGCTCGACAGCCCTGGAACAGACTCCAGCTCCACTGCATGCTCAGGTGTAAACAGGGACATCACAGGATTTGACAAGCGCTCACCTACGTGAAGGCTCAGGTTGGGCCCGGCACACAGGGAGTGCCACACAGGTGAGAGCTGTCATTCCCACTTCCTGGTTGGTAATTCAGGCGTTGCTGCCACAATCCTGTGGAGTCACGGCAGCATGCAGAGGCCACTGGCTCTGGGTTCCACTTGTGTAAATTCCTAGCACATGGGGGTGATGTGGGAATCGAATGCACAAATTCAGCTAAGAACCCAAATGGCTGGAAGAAGTGATCCTTACTACCCTGGGGTCATGCTCGCTCCTTCTTGGAGGTGCACATCACTGGCCAACTGGAAGCCCCAAGCACTGATTTCCTGCCCCTGAAGCAAGCCTCAGTCACAGGGTCACGAAACACAAACCAGCCAGAGCAAAACACATCAACAAGTCATGGTTCCCCTTTCCACAGGACAGCCCTGCCTCCACTGCCACGACCCCATGCACTTCCTCACTGCAGACACAAGGCCAAGTGACACCCCTGCGTCATCTGCTAGGTGCCCAGCTGTCTCTCGGCCTGGGCCCCAGCCCACTGAGATCACCATCCCAAGAGCCCAGGCCTATTCTAATCCGGCCCCAGGCCTCAAGGAAAGGAAGGTGGGAGGGGGGACCCTGGGGGCCAAGAGTGAAGCAGAGGGTTGGGGCCTGGGATCCAAGCACTGGAGGCCCCCGTGAAAAGCCCGTCAGGACCTGCCTGGCCACTGTGACTTCACAGGCTGCAGGAGGGGGCCAGGAATCCTTGCACTTGCGTCCACACGGAGTCTGGCTGTCACACCATGCTCAGGCACTACGCTGAAGATGCTGCCCAAATGCTCTCTTCAGCTGGATCACAGCCCTGGAGCAGGGGAGAGGTGTGACAATCTGACAGAGAGCCAGAGAGGCATGCAGGTTATGAGGAGGGGAGGGGTGGAGATGTCAGTGTCGTTCTCCCTGTGTGGCCTCTCCCTCTCCAAAAGGAGGGCTCTCCTGACTAGGCAACTGCAGGTCTCATTTGTTTCCATTCATCCATCTATCCACTCTTTCATCCAAACAATGTCTGCTGAGGGCACTGCCTCGGTTTCCCCATCTGTAAAATGGGAGAGTAAAGGTATTTTACAAGGTTGTGGGGCTCCCCAATGCAGCCCACCAAGAGCAGTGCCTCACTAAAGGAAACACTAATCAAATCACACATAATGGTCATTGTATGGTCCCCACTGGGACTGACCGCCTGGCCCTGGGGCCTTGGAAATCCCTGAAGCTTCATGAAGAGGCCTCCTCAGTCTCTTCAGGTGGTCATCACCATCTGCCCTGCAAGTGGTCATCAGGGCCCTCCCTGCTCAGGTGCACATGGGTAGTCCCTGAACCAGCAGGCAGTGGCAGACCTGGTCATCTACCACTCCTCTGCCCCGATGGTGCGCACCACTGGAGAACAGTGCAGCCTCCCAGAGCAGGGGAGGCCTCTGTCTTTTTGCTTCAACAGTGTCTCTGCCCATGCCCACCTGTGGCCATCATCCTGTCTCGAGCAGTCTCAATCCCACTCTGTCCACCCAGATGGGCCTCTCCTAGGAAGGCCTTCCATGACCAGCATGGCTTTACTTCCTCCCCCGAAGACATGGACAAGACACAAACCTCTCTGAGGACGTGTGCTCTGCTCTGCAGCATACTGTGATTTGTGGTCACCCCATTTAGCTGTGAGCCCACCGGGCAGGAGGACGGTGCCTGACTGAGCCAGTGTAGCACGTGGGGGCAGCCGCTCTGCAGGTGCAGTCCCTGGTGTTCGAGTCATTAAAGTATGCCTCGACAAATCCTTGCCATTCATACTCCAACTCCAGCCTCTGAACTCCCTGGAAATATCTGGCAAACACCTAACTGCCAAGCCTGCTTCTGTCCAACTCCGACGTGTCTGCAGGAGGCTGCAGCGATTTCGCA